>NC_134212.1:102985913-103290378 GCF_965140235.1 Caretta caretta | reverse complement strand
TTCTAGGGAACCACTGTGTTTTATTAATTGCTTGTGTTGTCTGTCAGTCTGATGGCCTCGTATCTTTCTCTGATGACATGTAAATTTTCCTTTCAAAGAGAATTTTAGAAACCACTGACTTTCAAATTGTCCCATAACACTTAAAAGTCAGCATGAAACACGATTTTTCCAGCATTATTGAAGAATTCAGATTTAATCTTCCACTCTAGAGATTACATATTTAACATTCTTCTTATAGATTTGACATTTAAAAATATGTACTGATGAATCAATAAAGACCATAAAGGATACAGCACATAAGTGCCAGCTGTTGTAATCTAGTTCAGAAGGCATGAGGCATTGCTGTCTGAATATGGATTTAAATGCGAGATGGAGCTTTTACAATAAAATGCTAACATTTTAACTGGACATGTGCATTAATCTGATGGTTATTCCACATGCTGAATACACAAGCTACCATCTTAATATATGACCTGAGTGTAAACATCAAGTGCTCCCATCTGTGTGCAACTTGAGAAAAGAAATCTAAAGTAGGACAACCAAAGCATCTGTCTGTCTTGAGTTTGTTATATGCACTCAGTGTTGGATTATAGATTAACTAAAAAAATCAAAGAATAATTTTCATAGACATAGCATGTACTGTTTCTGGCCTAGTGATTAAGGATTTGCTGTGGGGCAAAGGGCAGGGAAGACGGGGAAGAGTAGCATGTAATAGAAATCTGTTTCAAGCTGCCAAATACCTGGCCAAAACTTAGCACCATGTTTTGAACACATTTTTACTTAATATGGCTGAAGGACAATTAAATCAGTTGTGTGGCTTTTTAAGTTGTACTGTATTTCTGCTATATAACTGCTATATATTTAGATCAGTTGCTTTCCAAAATTCAGCTGTTTCTAACACCATATTTGGCAGGCAATATTCTCTCTACCCTATATCCATGCCTCCCAAGCCCCACAGTAAGCTATAGGTAGAGTCACTAGAAATCCATGCTAAAATAAAGCTTTGTATTGAGCTAGCTTTATTTTCTCAACATTGTAGCATGTGCAGTTTTCTTAAGATTTCAGAAGTATGGAGAGAACGCTCATGAGACTTTTAGCGTGGATTTCTAGTGACTATCTAAATATAGCTTGCTGTGCGGGTTGGGAATCAGAAAAAATGTGATTGAGAGTTAGGAATTATTTAAGAACACTTTATTAAACGACCAAAAAGCCACAACTGAGGAAGAAGGCTAAATTGATTAAAAAGCCAACCTGGTTTGGAGGGGAAGTGAAGGCAGCTATAAAAAAAAACCCTAACAAATGGAAAAAAAGGGACATTGAAAATAAATATAAATCAGAAGCTAAAGATTGTAGAAAATTGATTGGGGAAACAAAAAGACACAGGGAGAAATCTGTGGCCAGCAGAGTTAAGGACAATAAGAAGGAGTTTTTAAAAGTGATTTAGGAACAAAAAGAATCCTAACACTGGTACTGGTCCATTACTAGATGGAAAAGGTAGAATTATCAAAAGGCAGAAGTGTTCAATAAATGTTTTTTGTGTTTGGGGAAAACACAGATATAGTCATATAATATAACACTCTTTCCACTGCACTATCATTAAGGTTAAGATTTTGTTATGGTTCTTTTTAGTGAAAGTCATGGACAGGTCACGAGCAATAAACAAAAATTCATGAAAGCCTGTGACCTGTCCCTCACTTTTACTAAAAATAACTGTGACAAAATGGGGGTGGGGGAGGAGGGAAGAGGGTCCAGCACCCACCGCTTCTGGAGCTCTGGGGTCCCCACCTGCTGCCCAATGTAGCTGGGATCTGTAGGGGGCCCCCTCTTGCTGACAGCTCCAGCCCCAATACCTCAGTGCAGAAGCAGAAAATGTCTCGGAGGTCTCTGGAAGTTATGGCTTCTGTGACTTCCGTGACACAATCTTAACCTTAACTATATCTCAGGAGGATGTTAAACAGCAGGTCTGGATACCTTGCACCCAAGCTTTTAAAAAAGCTATATGAAGAGCTTGTTGGACCATTAATGTTGATTTTTTTCAATAAGTCTTGGAACAGCAAGGAAGTTCCAGAAGACAGGAAGAAAGCTAAAGATGAGCCAATAGTTATAAAGGGTAAATGGGATGACCCGGGTAATAGTAGGTTGGTCCATCTGATATTGATCCCAGGAAGTATATTGGAGTGGCTGATATGGGACTTGATGAATAAAGAATTAAAGGAGGGTAATATAATGAATACTAATCAACATGGGTTTATGGAAAATAGATCCTGTCAAAGTAACGTCTCATCTTTTTTTGTAAGATTATAAATTTAGTTTATAAAGGCAACAATGCTGAAGTAATAAACTTCTGTAAGGTTTTTGGCTTGGAACCACATGGCATTTTCATTTAAAAAAAATAGAATGATATAAAAATTAGCATGGCACACACTCAGTGGCTTAAAAGCTGACTGATAGGTCTCAAAATGTAGCTGTAAACAGGGAATCATCATCAAATGTGTGTGTGCCTAGTGGGGTCTTGCAGGGATCAGTTCTTGGCACTACACTATTTAACATTTTTATTAATGACCTGGAAAGAAACATATAATCATAAAGTTTGCTGATGACATAAAACTTGGGGAAGCAATAAATAGTGAAGAGTATAGGTAACAGATACAAAGCAATGTGGATTGCTGGGTAAGCTGGGCTCAAGCAAACAACATACATTTTAATATGGGTAAATGTATACATCTAGGAACAAAGAACGTACGTACAGGATGGAGGACTCTATCCTGGAAAGCAGAGACTCTGAAAAAGATTTGGGGGTTGTGAATAATCAGCTGTACATGAGTTCCCAGTGTGACACTATGGCCAAAAGGGATATTGGAAGTTTTGGGTGTGTAAATGGGACTTCTGAGTTGGAGTAGAGAGGTTATGTTACCCCTGTATTTGATGCTGGTGCCACTGCTTCTGGAATACTGTGTCCAGTTCTGGTATCCTCAGTTCAAGAAAGAGGTTGATCAATTACAGAGGGTTCAGAGAAGAGCCAAGAGAAAGACTAAAGGATTAGAAAACATGCCTTATAGTGATAGACTCAAGGACCTCATTCTATTTAGCTTAACAAAGAGAAAGTTAAAGGGTGACTTGATTACAATCTATGGGTATATCTACACAATAAAGAAAAACCTGCGGCTGGCCTATGCCAGCTGACTCGGGCTTGTGGAGCCTGGGCTGTGGAGCTGTTTCATTGCTGTGTAGATCTCTGGGCTTGGGCTGGGACCTGAACTCTGGGACTGTCTCCAGCCCGAGCCAGAGCCCAGAAGTCTACACAGCAGTGAAACAGCCTGAGCCCTGTGAGCCTGACTCGGCTGGCACAGGTGAGCCGCAGGTTTTACTTTGCTGTGTAGACATACCAGTTAAGTGCTTACATGGGGAACACTTATTTAATATTAGGCTCTTCAGTCTCACAGAGAAAGGTATAGCATGATTCAATGGCTGGAAGTTGAATCTAGACCAAATCAAATGGGATATAAGGTGTAAAATTTTAACAGAGAGAATAATTAACCATTGGAATAACTTCCCGAGGTTGTGATGGACTCTCCATCACAGACTGTTTTAAAATCAAGATTGGATGTTCTATAAAAGATGCTCTAGGAATAATTTGCGGGAAAGTTCTATGGCCAGAATTATACAGGAGATCAGACTAGATAATCATAGTGGTCCGTTCTGGCCTTGGAATCTATTAATGTAATTACACTCTGTGCACTCAAATCTATAAGGAAAATAGTACATACACAGTTGATTATTTTCTTTGTAACTAACTTTATTTACCAACCAATTTTTTTCTCACATAGCAAAGCAATGTTCTTTAATGAGGATCATATTTTTGAGACGTTTGAATTGTTAAATTAAAAATAGTTCGTTTATTCTTCATTAGCTACGGAAAATACAAACTTAGAATGGAAGTGCCATTTGATTCGTAACTACAGCAGGATGCTAAAATTCACATGCTTTTTCTTATATTGGAGTGACCTAGGTATTTCTTAGGTAGTTTGTTAGCTGGCTAAGACAGGATTCTGGAATGGTTGAAACAATGTAAGTTCAATTATTTCTTCTAAGTTAGATATCCTTGACAGAAAGATTTTATCTTGTTCACCTTGAAGCACTGGGATCACACTTTCTCATTTCCATATAATCATCTACTTAACAGAAAATTGCATGGAATTCATCTTGTTGCTATTCTCCTTCAGGCTGGAAAAGATGATGTTGTGCTTAACTGACAATTTCCTTGTAAAATCATATGCAATGAGGTCCTTTTAAAATATAAATCTCTTAAGAAATAGAGCTGTTAAAGATGACCTTTTCTTCCTTTCCAAACATACATGGAAATAGAAGTTTATGAACATGTTCTGTGTGCAGTGGGCATGTATACAAACGACTGTACTTTCAGTGTGTGTGTGGGGGGTGGGGAATGTTAAATTCAGCTGTTTTTTAAAAAATTTTAATGGGGGGAAACGTTGCTTGAGATACCAAGACCCAAATTCACAAGAGACCTGGTTATAAACCTAGTAGCATCCATCCTTCAGTAATTATTAGAGCTGGTTGGAAATTTTCTATTGCAATGATTTTCCAACAGAAAATGCAGTTCTGCAAAATTGAAGTTTTTAAAGGAAAAAGTTTGATTTTTTTTCTTGTCAAATAGAAATTAAATATTCGATTTAGGATCTGTTCGACCTGAATCAGAATATTTCATTTTGTCCAAAAGACATGAAAGAAAGGGTCTTAAACTACAACTCCCAGGAGGCAATGTACTCCAGTGGGAAAATGTGGTTTAATGCTAAAATGATTCTAAGCATTTCAAATCATTTCAACAACCCAAAATTTGATTGAGAATGTTGACATGGGTGATGGGGGGAGTTTGAGCAAACTCTGTAAATGAAATATTTCAACATTTCCAAATTAAAATTTTTTGGCATTTTCATTCAACAATTTTTTTTTTTTTTGGAAACGTCAACTTTCTGTCTGATTTTGAGATGAAAAGAAATGTTTTCCATGGGAAAGAAATTCTGAATTTCACTCAGTTCTACTAATTATTCTCAAGTGTTGGTTTCTGCTTGATGTCACTTGGCTTTTAGGAGTCCCATTGTCTCATCTTACATAAGAACATGGACAAGGCATCATATTTTTGCTGTAGTGGGGCATGGAATTCTCTTGCCTTTGGTGCAACAAGTTGCCTTGCTCAACTACTTCAATGAACATAGTTCACATACTCAGTGGAGTCCAGTCTCTTTCCCTTCCAAGAGCTAAAGTTTAGCTGAAGCCCCTCACCTTAGGCTTAGCTGCTCCTTAGTTTCTTTTTCAGAGTTGCTCAGCCCACATCATAGATCTTTTTTCCTCCTATCTCCGTTATATTCCTTGGTAAGAAAATCAGCTACCTCCTCTAGTTAGCATGACCCACCTAGCTGTTTCCAAGTGGAATCAACATCTGATTATAGAGTGGGGTGATTGAGGTGAACATTGCTAGCTTGTCACACTCCACTCATTCCCTTCCATTTTAAGACATTTCCAAAGATGGCTTTGATTTAATCAGTGTTGGGGCTTTATTTATATTTTTTCTTTTCTGTTTCTTTGTCAGAGCCTCTCTCTTTTCAAAATTGTCTGCAGATGGTTTTTAAGTGTACACTGTTCAAATTCTTCTGTACAGCACACTGACTGAGCACTTTGACAAATAAACCTGCCAGCTAATTCGAGGTTTGGATGGGTTGCTGTTTATCACGGATTACGATTTATTAGAACTGGGAAACCTTTTTATGAATGAAATGGAGCTTTTGTACAAAATTTATCCTATTTTGATGGAAAAATGGAGAAAAATCTGGTTTTGACAATAAAAAAATCTTCATTTTTTCTTTTCCCCATTCCACACCCCCCTCCCCCCGGTTTTCCTTTTTAACCTTTTAAAGGAAGAGGGCAAGTAGGAGGGGGGCAAATTCTTTTCATTTAGTCAAAAGTGAAAAATTGTTTGGGAAAAATTTTGAACAAAACATTTTCATTTTAATAAATTTCCTTTTGTAGGAATAAAGAATATAGATATTGTAAAATAACTTCGATAAACTTTGGGCTCAAACCATGAAAGTGGTGGTACGCTCTACTTTTCTCATTTCAGTATCTATCAAAGCACATCAGAATGAAGTGATTAAGTGTGCTTTGATAGAATGCCTATAGACATTACAGTGAAACTAAAATTGAATTGTTTTCAATTATAGAAATGTGGATCGCGAAGCGTTTTGACTGGTGAACATCAGCTTCCTGACTTTGCCTCTGTGACTCTCTCTCTCTCCCTCCGTCCCACTTTGTACTTCTTTCATAAACTTATTTGGTACCCTGCAGGCCTTTTGATGTGCACCTTGATAACCTATGCAACATACTGTTTGTGCTGTAATGTAGTGGAATCAGAGCATTCTAAATCCCATAATGTCTCATACAGGGATATTTGGAATGTACAACACTCTGCTGTATCTTAGCATGTGCACAGTTCTGTGGAAAGACAGGCAAGTAAGTTGTGCAGCATTGTCTATCAAAGAGGTTCCTGGATGCATATGCATTTGAAATGGAAGGGAAGGAAGAACTTGCTCAGAAGACAGACTGGATGGAAAGGCTGGAAGGAATGGTTGGGGGCGGGATATAAGGAGGGAACAGGCAGAGAGAAACATTTGCCATCACCTCCTCCCCTGCCTGTATTTCATTCTGATTCCTTCAGTTGCAAAAAAATCTCTTCTGTATTTACTTTCCTTCCTCCCAGTGACATTATTAAGAAAGATGTGCTGGTTTTTAGTTGGAAATAAAAATTGTTCACCATGTATACACTGAAGTAAAACTCTGTTTAAATTTTCTTCTGGGTAATTGGACAGAATCCCTGCTACTTGATGGCTTTCCTTAAGAAGCCATCAGAAAAGTAGTGATTTGCGTGTTAGTAAATATGATATATTACACACTGTGAGGTAAATATGAAAACATACAGTACTGAGACAGAGACATGTTCTGCAAGAATGAACATGAAAGTTCTGATCAGCGAGTATTCTAGAAGACCGCTGTGTGTACATTATCATTGTCGGCTATCACTTGATACGAGGATGATGTCTGCGGGGGGGAGTGTCGGTGGTGAGACGTCAGATGGCTGTGGAATCCAATCTGTGTTCTACAGACTTTTCCACACATATAATGCATGATTGCTTGGAGAGAGTAGAACTGCTGGCTGGGATGCTGTACAATTTCTTTCTTTCTTTGCCGTTTTTCTCAGCCTCTTGAGCAAGGCAATCCTCTTCGAAATGGGATGAGGCTTGATGTACGATGCAACACCATTTCAGTCTGTTGCCAGCCAGCTCTTCCAAATTCGTGGAGTCAATGCCTCCCTTCATAAGATAGACTTTCAGGTGTCCTTTTAGCGTTTCCTCTGTCCCCCGTGGGTCTTCTTACCATGACTAAGCTGAGAAAAGAGGACTTGCTTTGGAAGATGAGAATCAGCCATCCGCACACAATGGCCAGCCCAGCACAGCTGATGTTTCATAATCTTCACCTCAGCAGCGTGGATATTAGCTGCAGAGAGAACGCTGGCATTAGTGTGACAATCTTCCCTTCTCATACGGAGACTCTTCCTAAGGCAGCGCTGGTGCTACCATTCCAGAGCCTGAAGATGGTTTCAGTATGTCACTCATGTCTCGCAACATAAAGAAGAGTGGGGATGACTACTCCATTGTAGACCAGGATCTTTGTTTCCATCTGAAGATCTCTGTCCATAAAGACACGATGAAGCAACTTTCCAAAGGATGTGCTGGCACAAAGGATCCTATGTTCGATCTCCACATCAAGATTGGCTGTCTGGGGGAGGTGGCTACCAAGGTAAGGGAAATTTTCAGTGCTTTCCAGGAGTTCATTACCACTGACAATTAGATGGGAGAACAGGGACAACTTGTTCTGGGACTGGCTGGTGGAGCACCTTAGTCGTCCCAATATTGAGGGAAAGTCCTGGGCTATGAAAGGCGCCTAAGAAAAGATCTAGGGTGGATTGTAAGTCAGCCTCGCTGTACATGAGGATAGCAAAGTCGTTAGCATCATGAAGGTCAGTAATAACAGCCTGGTGACCTTAGTTTCAGAATGAAGACGCCGCAGGTTGAAGAGCTGGCTATCCATGTGATAACGCAATCCCAATTCCAGAAGAAAGGCGGTCATGAATAAGAATCAAGATCACAGCAAAATATATGGAAGAAATGGTCGGGGCACTAACACAGCCCTGCTTAACACCAGTACGGATGGTGAACAAGTCCATCTCCAACCCATTACAGAGGACGGTGGTGGTCATCCCATCATGAAACAGCCTGAGAACATGAATGCACTTCAATGGACAACCAAACCTAGACAGCACCTTCTATAATGCTGCATGATTAATGGAATCAAAGGCCTTAGGTCAATAAATGCCATAAACAATACCTGGTGTTGTTCTCTACACTGCTCTTGCATCTGTTGGGCAACGAAAATCATGTCGGAGAGGAAGACGGTGCCTCAGTAATTCCTGCACATTGATTTGTCCTCTTGCCATTATTGTGACCATTTTTAGGAATTCTTTAGGTCGGATTAAATTTCTTCATTAACCCAAATTCTAACAAGAAGTTGAAGTTTTTTCACAAGTGCTGTTACACCAGCTTTGAAGGTTTCCAAAGGAATGCCATCTAGGCCTGGTGCCTTGTTGTTTCTAGTCTGAGTGATGGCATGCCAAACTTCCTCAGAAAATGGGGGGCTAGCAAGAGATTCTATTACAGAATGCTGAGGAATGGACTCGATGGTGGCAGCTGAGACTTCAGATTCATGGTTAAGTAGGGTCTTGAAGTGCTTCATCCAACAGAGCTTGAGGGCTACATTGTTCTTTAGAAGGACTGAGCTGTCCTGAGATCGCAGAGGGGTTGTGCCGCTTGAGCTTGGCCCATAGATGGCTTTCGTTGCTTTTAAAAAAAACAAACAAAAAACTTCTTATATCAGGTTGATTGGCAAAGCTCTGGATCTCCACAGCCTTTGTTTGTCCCCACTGGTTCTTGATGTCATGCAGCCTTCTTTGAACAACAACTTTAAGTCTCATTTTTGCTGGTTAGAGAGTTCATTTTGCCAAGTGAAAAATGTGCTTCTCTTCTTATGAATAAGTGCTAGGATTTCCTTGTTGTTCTCATCAAATCAATCCTGATGGCGGTGAATGGAGTATCCAGTCAACTCTCATATGCCTTGTGAATAATGGTCTTGAACTCTTCCCAATGTATTTGGACATCATTGATGATGTCAGGTAGGTCAAATAGACTCTCGATGAGGTGTTGTGAGAGGTCTCAGGACTAGCGTGATTTTGATATTAAATCTCTTCCTCATTCCTTTAGGTTGTTTACAGTGTTTTGGTGCAAGCCACATGTTCATGATGATCTGACCAAATGATGGTCTGTCCAGCAGTCATCTGTACTTCTCATGACTCGTGTAATATGGACATCAGTACGATCATGGGCTCTGACGATGACGTAATCAGGAAGATGCCAGTGTCTGGAACCTGGGTGTTTTCAAGTGGTTTTATATTTGTCCCTTTGTCTAAAGATGGTATTTGTGATAAGCAAATCATGCTCCACACATTTGCTGATGAGGAGAATGCCATTAGACTTGACTTTCCCTACCCTTCTTTCCCAATGGTACCTCTCCAGAGTGTTGTGCAGCTCTTGCACTGAAGTCATCCATGAAGATGAGCTGGTCTTCCTTGGCTGTGTCAGTGAAGATTGAATCAAGAGCACTGTAAAACTGCTCCTTGTTGTCTTCATCATCGTCAAGTGTGGGAGCATATGCACTGATGACCATGGCATACTGGTTGTTACTAAGCTTAAGACAAAAAGTCATGAGACATTTGTGAATACCCATAGTGAGTTTTAAAAGCTGGCTAGAAATATTGTTCTTTATGGCAAAACCATCCCCATGCATATGCCTGTCTTTAGATGACTTTCCTTTCCAAAAGAAGGTATAGCCTGGACTGGGAATTGAGAGAGACCGAGCTGGCAACAGAATTCAAAAAGTGGGAGTGTGCTAATAAAGTCTGCGGATGATACAAAGCTGGGAGGTATTGCCAATTTAGAGAAGGACTGGGAAATCATACAGGAAGATTTGGATGACCTTGTAAACTGGAGTAATAGTAATAGGATGTAATTTAATAGTGAGAAGTGTAAGGTTATGCATTTAGGGATTAATAACAAGAATTTTAGTTATAAGCTGGAGACACATCAATTAGAAGTAACGGAGGAGGAGAAGGACCTTGGAGTATTGGTTGATCATAGGATGACTATGAGCCGCCAATGTGATATGGCCGTGAAAAAAGCTAATGCGGTCTTGGGATGCATCAGGCGAGGTATTTCCAGTAGAGATAAGGAGAGTTTTAGTATCGTTATACAAGAATATTGAGACCTCACCTGGAATATTGTGTGCAGTTCTGGTCTCCCATGTTTAAGAAGGATGAATTCAAACTGGAACAGGTACAGAGAAGGGCTGCTAGGATGATCCGAGGAATGGAAAACCTGTCTTATGAAAGGAGACTCAAGGAGCTTGGCTTGTTTAGCCTAACTAAAAGAAGGTTGAGGGGAGATATGATTGCTCTCTATACATATATCAGAGGGATAGATACCGGAGAGGGAGAGGAATTATTTAAGCTCAGTACCAATGTAGACACAAGAACAAATGGATATAAACTGGTCATTGGGATGTTTAGACTTGAAATTAGACTGAGGTTTCTAACCATCAGAGGAGTGAAGTTTTGGAATAGCCTTCCAAGGGAAGCAGTGGGGGCAAAAGACCTATCTGGCTTTAAGATTAAACTCGATAAGTTTATGGAGGAGATGGTATGATGGGATAACATGATTTTGGTAATTAATTGATCTTTAACTATTCATGGTAAATAGGCCCAATGGCCTGTGATGGGATGTTAGATGAGGTGGGATCTGAGTTACTACAAAAAATTCTTTCCTGGGTATCTGGCTGGTGAATCTTGCCCATATGCTCAGGGTTTAGCTGATCGCCATATTTGGGGTCGGGAAGGAATTTTCTTCCAGGGCAGATTGGAAGAGGCCCTGGAGGTTTTTCGCCTTCCTCTGTAGCATGGGGCACGGGTCACTTGCTGGAGGATTCTCTGCTCCTTGAAGTCTTTAAACCACGATTTGAGGACTTCAATAGCTTAGACATAGGTGAGAGGTTTTTCGCAGGAGTGGGTGGGTGAGATTCTGTGGCCTGCATTGTGCAGGAGGTCGGACTAGATGATCGTAATGGTCCCTTCTGACCTTAGTATCTGTGAATCGGTCTAACTTCCTGTTTGGCCTTGGGCAAGTCACTTGACTTCTCTGCCTCTTTCCGCTCCCATCCTTTGTCTAGTTTGTATGTTCTTTGGGAGCAGGAACTATCTCAATATGCTTGTACAGCACCTAGCACAATGGGGTCTTGATCTTAGAGTGGGCATCTAAACACTAATATGATACAAATAATAACAATAATAATAAATAAATGGATGACATGGACAGACATCTTTGTGACTTTTAGACTAGTGACAAAAAAGAGGCTGTAATTTTTTTTTTTTAAGGAGCCTAAGGAAGTTTAAGCTCCAAAATCCCACTGAAATTCATTTGGAGCTGAGCTACCAACTGCCTTAGGCTTTTTTTGAAAAGCTTCGTCTTAATGCATAATGGAATCTTCCTTGCATTTGAGTTGTCATTTGCTGATTAATTTGATTGGGAGACTATGGAGCTAAGAAACTGAAGCGCAGATGCTCTCTCTAATGTCTTCAATAGCTGTTTGGATGATATGTGCTGGAGTCTAATTCTGTGCATCCTTGTATATGTGTAAAAAGAGTTCAAATAGCCTTCCTGTTTTTTTAATATTCTTTTAGTGAAGAGATCACAAACTAGGGGATCCTTCATATTTATCCTTACTTGGTGGCATGATTTTCATAGACATGACTATACTGCACATTAATGCAGTGAGTGTTCTCTTCAGATAGTACTGATGTAATACATCAAGAGTGATGAACTAAACACAGCCACCTGCAAGGGGGCTAAATAGAGAATTTTTTTCTAAAGATTTAAATTTAAAATAAACTAGTTAAATTTGTTTCTGAGGAGGGCAATGGGATTTTGAAATCCTTTTGATGCGACTGTTTTGGCTGCTCACCACTATTGAGGAAGTTTGTAGCACTTAAACTTACTGTACAAATGTATAGTAAAAATTTAGGCCCTGATCCTGCAAAGACTTTAAATATGTGCTTGTAATTCCACACTGTGACTAGTTTCACTCACAGTCGACTACTCACGATGTGTATAATTAAGCATATGAATAAGTCTTTGCAGGCTTGGGTCCTTAAAATGGAAATCCTGGTTGCAACTCGGTAACTTACCAAGTTCATGCATTTTCTTGCTACTGGAAAAGCATTAAACAGTTAACCTTGTATTTTAGTTCAGCATATGATTTAAGTTATTTCCTCTACTCTCCTTACTGGAGAAAAATTAAATATGTAAATTTGTCAGATTACTGGTTTAGCAAATCCTCCTAGTGTAGACACAGCTCCTGCTGACTAAAAATTTGCTTTTTGGGGGGTGTAGTTTATACTAGTTTCCCAAATGAAATAAGCTACCAGCAAAAAAGTGTTTTTGTAAGTGTATAATTGTGTCTGTGCTAGGGCTTTTGCTGGTATAAAAGTGTCAAAAATCATAGTCTAACATGATTGTACTGACAAAAGATTCTTGGGAGGACCTAGCCTTAATGGTGCTGTACTTGCATTATATTCGTAGGTACAAGCACAGGCTTTTCATTTCCAGACACTACTGTTGCTTTGCTAGTACAGTAATAACTGAGAACATATTGTTAACAATTTTTTCATGCTCTATAATTTTATTCTAAAAATTCTCTTGAGACTTTGGTCTTCACCTAAATGTAGATTTGAAATTGTTTTCCTGCTTGACAACATTTGTTTCTACCTCGCTTTTTTTTTTCCTGGATGAAATTTTGTAGGTGATTTGTCTGCAGTAATGCTAGGTCTATCTGATACTCTGCGGGAAATTCTGTGCCACTGCACAATTTGTGCAGAATTGGTGCTGCAGAGCTGCTGGCCACCACTAGTGGCTGCTGGAACCAGCAGAGCCTGGCTCTCCAACTCGCACATACAGGACACTGGGGTGGAGGGGAGAACTGGAGGGTTCTGGGCAGCTGCTGTTCCCAGCATGTCCTGAAGGAAGGAGGCAGCATGCAGGAAACTCTGTACAAGCCTGGCACCCAGCATTAGGCTGTTTCTCTCTCTGGATCCCTGAGCTCTGGGGGTTAGAGTGAGCAGGTGTCTGGGCTGGGGGGGTGGCCCACGGCTGGGCTCTGGAAGATAGAGGTGCAGGTATCTGAGTTGGGGGTAAGGAGTGTGGGTTTGTGGGCCATGGGTGCCCCATGGCTGGGCTCTAGGGGAAGGGATGTATCTCTCCCCTTCCCCAAGATGTGCCCAGCTGACACGTGACCCACCGAGACTGAGGTGCCCAACAAAAGCATAACAGAGAAACAGAAACTGGGCTGTCATAGTGGTTTCTTAACTCTCTACTCCTGGGGGAATCTTTTTTGTTGTCTGTATTGTTACAGACATACTTGCTGACAGGTATTTTGAAATAAAAGTACCCAAATGAAACTAGTATGCTTATATCGTGTTATTTTGACAAATAAAATATGCAGAATTTTAAAATAGTGTGCAGAATTTTTATTTTTTGGCACAAATTTCCCCCAGGAGTAATCTGACCATGTGGTTAACCTCTAGCATGACCCTTAAATACCTAAAAGAAAAGGAGTACTTGTGGCACCTTAGAGACTAACACATTTATTTGAGCATAAGCTTTCATGACCTACAGCTCTCTTCATCGGATACATTCCTTAAATACCTGTGTCCAACAGAACACTATCATATGTAAGTCAAGGTAAAATTTGGAGCAGTAAGTCTAGGCTGTGGCCTAGGGTTGGCTCCAAGTAAGGCTAAAGTGTATTGAGTGTCAGCTGTGTTCATGCCAACAGGAATGTTTTACAACCATCAGTGGAAGCTAATTATTTAATACTATCCCGTAATGCCTTGTAGAGACCACAGAATGGCCTTAGATAACTAGTGTCAATAGGTCAACCCAACCAGAACCCGCTTCCCAATATATGTTGCCAGTCACAGTCGCATGCCTTCTAGTGCTTTCATGGTGACCAATATCTTCATCATACTGATTCCTGAAGTATTTGATGAACCTAGATCTATAATGGATGCTAAGAACATATCACAGAGGGCTTCCATCTGGCCAGAGGCCACCATCAGAACTTTGGGCTAATGCATCAACATTTCACAAATTTGGCTGGCACAATTCATACCAACATATGTACAATGTAATGCATGCCCAGAAATAATTTCAACCAACATAATTCAACTGTAGAGCTATTGTGGATATTGTATACAACAGCAAATACACTGAATGCATGTGAAAGGTCTGTGTGCAGATGCCATGACTTCCATTAGTATGCATAAAGCTGATCATTCTAGTTAAGCACCTTGATGTAATCTAATGTAGAGAAAGCCATAGTATCTCTGACCTTGGCTGGCTTGAAGATGACCTAACATTATCCCTTTCCTTTTATGATAGTGACTGACATCCTTAAAGGACAATGTGTGTTGGGGGATGGTTTTTCCCTGATTCTGGTCACCAAGTGGCAGAGAGCCCACACTTGGATTAACTGAACCCTGAGTAAGGCAACTCCCTTTTTCAGGGGAAAAGTGATGGCTGGAAGGTGCAGTGACGGTGGGAGGCAGTCCGCAGCCTGACCAAGTTTGTTGCTGCATTGTTGGCAGAGGATCAGGG
Organism: Caretta caretta; assembly: GCF_965140235.1. Lineage (NCBI taxonomy): Eukaryota > Metazoa > Chordata > Testudines > Cheloniidae > Caretta > Caretta caretta. The sequence continues at coordinate 103,275,493 of NC_134212.1, read as the reverse complement.
GCTGCCCGTTAACTGGCACTATGGCCGTTTTCATTTGCAGGCACTAAAAGGGGAAGGGGAAAGTCCTGGAATAGTCACCATAGCAAATTCTGTACACAACTGGTTAAATCACTACTAGCAGCAACATGATAGTAAAAAGTAACACGTTAAAAGGAATAATGTTTTTTTAACAGAATGTATTTGATGTTTTAAATGAAAAATGCAAAAATACCACACACTTCCAAAACAATTTGGGAATGATGAGAATGCAGATTTTGCACTCCTACTTACTGGGGCCTTCATATCAAACTTGAAACTACATTGATTTTAACCTTGAAATTACTTACTTGGCTAATGATGAAGTGTGGGTCCAAAAATATTGAATTATGTGATGGCTCAATGATGAGCTTTTTCAAACTGTTCCCAGGTCAGTAGTCTGTGATGCTGTTTAAACTTCATTTTGACAATTGGATGACTAATGGATGACAATTGGATGACTAATCTTCTTTTTGAGGTTTGTGTTTGTATGGAATAAATCCAGGACAACAATTTCAAGTGTATTTTTTCCCACTGTAACTATATTTTGTAGTTTACTCTAGATTAGTCAGGAATTTAAATTTTTTCTTAATTTCCACATGGCATTTTTTTAAAAAGGCAGCATATCTAGTGGTTAGAGACCAGAAGTGAGAATCAGGGGTCTTGAGTTTTATCCCTGACTGAAGAGTCATGGAATCCATCTGTCAAGAACCATATGATGTTTAGTAAATCACTTTGTGCCTTGATTTTCCCATAAGTAAAATCAAAGAAGGTAATAAAAGTGCCAGGTTATTTTAATAAATATTTAAATTGTAGATGAAGCATACTTTTTTACTGGAACATAATGTAATAACTGTATCCTGCACTAATAAATTCTGGGGCAAAGCACTTACACCACGTTATTGGAGCGTATACTCAAAGCTGTTACACTAAAATGAACTCTGTCTTTTCAGCACCTACAGTCTGTCATAAATCTCTCTCCTCCGATTTGCCACTGAACCTCATCACTACATATGCTCCCAACCAACATCTGACTCTGTAACCCATCCCCCTTACAAAGCCATTCTTTAATATCTCTGTGTCTCCACACTGCTGCTGCTTGCCATTTAGGAATATTTGTGTTCCTTCTTCCTGTTTCCGCTTACCCCCCTACCCCCAGTAAAACCCCACCTAAATTTTAAATGATTTCTTTTGTGTGTAATATCTTGGATTACCTGAGATCACATGTTTGATACAAGCATTATGCAAATCCGCCCTTGTGGACTATTGCCTTCATAACTCCCTATAACTTATGACCCCCAGTTGAATTGTTTCTCAACTGTACAGTGATTTTTCAGCTCTCTGCATTGTGACTAATAGCCCTTAGTCAGAGTACTGGGATTTATAACCATACAGTTATTATGCAAAATAAAACTCTCAACCAATCAGACTGTAGTGAATTTCATAACAGAGGACTAACCGCATATTTATGGGTCAGTAACTGTATAGAAAACCTTGGACTCTGGACGCCTGAGATGGTTCCACTTTCAATACATTATCAATAAGTATAACATTTTTAAATGCTTATTTCCTGACAGCTGTCAAGGAAACAGGTAAACACTAAAACAAAAGTGAAATTGCCAACCATCTATATACTGTATAATAATTTCAGATAGATGTACTTTATACTGAAACATCATTCAAATACTCCTTTTCTGTGTGTGTGATTCATACATGATCACATGTTGGCTTACAATAATAAAGTATTGTATGGTCCAATAGTCACTATGCAAAAAAAAACCCTGGTTTCAAATCCTAAACCTTAAGAGTAGAATGAAATAAAGGAGATATAATAGGAAGAGTAACCTGCAACATTACTAAATGTATAGCATCTGTAGTTAGGGCCAAAAATCTATGGAAGAAAAAAAACAATTAAAAAAAATAACATGCCATCGCAAAGGGTAGAACTTTTTATTAGTGTGTCCAATGTGTTCAACTTGAATACCTCTTCTCAGGTCTTAATAATTTTGTTTTCCCATTTGTGTGAACTCAATTTATGGTTGAATTTGTGAGACTTTCTGTAGTGCACGTCTGGTTCTCTGGTGACTTGTGACAGATAAAGTGGAAGGAAGAAAACTTTGAGCATCTTGGTGGAAAGCAGAAGCAGATACAGATAGGCTCTGGCACAAGGAATTACGGTGAGACTGGGATCTGGAGGTGATGGTGAACGATGGCATCTCTTCCACCAAAGCAGCTGCTGAATCATGCCATGCTGAACTATTATGGAATGCAAATTGCCTTGTTATATGTCTGTTCATTTCTAGAACCTGGCATTTTTTATGAAGAATTATTATCCTACTTTTTGTGGAAAATCACTTGCATCCAAGATATCCTTTCAGAATGCTAGGAACCAATGGACATACATATATCCAATAAAGTGCTATCAACCTAATTCATTCATGAAACAAGAGGCACTGCAGAAAACCCACCTGTAACTCTGATCCTTGACTGCCTTGATTCTCTTTCACAAGCCAAGAGTATGAGACCTATTAGATGAGACTGTTGGCAACTCTCTTGAGAAGGAAAATTTGCCATCCTAAAGTAACCATTCGTCCAACCAGCAATTAAACCACTGCTCGAGCCAACTGTTCTCTTTAACTAGCACCCAGTATGCAACCTCTTAAGTAGTTTGCTTAGAAATAGGAAGCTCAACAAGGGTTGCCTCCATCTTGCTTGAATACTGGACCTCTCCCAATCAGTTTTCAGGCTAGGACACGGAACAGAGATGGTGCTGGTGGCAATGAGAGATGATCTAGTTTTGGTTATGGACAAAGTCTGCATAGCTATATTTGTGTTGTTCGACTGCTTTTCCAGTTTTGATACAGTTGACCATAGGCATCGGCTCCTCTGCCTCTTAGGGTCTTATCTGTGGAGTCCTGCAAAGATCCATTGGGAAGCTACTAGGGGAAATTGTGCAACAATATTGATTATGCCAGCAATTTACAAATGAAGCCCAGCTCTTATATCATATCAAACACAAATAGCACCATCTCCCGCTTGTCAAAGTGCCTGACCGAGATTAGTAACTAGTTGAAGTGCAGCTAGCTCTAAAACTGAACCTTGGAAAGACAGTGTGATGCTGTGATGGATGTGGAGGAAGAGGAGGGAGAGACAGACACATCCAGTACACTACTGATTCCATACAGAGCCATCAGACTGCTCAAACTGTGCAAAGGTTTTGTGCCCAACTCCGTGTTGCTCCTGGATACTCAGATAGCCACAGCTGTCTAAGACACACTATTCCATCTGCATCATATAAGTAGACTGCATAGTGTTCCACACATTTTTGATGATTCTCTGGACCTAGATATTAAACTGCTGAAGTCAACAGTTGATTCAGAACACAGCAGCCTGTCTACTCAGCAACGCAAACCACTGACAACACATCACAACCATGCTTTCCGCTTCTTATTAGGATCTCCACTGAATATCAGGTCAAAGTAAAGGTTTTGGTCTTCATCTTCAAAGCTCTCCATGGAACTGGACTGAGTTTATATAAGAACCACTTCACCCAATGACCTCCCACAATAGTTATGGCCCACTCCAATGGTCAGCCTCAAAAGTAAGACTCATGTGGAGAACTTTTGTTGTGGGCTGACTCGCAGATCTGGAACTTTGCTCCAGAATCAGTGCTATCATGAACCCTCAGCAGTTTCAAAACAAAACTGACCTATTCAGTCTAGCCATTGCACAATAACTGCCCACACTCTTGAAGTCTATTTTTTTCTGATAATGGTGAAAGAGTTGAATGTATCTCTGTGAACTTCATAGTTTTGGGAGGTGCTCAGACACAACTGTCATGGTTATCCTATAGGATAGATTAATCTATCTCAGAACAATACCAGTTCAAATGTGGATACCTTTTAAGCTTTGTGTGTCATTTTAGCTTGTTTGGATAGATATCTGACTCACTGCCCTATCTCTCTGGCTTCCACCACTGACAGTCAAAATGAATTTATTATAGGATTACTTTATTAATTTAAAGTGAAAATTGGTAATATTTACTGCCTAAATAGTATCCTTTGTAAATGATTGATTAGTAGAAAAGCTGTCCTTGCAGGTACATAATTTGGAGGGCTGTGTGAGGAATGGAGGGTCAACTTGACACATCTGGAAAAACATCTTTGGCAACTAATATGAATGGATCTATCAGGAAGGCTAGTTAACATTTTACAGCATTACAAAGGAATGTGGGAACTTTTGAGGACTAACACCCTGGAAATGTAGTTAGTCATGAATAGCAGAGAATTCAGATCACAGTTACTTCCATACCACTATGGTCCTCCTAGCTTCAAAGTTTCATCGTGCTGAAGGACCCTACTCTCAGACATATTTCAGAATTCCTGCTGAAGGGAAGGTAAAATATGATGAGACTTCAAATTGTCTTTAAAATCAGTCACATTAAATAGCCGCTAGAAGTACATCAGAATCTTCTTTGAATGCCTCAAATCTTGGCTCATCTGAAAGGCCAGACAGGAAGTTTGATTCCAATTAAATGGCCATTTTTGACAGAAGATATTCTAATTGTGCTTCTATGGTACGTGTAGCCAAGCTATTAGTGAATTAGTAAAATGAGATGTGTTTTCTGGGATCCTAACGTCATTTTTTGAGGAAAAAGGCTAAGTATTAAGATTCTGAAACTCACTCAGTTACTAAAATTTTTCCCACTCTTGTTTTTTTCTGCAAGTTGGCCGTTACTGAAGTTTCCTTTTTCAGCAGTTTTGTATGGCTGCACCACTTTAATGGCCTCCTTATTCTGTATTCATTCCTTTTTTTTTTCCAGCTTGATTTTTCTGTTTAGACACATGGCAGGGCAGTTATTGTATTTCTCAAACCTTAACTGTCGTAATATCTGGGTTCTTTGAAAAGATATTATAAGGAATACTCTATGAATAGAGAAAGGTTGTCCTCCCTTTTCTCCACTTTCTAGACATTTAATCCAAGAGGAATAGAATGATCACATCCAATTGCTATGAGAACACCTGCCCAAAAAATACAGAATGCACATCATGTTCTCAAAGTCACAAGACGTGGGTTCCGTTCACATCTAGTGGAAATCTGTTTCACTGCTACAGGTCCTTCAGAGAGAAAGCTCTGCCCTCTGGCTCCCCCTACATGGATAATACTTTACTTGCACTTGAAGTTAGGTGAAAAAATAGGCTGCTCATCGGAACACAGGATAACCATCTGGAGCTAGCTGTGTCCTCACAGGTCTAGTTGAGACATCTAGCCCGGTTTTGGAGATTCAGGCCAGAAGTGGGGGTGACTCTGTGATTAAAACTTGAACGGTATTGGATCTGTTGATGACCAATCTTGAGTTTAACAGCAAGACCTTCAGTTTGGGGCCCACTGATCCCTCTTGTTCAGAATTCTCAGGCAGTATTGAGGGAAGATGCCTGACCCTGGGTTTTAACCTGGGAGCAGGGGACGTTTGAACAGGTGTGTCTGTGCCAACACAACCCGTACAGGGGAGGTCATGAGGTCTGTATCCCAAGCATGTAGTGTATCCTAAGCCTTCCCAGTAACCAGTGTGAAGCACTTGTGCTCTATGTCCACTAGGTTTTTATTATGGAAGAGGTGTAAAGGGTAACGGGTGGTAGCTATGCTGTGACCTAGCACCTACCAAGAGGCACCTATATGAACGTTTAATGTTCTCATAGGGCCTAGAGGTGATAGCTTGAGGGCCACTGAAGACATTGTGAAGCTGGAATGAGGAAAACAGGATCACACAGAGAAGAGAAAGTAGTGGACCTTCTCTCTCCCTTCCTATTCCCACAAAAAGTATTAGCTACAGAAGTGCTACAGGGGAGTAAAGCTATGGAAGTGTCACATGTAAGAATATGACCCCATGCAAGAAGGCATGCAGTGTTTGTCCCAATATTACTACCGCTTCAAGGAATGGGAGAAGCCATCTGACAATTCAGACACTGACAATTTTCAAAATCGGAGTTCAATGAATTTCAGATATTGGATGTTCCCAAAAGAGGGGTGTTTGTGTGGAGGGTAAGAGGAATAAAGTCGGAGATGCTGGGTTTTTTTGAGAGAGAATCTAGAAAATTAAAACACAACTGCTGCTGCTACTAGAATAGCTGTGTGAAGAAGACGTGAGAAATGTTTGATGGGCAGATGTGGTGGTGACAGTGAAAAGGGGCAGTGTAAGTGAAAAAAACATTCAAGGAAGTGGCAGGCCACTCTGAGCAAGCCTCAACAGTGCACTAACTTGTGTGGAATGATTTGCTTTGACCAGGAAGACACATCCAAGGACCTTTGCTGTCTTTGCTTCAGAAGGGTGAGCCACCACGGTTTCCAAGCCACCTTAATACGTCTCCACTCAGGAATAATCTATAAACAATGCATCCACTGCGATATGGCAGTACTAGTTTGAAAATTTAGGAGACAGTCTCAGTAAGTCACTAATTCCATCAGCAAACAAACCAAAATGTAGAGACTACAGAGCAGAAAGCGAAGTTCAGTCACTATCTTCTTGTCTTCCAAAGGACTGTTGCTACAGAAGTTAAAATTTAAATACATTCAGCATATAATGTAATTATGTGATCTCTCTGTTTCTAGTTATCATAAAAATCTGTTGATATTGCAGAAAACTGCAAATGTGCAGCTGCCTTCTATTCTTGAGCTTCTCCGTCCACCATATTGCCTTCCTCCCTGGTCTCACCCACAGTAATTTTATTGAACTTCCCATTCCTGTTTCTGTGCTATGACTTCCCTTAAAAGAGAAGAGCAGGCGGCAGGCAGAAGCAGCTCCTTCCAGAATGAGAACAGGCCACTGTGAGCACCCGATTCCCCCTAGAACTTCTTTCATAGAGTGTATTTATATGGGCTCTTTGATCTTTGCTTTTCCATTTGTGTGTAAGGAGGAAACACTTTGCTTCTAAGTTGTTTAGCTTTTGTGGTTCTTAGGAACTTCCCAAGCGTGGAGACTGTGACTCTCTTGGAGGAAATGCGAGAGTAGGGGCAACGAGCATCAATAGTAGCTGCAGTATTTGTGAGGACAGGAAGAGGCTGCTACTACAAATAGCTTAGAACTGTATGGGACCTGCCTCTTGCCCCCTGTCTGTCTCCCACACACATGCTCTCTCTATACTGCCTTCCAGTCAGACACGAAAATACTATTCCAAAAAATAGCAGTAACGAATATGGGCACCCATATTCATTTGAATTAAATGTGAATCCTGAATTTTAAACTTTAAGACTCAGTTAGCTCTACGAGCTCCAGACAGCCGAAGTTAGCCTAGGAGCTGCTTCAGATCTTTTCAGTGCAAATAACAGTTATATAGTCTCACTATGGTGCATTTTAAGTTTATTGAAAAATACTCTGAAAAGGGCAACACATTTTCAAATGTTAAGTGACTTAAGAACATAAGATTGGCCCTACTGAGTCAGAACCAATGGTCCACCAAGTCCAGTATCCTGGCTTCGACAGTGGCTGATGCCAGAGGTTTCAGAGGGAATGAACACAACAGGTCAATTTGAGTGATTCATCCCCTGTCATCCAGTCCCAGCCTGTAAGTCAATGGGACTTAAGGTCTTAAGTCGCTTAGAATCTTCTGAAAATTTTACCTTGATGGATTTTTAATTGACATTGTCATATAATCCCATACAGCTCTGCCACATAAATCAGATCCTTTCTACAGAATTTCAATGTACTTTGCTATATAGTACAAAGGGCTTAGCTTATAGCCATTAGTCATACTTCAGAGTTTCAAAGGACTCTTGTTCTACAATTTAACAGATCACTTAAGTATGTTGCAATCCTCCTAATGCTCAAGCAGTGCATATTCAACATAAATTCCATGTACAGTACTGTAGTTAACCAATTTTTAAGACAGTGGTTCAAATTCTGCTTTCAGTGGCTCCTGTGTAACCTCACTGGCATAACTAAGGTTGCACAGATGAAACAGAGAATTTGGCTCAAAAAATGTGTATCCATTGCATTTAAATGAGAAATACCTGACTACATGATTATGACAGCTCACTGGAAGGTATTCCAAATATCTGCCCTCAATTGCCAGCAGGGAGTTTGTGGTTTGTTGGTTGGTTTTTGAATCTGCATCTTTAGTTTTGATAAAGATTACACAATATCTAATACATACTCAGCTTTAACTTACCCTGTAAGTCTAAACCTAAGTTTTAGCTCACTGTATCCCCATCACCATTTCCCATAATCTAAATAAATAATACTGTAAATGGCTTTTTTCCACAATCATATACCAGTTTTTTTCCACGTCACTTTTGTAGCAGTTTGCTATGCTACAAAGAAAGTTAGACTTTTCTCTGTTGAAATGTATAGCTAACCAAATAGTAAATAGTGATTATATAATAGATACTTTACATATGTCACTTGTGCAATTTAAGCTTTTATTTTCTATAGACTGCCTAAAATGTCCACACACAAAAAGCCCTACAAAGTTGTGTTTGTTTTTTAAACAATTCCCTCTTTGATTCCCTCTTTGATCACAGGTTAGACATACAAAATTTTGGCTTCCCCTAGAAAATCCTACAAAACATTCAGACATTTAATATGTCAAAACTTTCTTTAATTTTTTTTAGAAAAATAAAACCTCAGACTTTCAGTATGGCTCGTAGTGTTTCTTTATGACCTAATTTTAATGTTCTGTTAAAAGCATACAGGGATCTGAACCCAGTCCAGAGGCAAAAGAGACATCAGATTTTATTTCTCTAAATGTCAGGACTGGGGGAGGAACTGTGACCAATGTATGATTTCTGCATGTAAACCAGAAAGAGCCAAACAGAGCCCTCTACTTGCTGTCAAGTATTACAGCTTCTCTCTTTGCAGCACTTGTTCAGAATGCATCTTCAGTGTAGTCGAGTATTACTGCGTGTTATTACTGTATGAACAAATATGAGTAGAGAGAATGTAGAAATGACAGTCTTAAAAAGTAAACGGGGATGCATGTCACCCAGAGCGTGATGCCACTAGCACTGGAGATGTTGAAATAGCTGTTGCTGGCACAGATATATTTAGCGATGAGTGGTACATAATAGCAGTTCAAGACCTATAAAATATTAGTGAAAATTACTGCACTGAGCACTAATTCCACGGCACTACCACAGTACTTAAGACCCCCTGACTTTCTTGAATGGAGGAAAGTCTGATTAAATGTTAAACCTTTTTATTCTACCAAATATTAAGCTGTTTGTGCTTATCTTCTAATGATAAATTATTTTTGTAAGCTATATTTACTTCAGAAGTGTATGTACATTATTCAAGAAGTGAAAAAGTATGAAGTGGTAGAAATGCTGAGTATATTTGATATTTTGGCAGAAGAGATGGTTGAGCCTGCTATGATAGGCATGGAACTAGAGGAATATTTTTTGTTTTCATAAAACCATGTGACCAAGGACAGAGTCAGTTCAGAACAAGATATTGAATAAAAGTCAGTATTCTAGCATTGTAAAAAAGGACTGATGGACTGTCTGAACAACTTTGTGCATTTCTGGTCACTGTAGAAAAAAAAGTTGCAGAAATGAACAAGTTATGGAAGAAAATTCCTAGAACAATGCAAGGTTTATTTATTCATGAGTTGTGTATTTTGGGGAAAAGTGTGATTAAGATACAATTGGTCTTCATGAGGTAGACATTTTCTAAGGGATCAGAATGCTCTTCTAGCTAGTCTTATGGAATCTAATCAATGAAGCATGGATTTACTCTATGCATAGGGTCAGGTTCTTTTTTGTGTTTTGATCTCTTTGTGTTGCTCAGTTGATGCAAGCAGTCTGGCAAGCAGATAGATCTGGCATTCTGAGAATTCCCTTGGCAATGGGGTAAACTAGGCTGGCATAGAGATGGTGTATCCAGCTCCTGCACAAGACTCCTCATTTCTAAGTAGGTAGAGATTATGACTCTAAGAACCACTTAGTGCTAATTGGCAGAGGGTTCACTGTTCTATAACAGTAGCCCCAACTGGCCTTATAAACTCATGACACCCAACACATTGCTGACATAGTATTTATCTATAAGGAATGTCATGTGGGATTTTAAATGAATCCAGGACCATACTGATCTTCCTAATTGTTGTGTGATGTATGTACAGATGTTATTTAAGAAGTTGTGTATATGTACTAAATAGATGTCTAAATCAAGGCAGGGTTGACAAACAGGCTCTGAGTCAGACAAAGGAAGTTGTCTCAGTATTGGCTATGTAAATTAAGCATTGTAAGTCAACACAATGAAAGCTACATCTGCATACGGAGTATATGGGGTTGGGAGAACATTGGAGACTAAGGGCTTGTCTCCACTTACCGGTGGATCGCGCTGTGGTGATCGAGCCACTGGGGGTTGATTTTAGCGGGTCTAGTGAAGACCCGCTAAATCGACCGCAGATCGCTCTACTGTCAACTCCGTTATTCCATTGGAATGAGAAGAGTAAGGGGAGTCGATGGGAGAGCATCTCCCATCAACATAGCGTAGTGTGGAGCTCACGGTAAGTAAATCTAAGCTGTGTCGACTTGAGTTATGCTACTAATTGCGTAGCTTAGATTGACTTTCCTCCATAGCATAGACCTGCCCTAAATCACCGGGGGGTTATTCCGACTCTGGAGGCAAAACAATGAGCTTTGGGAATATAAGAGGGAGCAGCAAAATGGACAGCACTTTTTACACTCATGAAAAGTGGATGCTGGGAGATTGCTTTAGGTGAGAGTCTGTTAAAGTTAAGTTTAGACTCTTAGGAAGCGTGTTCAACTTGTTTTATATGTGACCATTGATGTTTCCATTATCCTTACTCAGTTTCTCTTAAATACTTATCTCCAGTACTAAACTTATGATTCTTTTCATGATAACTATATCTCAGGGCTGTGATGTTATAAAGGAGCTGATCCTGAGATGTTTTAGTCAGGCTGTGTGTATGTTGTTCCTTTGGGGACAGCGAACCTGGTAACTTTTGAGAGCGTCCAGTGATAGCAGCTGAATACTACAGGGGATACTTTCAGAGAGGCTCTGGGGTTAGCGTATACTTATGTTTACCTGCGAGGCAGCGTAAGCGCTGGCGGAGCCCTGACGAGATTGGTTGGGTGGCTAACAGACGAGTGGTGTCAGGTTGCTGACTAGAGTGACCAGATGTACTGATTTTATAGGGACAGTCCCAAAATTTGGGGATTTGTCTTACATAGGTACCTATTACCCCCAATCCTGTCCCAATTTTTCACACTTGCTATCTACATCCAGAGTTGACATCCAGGTAAGCACAAGCAAGTCTCTCTCTTGCTGAGGCAGTGGGGTAACAAGGTGACTCACAGTCCTGGGTACCCTGAGAAACCGTCACAGGGATATGTCAAGAGTGTGCCTGGTGCACAAGGACTATTGCCAGCTGGTGTAAGTTAGAGCAGCCCTACACTCCATCTTGCCATCCTAATAAAGATTACACTACATGTTACAATAAAGATTTTACATTCTCTGATCTGTATCCAATTATTTTTCATATTGTAAGGGATCTGTCTTATGACTCCTTGATATATCATTATAATAGCATGTCTGTAGTAAGCAATATAAACACAATAGGTCTTTTTCAAAATTAAACTCTTCAACTATTATAAACAATGACAAACATTAGAGAACAGTCCACATGTTGGATTAAGTATCCCGATCTTTAAAAATTGAGGCCATTTTGTAAATTCAGATTAATACAAAAATATTGATCAACAAAAAAGAGTGCATTCAGACTGACAAGCTGTGTGCTATCTTATATCCATATGTAATGGCCAGCATACAAGTATATACCAAGGGGGTTTAGAATGTAAATGCTAATGGCATGTCAACAATAGTCAGTGTTGAATAGTTGACTCGTCCAGAAATATTACATTTTTCCTTGCCTGCAAGTGCATATTGTTTGAACTTGTTGCAGTTCACCTATTTTAAACAATCTGAGCACAGATGAGGGGTGTTGAAAGTAGTGGGGGAGGGCAGGAAATAATCCCAGTACAAAATGGAGTTCTAATACCTCTTATCTTGGTGATCAGAGTGAGAAAAGGGCTTGCTTTCTGATCAGTTTGCAAGATATGGGGATGTTGTAGATGTATTTGTTCTAGGATACAAGAGAAACAAGGTGGGTGAGATAATACATTGTATTGGACCAACTTCAGTTGTTGAAAGAGACAAGCTTTTGAGCTACATAGAGCTCTGTGTATCTCGAAAGCTTGTCTCTTTCACCAAGAGAAGTTGGTTGAACAAAATATATTACCTCATCCATCTTGTGTCTTTCAGTGCTAATATCGTTAGGTTTGGGTATTATTTTGAAGGTAGACGTTTACTGTTATAAATTAGGGGAAATACAGGACAAGGGCTTTGTCATGTTGAAAAACTTTATAGAGGATCATTCATTGATTAAGGTAGGAGTTGTGGTTTTGGGAAAGCGATTCATCAGTGCTATAGGACTGGGTGCATTGAACGGACCCATCTATGTGAGGAGAAATACGGGGCAGAATTGATGGTAGTGAGGAGTTGCCCTTTTTATTTAAAGAGTATCTTTGAGTTCATTATTTTGGTTATTGCTTGAGAGAGTAGATCCTTAGTCTGAAAGGCCAAATACTATCAGTCTATCCTGAACATACTATAACCATCTGTAAGCAAATTAAAACAAAGGTTATGTGTTCAGAAAACTGGTTGACATTTAAATTATTTATAAGCATTATATTTAGAGATTTAAGGATTGACAAAACATTCTCTAGTGCCTTAATAATCAACAAATTAAAGTGCAAGTCTTAAGTCTACTGTTTTGGTGACTAATACAATCTACTCCAAACACGATGAAAAGGTCTAATGTTTCTTTGAGAGGGAAAAACTGAGTGTGTGTGTGTGTTGTTAAATTTAAAACCTTGTATAGTATAGAAGGGTTTAAAAATGTGTGAGTAACTGTTAGAAAAGGGTTTCTTCTGAAATGCAGCCATTGAGTAAAAACTAACAAATGACGACAATGAATCCTTATAGTATTAAATGAAGATAATGTACATGGGACACCAAAAGCACCCAAGGGTTGCAATTATCAGATACAGACTAATTTATCTGTATCTGGTTAAATAACTATCACTTGCACTCATGCAAAAGTAATACTACTTGTAGAAAATGTGTAAGCTTATGGAAGAAAAGAAATAATTACAAAATAATTTTTCCTTTGGCTGTGATGAAAGATTTTGCATATTTTGGACAGTATCAGCATTGTGTAGAAGACTTGCTATTCAAATTTTTCCTTTATATTAAATATCTGAAGTAATACAAATAAGGTTAAAAACTCTGAAGTTTAAAGAATAAAACAATCAAGATTCTCATGCAGTTAATGAGATTGTTCAGAGTTGTATTAATATCCCTTAATCTTAAAAGATAAATCTATTATAGAATGAGGCTTTTCTTCTAATTTTTAGTGCCATACAGAGAATTATTGTTCATACAAATTGTTGATATAAAAAGCATACTGAATAATGCATATTCTGAAAGGTAGTTTGTTATGTGCATATTAGAAAAAGTGAAATAGCTTCATTGTCATTTCAAGCACTAATCCTCAGACTAATAGATTCAATTCCTTCACAAAAATACATATAGCGAGAAAGATGAATCAACTAAATATTCAACTTAAGGAATATAAATAAATAAGACCCATTTTTAAAGGCGGCTATGTAGTTAACCTAGGACATATTTCTAAAGCAAAAACATTTAGTACGTATGAAAGATATGACACTAGTTTAGTTCAGTACTGGAATTCACTTAAGATTTATGCTTCTTGTGTAGATTAAATTAGCAAATTTAAATGACAGTACATATTAAGAAAGCTTTTAAAAACAGTTTGGTTTATACTTACCCTTCTCTATGAGCTTCTCCTTTTTCTAACTCCTGAATGACACCCAAGAGCACTTTTATGGTTTCCTGGCTTGAGCTGATCAAATTCTCCATCATCTGAAGCTGTGCTTTCAAGTCTACCACGTCTGTGTGAGGCACAATTTGTTGGCATTCTTCACTCACAGCAACTGCTGTCTGACAAGGCTGGTGGTCTTCCATAGGTGAAACATTTATCTGAAGGGTCTGTTCGTTACATTCGGCTGATTGGCACTGTGCCTGTGTTGAGCAGGCCTGAGCGTTTACTGACTGGGATTGCAGACCATTAAGATGCACAGTTCTCTTTCTTTCCTCATCTGTTGCTGGGCATAGTGACCATTCAGTCCCTGCTGCAGAGTTTTGCGGGTCAGGCTGTGTGGCATGTGAACTGGATGCAGGTAAATAAATTGTACCTACTTCCGTCTTAAACACTTTCCCATGTGCTGATTGATTAGATTCTTCATTATCCGGTGGCACTGTATCATGTTTTGCATTATCATGCAGCTGGTAATCAGGCTCTTGTGAAGTAGAGTCTGCTGAGTTTTGAAGAGAAGGAGGTTCTTTAGTACAGCTGTGCAAATCAGTGCTTTTACATGCCTCTGAACAGTTGTCACTAGAAGGCTGATCTACCGCATTCATGCGTTCATTAATATGGGAAATAAACTCTGCTGTCTTTAGGTCACTGACCTTGCTACAATGAGCAGCCTCCCCTGAGTTTTTACTATCTTCATCCTTAATATCTATTAAAAATCCATTGTTTTGACTCTTAAAGGTGTCAACAGCTGAGACGCTTTTAATAATATTCCCTTTTTTGCGGTCCAAAGGGAATGTCTGGTAACACTTTTTAAGATCTGGTGAGGTCTGAACTCCTGTGCTCTTAGTAACATTAGGTATTGACCTTCGTGCAGGCACTGTCATATATTTACGATAAGCTGCTTTATAAGAGATGGGCTTTGTTTCTCTTGTGTCTGCATGCTGTACTGAAGATAGTTGTTTGTCCCTTTGTTCATTCTGGGCCTCGCAGATATCTTTAAATCTCACCTGAAGGGCTTTGTTTCTTTTCTTAATCTGTCGGTTGGGATCCAATGCATATTTAATCTCCAAAGCAAGTGAAGCGGCTGGCTCAACTTCACTTTCAGAGGTCGTGAGTAAGCATTTGCTGGGTTCCTTACTCACCATGATGCCTGTATTTAAAAACAGTTTAAGAAGTCTTTTATTAAAACAGAAATGTTTCCTTAATTCAAATATTATAAACTTCTAGAAAATATCCTGTATTTTTAAGTAGTCCCCTTTTATGTTTGTGAAAAACAGTCTGTGTGGGGAAAACTAGATCCTCATGGTCGCTTGCGAAGTTTTACTTCCTTTGTTCTATACCTTACTGCTTTTAGGATAATTATGTATTTCTCTATAATAAACGTTTTATTTTCATCAGCATTTCACACAATCCAAAAGTTGAAAACACTTACGGGCAGGGTGACTGTCAATGAACAGCGCTGGGTTTCTGTGAAAGACACTTCTTTCTTGCAAAAGACCTGAAATTTTAAAGTTCTAAGAATACTATGTAGTCCTCCCATTATTATAATTGAGTTCAGTTTTGGCTCTACTAATTTTTTGAACATTGCATAATTAATTTCTGATTAGACTTAAAGAACAATTGTCTTTAGATCCCTGGCTATAAAATCCAGCTTTTGTAGTTCAAGGGTAGAAGTGTATCTAAGATCAGAACATTTGAAAGGATTAGTAATTGTGCAGTGGGTATAGAGCTTAATAGGTTTTGTTTGTATGTTAGATCATATGGGCAGATTAAATATTTGGAACATGTTGCTCTGCTTGAGAAGACATCCAGATTTTTAAAACATATTGATAGTTTTTTTTCAAGCAAGTACAATGATTATGGTGAAGGGCATTCTTGTTATTACTTCTATGTTAATGGATTCATCTGAACTTTTTTAGTCTTAAAGACAGAAAACCAGTTATCACCATTTAAAAAAAAATCTTTTCTGTAGTAACTTTTTTGTTCAGTAAGCCTGTTATTGTTTACAGTATCCGACAGTTAAAACCGAAAAATTCTGTCTTAAAGAAATAGTAAAATATGGAGCTCTGTTTTGAGCATTCAGTTTTCATCCTATGCTCAATTATTAAGTCTAGCTAAGATACAAGGGGCTGATTATTTCACACTAGGAATGCCATTGGGGAATACCTGGATTTATTATGCTGCTTCACGGCAGTTTTATGTGCGTGCAAAAATTTACATGATTGCTGAAGTAAGAAAATATATTTGGGCCAAATTCTCTGTTGGCATAAATTCACAGAGTCAATTGAAGTCAGTGAATTTGTGTATATTTACACCAGCAAACAGTTAGTGTCTTTCATTGATGGTGTGTCCCTCCCATCCGTCACCCCCGCATTCAGTAAGAATCTGTTATGATAAATGAGCTGAAGTTTTTTAGGCTTCATAAAAAGTATTAAAAAAAAGTCTAGGTATTGCAGCAAGACTTGCATGCTGAGGCAAACATGGGGAAAATAGTATTTTATGTAAAAAGCTGTTTACATGGCTAATCCTTTTTCATTGTATTCCCTGCCATTTTTAAGCATTTATACTTGAATGAGATTTCTATCCCTCGCAATCTTTTTTGCTAGATCCTGCAATGAAGTCATAATCCTTCATTTCAGTCTGTTGCCATGGAAAGATTTCTACTTATAGTGTCTTTTATCTGTAATCTCAACATGCTTTACAAACATCATTAAAGCCTCCTTACACTCCGAGGAAGATAATATTATTATTCCCATTGTATAGATGGGGAAACGGAGGCACGCAGGTAGTGATGTCCCCAAGGTCACAAAGCAAGCCAATGATAAAGTTAAGAAGTGAATCCAAGAGTCCTTATGGCAGGCTGGAATAGCACCCAGGAGTCCGTATTCCCATCCACCTTCTCAAACCACCAGAAATGTTGTCATTACATGATTACGATGGTACTAATTCAGCATTATGAAAGCCTTTGAAATATAAACATATATAATTAGGATAAAATGTAAAGAAAATCCAGCTAAAACTTTATATTAGGTTCGTACAGTAATCAAAGAATAGTAGTATCTTATATTTAGATTTCATAAAGAAAAAAACAGTGTTTAAGTATGATATCCTTCAATGCAAACCCTTACTACCCAGGAATGCCAAGTTATGTCACACTTCTTAAATGTACCCGAATGCCCACAACACACATTTCCACTTATCATAATGGATGATGTCTTCATGAGTTCTTTCGGAGACATGGGTCCATCACACTTGCAAAGAGGTATTATGCAATACACCACTTAACACTGATTTAATACTCTTGCATTGCCAAGCCAACAGAAGGAAATGTGACATTGACTGACAATTTCAGCCTTAACTTGAAATTGTCTTTGTCATCTGTAATATTTAGTATTTCCTCAACTGTTAACTGCTGGAATTCAGGTAACGTATTGAACGTGCAGAAATATCTATTTTCGGGGCATATTCCTTTTTAAACCCTTGTTTGTTTGTTTTTTGCTTGTGTTAGTTGTTGGATCACTGCTGTTCACCCCTTACCACTTTGAAGCCATTTTTGTGAGCTGCCTATGAACAGGGCAGAATACAGATTCTTCTTTCTCCTCTCTAAGATATGATGTCTCCAGAGCATATGAAGGTATGATTGCAGCTCTGGTGGGCATGCCTCCAGTAGCTTTAATCTAGCTAGCCCCTGTAATAATATCAGTGAAGATGTAGCGGCATGGACTTCAGAATGGGCTAGCACCACCTTTTGTTGGTTAGATGTTCCCTAAATCCTATCATCTCTCTCTCTCTTTCTCTCCCTGTGGGGATAAAGCCTGACACCAAGAGGCAGCAAAATTTAACAGTTCAATGAGCTCGGTGCAATACTAGAACATTAGTTGGATTTGAATATCCTACTAAGGTTGATTTTTTTCAGAGCCACTGAGGATATTTAGATTTAGGATGGAATTTTCAAAAACAGCAAAGTGGTTTAGGAGCACAAATCCCATTGAAATTCAATAACTTGTGCTTCTTAACCATTTAGCTGCTTCTGAAAATCTCGTGCACACCTGCCATTAATTGTAGTGAACTGTGTTCCTAAGTTCTGTAGATCTCATCAATCATTAGCGAACACCTGAAATAAGACTTTCTAGAAGCCAAAGCATATTATGTCTAGTCTAATCTATATTTATTACCATTGCCTCCAGGTGGCTGTGGGTGAAGTAGAGTTACTGTAAAAAGGGAAATATTTTCTGCATGAGCCTGCAAGGAAAATGTTCAAACTGAGTGTGGGGGAGAGACACAGAAGCAGAATCAAAACATTAAAATGATCACAAAAGATTTTACTGCCCATGTATTAGTTTTTCAGGCTCAATATTAAAATAATGAGGCCTTGTAATACAATTAAAATAATAAGAGGCTCATCTGTTGACACATCACTTTGAAAGATACTAGTATGCTGCATAAAGCTGCTGAATTTCTGCTGATCCACTGTGAAAGGTGCACTTCTTAACTCAACACTAAATATAAAAAGATAGCAGTAGCCCTCTATGCAGTGCTAACAGGGATCTAGGGTAGAGGAACTCCTGGAAGAAAACACTAGCCTAGAGAAGAAACATAGGTGAGTTTCATGCAGTGAGTGATCAATAAAGCCAAACCGTAGGAAAGGGGTAAGTTAGGAGAATTAGGGCTCTGAGTTATTACAGAGAATATTTTCCCACGTCTCTGGCTGCTGGGTCTTTCCCCCGGGCTCAGGATCTAACTGATCGCCATATTTGGGATCAGGAAGGAATTTTTCTAGGGGTCAGATTGGCAGAGACCTTGGGGACCTTGGGTCATTTGCAGATTTAAACTAGTGTAAATGGTGGATTCTCTGTAAGTTGAAGTTTTTAAATCATGATTTGAGGACTTCAGCAATTCAGCCAGAGGTTAGAGGTCTATTACAGGAGTGGGTGGGTGAGGTTCTGTGGCCAACAACGTGCAGGAGGTCAGACTAGATGATCATGATGGTCCCTTCTGGCCTTAAAGTCTATGAGTCTAACTGGGATTTGGGTGAAATCTCACCTCACTGATGTCAATGGGAAAAACTCCCATTCATTTCACCTTGTGCATTCTACTGAGGACCAGGTAGGGACTCAGAGCAAATAGTTTATTAATGAGGCACACATGACTGTCAGTCTTGTAGCAGTAAAGAATATCAAAAAATGTCAGCCATGTTTGTTATGCGAGAAAATGTTAGTATACTATACTTGCTATTTTCAGTTTTATTTTAATTCATATTCATCTATAACTGTTGCATTGGATTGGTGCCTATTTCTGTTACATGGGTTCTGTATACTGAATGCCATCTGTTTCATAGCTACCAAAAATAAAAATTTGAGCTAAAGATGGGTTTTCAGAATGCTGGTAGTTAAGTTATGTAAAGCTGGGTAAAATACAACATGGAGACCAGCCAACTTGGAGAGAACAGACAAACCTGAAATAGACTTCATTGAAGTAGGTCAAAAATGTAGGCTAGTATAATCAATTACATTTTTATCCTCCTATTGCTTATTCATAGATTATAAAACCAAGGGGGACAATTGTAATCATCCACTCTGACCACCTGTTTGACACAGGCCATAGAACTTCCCTGAGTTAATTCCTATTTGAACTAGAGCATATCTTTTTAGAAAAACAACCAATCTTGATTTTAAAATTTCCAGTGATGGAAAATCCAGCATAACGGAATAGTTTTACCTTCACTTTTTAAAATGTATGCCATATTTCCAGTTTGAATTTGTCTAGCTTCAATTTCCAGCCATTGGATCTTGTCATCCCCTTTGTCTTCTTGACTGAAGAGCCCATTATCAAATTTTTGTACCTAGATACTTATACACTATTATCAAGTCATGCCTTAACTTTCTCTTAGTTAAGCCAAATGGATTGAGATCCTTGAGTCTATTGCTATAAGGGATGTCTTCCAATCCTTTAATCATTCTAGTGGCTCTTCTGACTTGCACCAATTTATCAACATCCTTTTTGAATTGAGAAACGCAAAACTGAACACAGTATTCCTGAACTAGTCACACCAGTGCCAAACAGAAAAATAATCACCTCCCTAGTCCTACTTGAGATTCCCGTTTATACATCCAAATACTGTATTAGCCCGTCTGGTCCCAATGTCTCACTAGGAGCTCATGTTCAACTGGTTATCTACCATGATCCATGTGTGCTTCTCAGAGTCACTGCTTCCCAGTGATGTTTTATTCGTAGATATGACTTTTTATCTGACTGCATGGAAAATGTATAGTTTGTTTGCATCCAGCTTACCAAGTGATCCACATTGCTCTGTATCACTGACCTGTCCTCTTATTAGTTACCATTCCCCCAGTCATTGTGTCATTTTCAAACTTTACCAGTAATGATTTTGTTTTCTTTCAGTCATGGATTGAAAATGTTAAATAGTGTAAGCCAAGAATTTATCCTTCTGGGATTCCACTGGAAACACACTTGCTTGATGATGATTCCCCATTTATGATTACATTTTGAAACCTGTCGGGTAGCCAGTTATTGAGATGTTCAAAACTATGGGAAATCAGTTTTCCATGGCAATCTGTTAAACCCGTGACCCTAACAGTAAATTCAAGTGAATACACTTATGAAATAAATCCTTTGTCTGTGGGCTTTCAATTCTGTAACCTGCTGCACCACTGGACAAAAACTAAACAATGAAATTTAATCAGCTATGGAATATGCTGCATTTACTAAGTTGTCAAACACTGAATGATTATGCCTTAAAGAAGGGCACAGGCATCCAGGATAAAAACAATTTTAACAAAACAAAACTCAGTGTTCAGCGTTCAGCCCTGAAAGTCTCAGAATGAAAAGTTATTAGAAAAGGTACTAGAAACTGAAGTATATGAATGCTGAGTTTTTCAGTGACTTTGCTATTTAGCATTAGAATATGCTAGCAACTGATAGATTTAACAGAATTGGCGTGAGGTTTTGTTAGTACACCTCTGGATTGAAAATCCTGGCTCAGTTTTCAGATTAATTGAGCCACTGCTTTGTCCCATATGCTTTAGGAATGCCAGAACGTTAGGTTATTTTGGAATGAGGTAATCGACAGAATTAATACTGTTCTTAATACAGATGTACCCAGGAATCTGATAATACTCTACAAAATGGAGATAAGATAAATGATGTAGTATATTCTGTGATGCAGTTAATTTTAAGTGTGGCTTTAATAGCCAGTAAATTGATACTTCAAAAATGGCTGTCTCCCTTTTCCAATTGCATTAGCCTGAGTAATTCAGCTAGAGAGACTTTTATTTCCAGTAGTAGCTTGAACTAATAATTTTCTAGATATCTGTGATCGGGGTGATTGCAACGAAAAAGGGTAACTGCAAATTCTTGGCCTTACTTAATTTCTGTTGTGTTCAGTGAGAATTGCACATGCATATCTGCTGACAGACTGCTCAATAAAACAGTTGATGCACAGTAAAATTATTAAGGATTTAAACTGTACTTTTGTGTGTGTGTGTGTGTGTGTACTGTTTTCACCAAGGGACTGGAAACATATGCTCTACTTAGCCAGGCACTACTATGAAGACTAAAACCTAATGCAAAGTTGTGGGTAAACAGTTCATCTGTACTTGAAAACCTGAATGAGCAGTTTTGCAGAAGACTTTCCTTACTTATTATGAGAGGAGGCCCACAGGCCTGCTCTGCTCCCACAGAAGTCAATGTCAAAACTCACATTGATGTAAGTGGGAGCAGGTGCCTTGCCAGATTGTGCCCCTAAATCTGTGCCCCTGGACAGGCCAATTGAATATGGGAAACTGTAATATATCTAGGGCCCTACCAAATTCACGGCCATGAAAAATGCGTCACGGACCATGAAATATGGTCTTTTGTGGGCTTTTGCTCTGTACTATACAGATTTCACAGGGGAGGCCACTATTTCTCAGACTGGGTGTCCTGACCCAAAAGGGGATTGTGGGGGGTTGCAAGTTTATTTTAGGAAAGTTGCCGTATTGCCACCATTACTTCTGTGCTGCCTTCAGAGCTGGGTGGCCGCAGAGCGGCAGCTGTTGGCTGGGCACCCAGCTCTGAAGGCAGCGCCCTGCCAGCAGCAGCGCAGAAGGGTGGCAATTCCATACCATGCCACCTTACTTCTGTGCTGCTGCCTTGAGAGGTGGGTGGCCAGAGAGTGGCGGCTGCTGACCGACGGCCCAGCTCTGAAGGCAGCAGCACAGACGTAAGGGTGACAATACCATCTCCTGCCATCCTTACGTCTGTGCTGCTGCTGGTGGTGGCTCTGCCTTCGGTGTTGGGCTCCCGGCCAGCAGCCACTACTCTCGGGCCACCCAGCTCTGAAGGCAGCGCAGCCACCAGCGGAAGTAAGGGCAGCAGTACTGCAACCCCGCTACAATAACCTTGCGGGACCCCCCCCCCCCAACAACTCCTTTTTGGGTCAGGACCCCTACAATTACAACACCCTGAAATTTCAGATTTAAATAGCTGACATTAAATTTAGGATTTTTTAAATTCTATGACTGTGAAATTGACCAAAATGGACCATGAATTTGGTAGAGCCCTAAATACAACTTAACTCCCTTGCCTATGTTATTTCTCTGTAATTCTGCTAACATTACTTAACTCTGTAGAGTTTTTTGAGATACAAGACAAAAGGTGAAATAAACATTCAATTATATAAAATAAGTGACTGTACCACGTAGAATGAACTGATCCCTCTTCCAGAAACTTAAAAAAACTACTGAGATGGAGTTCAGCAATATGCATAAATACTGCAGAAGTTCAGTTTGCAGACGTCCATGTTAGATACTGCATTATAGCATCTTGTGCTCTAGCTACATTTGAAGAGATTAACTGATTGAATGACATGATTTGCCAAGTTAAATATTAAAGGGATCAGAGAGCTTATTTTTCTAGATGCTAAACCCTAATCCTTGATTTCTTTGTTTTTGTTGTTTAAGGTTGATTATGACTAAAAGGCTTCACTTTCTGTCTGAATCTGGAAGTATTCTATCAAAATGTGATGTCAAAAGTACTGAGAGTCTTTATGGAAAGTCACAGTAGCTGTTAACTTTTACATTGTTTCAGGTGTTCTGTGGCATGTTTTATTAAACTGGATACTTCTCTCCCCCTACTATTCTTCATCCCCAGATAACAATCCAGATTTCTCACCATCCAGTTTTCAGTACTGGCATTTACAAATCCAGCAAAGGTTCCTATCCGATATGATTTGAGCCCCAGTCCTGCAAAAATAGATGCATGCTGATGAGTCCCATTAAAATCAATATGTAAAGTTAAACATGTGTATAAGTCTTTTCAGGATCAGGGCCTTGATCCAAAGATTAGGGAAGTCACCATCTATGTTACAACATACATTACATTACTGCAGTTTTATAAAGTATTGATTTGTTAGTGAAGAGAAAAAACAATCTTGTAGTCTGAAAGTGACACCAAACTCTAATTTAAAATTGAATTATATTCTGTAGAAACATATATGTAAAGTAAAACTTTGTTACAAAAAGTATGTTTAATGAAAGATATTTTAACTTCATCTTGTATTTCAATAACAGCTTAAGATGTAAATTCACAGATGAATTTGTGCTGGAAATGGCCCAACTTGATGATCACTTTAGATAAGCTATTACCAGCAGGACAGTGGGGTGGGAGGGGGTATTGTTTCATGGTCTCTATGTGTATATAATGTCTACTGCAGTTTCCACGGTATGCATCCGATGAAGTGAGCTGTAGCTCACGAAAGCTCATGCTCAAATAAATTGGTTAGTCTCTAAGGTGCCACAAGTACTCCTTTTCTTTTTGCACAGATGGTATAGTTTCACACAACATAGAAAGACAACATGAATAACAACTCTAACGTTATATGCACATACCAAGGGATTCTGATTATATTTGATACCCTAGGGTGAAATTCACCACTATGCACAAGATTTGCTTTCTTGTGGTGAAAGCAAAGACGGAGTCAGTGGTATGTGATCCCTTTAGACTAATATACCATAGGTTTACCTTTCGCAAGAAATCTCCTGTGCGGCGTTTGATAAATCTAAGTAATATCACATGGTTTAATGAGAAAAGCATGTTTTACTTCAAAATGTATGAATATCCATGTGTCCTGTCTCCTCCTCCAGGAGTTTTCATGTAAGAACAGGGAGTGTACAATAGGCTTCTTCAGTTGAAACAAAGCTTCTGAAGCAACCCATGGATTTACTTTCTATGAACGAATCCAACATGGCAGCCAAAATCTCTCTTCATTCTAAATACCACACGGCTACTACACTTACTAAAGTGCCTTGAATTTGTGCTTACAAAATACTATATAACTTTTTCTACCAATTTCATGCATTATGGTCTTCCAGTAAACATATTTAGATTTTTTTTTCAGTCCTGATATAGGTACTTAATTGTTAGTAAACTGTCTGAATTAGTATCAGAAAAACTTTAAAAATCAGGAGACTCATCTCCTGAATATGGAACTGAGGGTTACTGGTATGCAAGCAAAACTGTTCTGGACAATTTTCCTTGCTGATACTAATTATCTTTGCCAATTATTTGTGGAACCTTTTCCTGTGTAAGAGGCCTTTTTCATTGAGTTTTAAAATGCACGCACACTACTAGAGTTTGATTTCCAATCATAATCAAGTGCTTTTAGATGTTTAGATTTTGTGGTTAAAAAGTAAAAAAACACAGCTGATGTTACACAGAGTTTAAAAAGGTGTCAGTTGTGTACACCGCTCACTTAACTCTTGATTATAGTTCTCACCTAGAATAATGGAGCTAACAATGACAGTAACTGCCAAATTAAACTTTTTAAGAAATCTGTTTTGGAGACCTCATGCATTTGATTTTAGACTCCTACTTTGCTCAGTGTGTTGGACTTCCTTATTCATCTTTTATCAAAGTTATTTCTTCTTCTTAATCTTTTATGGATCCCTCTTTTCACCAATGTAAATGCAAACTGCTCTAGCCATGTACCTCTCCTCTCTTGATGCATGTGTATTACTGCAAGAAGTCAGAGCAATGCCACTGTGAGCCTAAGGTGATACTTTGTTTTTTAAAGTTGCTATTGTCCTTTTGTAGACAATAGCTGCAGCGTATATTGTTTTGAATGTGTTCTAAACTACTGTAGATTCAGCACTGTTGTGACAGTTACTAGTAAAATCACTAAATTTGATGTGTTCAGAGTTTAGACCTAGCACCACCATAGTTACTATGATAATTTATGACAACTCATGTGAACATACTGCTTCTTCACTGGCTGAAAAATGTGAAGGTTTCTGCCTGAGGCTATGGCTTCTGGTTGCCTTCTCTTCTTATAGGTAGAGTAGCAAAGCATGTACAATTGCATCACATACAAAAAAGAACAAGTGTTGTTACTGTAAGTGTTTCTCTTGTTTTTATTAAACTGTGCTTTTTTAGATAGTTAAGATTAGCTCTAGGGGTGAATGCACACAAAAAATTCATGATATATGTATACTTTGATAGAACAGTGCTGGAGCAAAAACAGCAGTATATTGAAAAATAAAAGTTTGCAAATATTCCTTAAAATAATCCACTGGATAAACACGTTGTCAAACTTATCTTCTGGAAGACTGAAAAAGAGATATTCTGCATGCTGCCACAGTCTCTAATGGTATTTCTTCATTACATCCTATATACTGCATTATATGCACAAGATTAAATATAATCCTATTTATTTTCACCAAATTCTGTATAGTATGGGTTTATTTTCCCTTAATGGTTGTGTAACCAATGTTAACACTAGGAGTTAGGCATTTGCATCAAGAGGTGAATAGACCCCCTGACGTCCAAATTAATAACTATATACTTGACACTGGAACAAATACAATGTCAAAGGAAGTTCCATGTCAATTTATATTATTCATGGAGTAGTTATTACTGTCAAACATTGCTGGGATTAAGGATACTGGTGGAAAAAATAATAAAAGTTTTGCGTATTTTTCTACTGTGCACTGTACCTTATTGATAGCATGGAAATTATCAGTTAAATTTTACCAGAATTGTCTGCAGTGTAATCCATGTAGCTATTCAGTCTGTCAAGGTTATATCTAATACTCATATTATAGGTTTCAGAGTAGCAGCTGTCTTAGTCTGTATCCGCAAAAAGAAAAAGAGGACTTGTGGCACCTTAGAAACAAATTTATTTGAGCATAAGCTTTCGTGAGCTACGGTGTAATGATAATGATAATCATTATGAGCTACGGTGTAATGATAATGATAATCATTATCCAAACAGAATGAGGTGATGATATTTGGATGCCTTAACTCCGGCACTGACCTCAGGACAGTCATCAATGCCTTTGTCACCTCCTACTTGCAGTGGGCTCTAATGAAGGTGACAAATTCAGTGAGTCTTGAATCTGACTTTGACAATTTGTCAAAGGCTACCCGTGAAGGACAGTTCGAAGCTTCAGTAGCATGAGATGATCTGCTTGTTTAATAGAAAACTTTGGCCTTAATGCATTACACATGTGCTCAGTGTATTGGAGGGGCTTCCCATCAACTCCAAGGTGAAATTCAGGTTTTGGTTTTTGTCTATGTAGATCTGGTTATCTTACTGTCTACCTACAATAACAGCTAAGATCAAACATAAGATGAGCTGTTCTTGCTGACAGACCCTCAATACAAAGTCCCCATATCTCGCTCTTTCTAGGGTTTCTCAGATCTGGAGTCCGCAGGCCTTTAGCACCTGGTATGGACTCATATTTACCAATAAGCTTTTGCTGTGTCTAAACAAAAGCATTGTCTTGTGGTAGTAGTTTGATGTTTTCATGATGCGTCCCGATACTGAGAGTATTGCTGCCTACTATGAACAATTTTAAATTCATACTAAACAACAATGTAACTTACAGGAGAGGAACTGACATAACTCAGCATTTACAGCTTACAATTTGAATTTTTTAACTAGTAGTCAAATAAAAAAAATGAAAAACCATTCCAGTTACTGGACACTCAAATTTGAGGTTCTTTTGACCCATCAAACATAAATGGAGCCATTTGAGTTTCTAATGGCAACATGTTAATCAGAATTTTTATAATATGAGTGGCACCTTAGAGACGAACAAATTTATTTGAGCATAAGCTTTCATGAACTACACCGCTTATGCTACTGAAGCTTCGAACTGTCCTTCACGGGTAGCCTTTGACAAATTGTCAAAGTCAGATTCAAGACTCACTGAATTTGTCACCTTCATTAGAGCCCACTGCAAGTAGGAGGTGACAAAGGCATTGATGACTGTCCTGAGGTCAGTGCCAGAGTTAAGGCATCCAAATATCATCACCTCATTCTGTTTGGATAATGATTATCATTATGTATTGTATGATATGATGCTGTTCAAAAGCCATTTGTAATAACAGACATAAGGTCATGAGATAAGCATGTGTAGATGTAGTGCTAAATAATGCAGGCAGGTAATTTAGGTCCCGAATCTAACATGTCTTTAATAGAATATTATTTGATGAATGACTTCAGGATTGTAGATATCTCTGTCTGCGCTCCAAACTTTACCAGTCACCAGAAAATAAAAGGAAAGCAATATTCACTTAAGAAAGAAAGAACTTGTATGTAAGCAGTTTTTGTCCTCAGTTGTTTCCTGTGCTGGCTCTGCAGTAGCTGTTAACTAACAAAAAGTATTGTAAGTCCTGTGCATATTTGTGCTTAGTGATGCTACTGCAAGAAAAAGAGAAGTAAGCAAAACTAGCTTCTGCAACACACTGGAGAGACAGTACAAAAAATCAATGTTAGCTAAATGGAAAAAAACAAAATCGGTAGAGAAAATACTTTTTAGCTGTTGTACCAAAGTGTATTACAATACAGTAAAATGTTACGGGACATCTTTGTTGTGAAGCATCTTTGATAAAAGCTGTTTCTCAAGATGCTTCTTAGGTAAATAATAGCAAAGGGAGAGCACGACTCACATGTATAGACAAGAGGAATACAATATTGTCATATCAAATTTGAAATAAGATGGGCAGTTAATGGGACACACAGATACACGAAGATTTGTTCCAGCTCACATGATTTGCAGAGGAGAAGGTTCTCGAACCAAGATTGGGAAGGATTGTGTGGAGAGTAAAAGAAGAGGCCAGAGTTAAACTGGCAGATAGAGTGCAGAGGTGAGTAGACATACAGTAGGAATTGCTTGCAGGTTTTATAAAAAGAAAAGGAGTACTAGTGACACCTTAGAGACTAACCGATTTATTTGAGCATAAGCTTTCGTGAGCTACAGCTCACTTCATCGGATGCATTTAGTCGAAAATACAGTGAGGAGATTTATATACACACAGAACATGAAAAAATGGGAGTTATCATACACACTGTAAGGAGAGTGATCACTTAAGATGAGCTATTACCAGCAGGAGAGCGGGGGGGGGGGGGGGGAGGGGGGGAAGGAAACCTTTTGTAGTGATAATCAATGTGGGCCATTTCCAGCAGTTAACAGGAACGTCCGTACAGATACAGACAGACATCATCTTCCTTTCCAAAACTCGGACGTTCCTGTTAACTGCTGGAAATGGCCCACTTTGATTATCACTACAAAAGGTTTCCTCTCCCCCCCCCCCCCCCGCTCTCCTGCTGGTAATAGCTCATCTTAAGTGATCACTCTCCTTACAGTGTGTATGATAACTCCCATTTTTTCATGTTCTGTGTGTATATAAATCTCCTCACTGTATTTTCGACTAAATGCATCCGATGAAGTGAGCTGTAGCTCATGAAAGCTTATGCTCAAATAAATCGGTTAGTCTCTAAGGTGTCACTAGTACTCCTTTTCTTTTTGCGAATACAGACTAACACGGCTGCTACTCTGAAACTTGCAGGTTTTATGAACATGGAAGAAGACCATGTAAAATAGGAGGTTGAAATGAATGAGCTAATGGCTATATTAAGATGGGGTATATGCGATTTGGATAACAAAAAATGTATTAAAATTAATTAAAGGTCTTAGAACTTGGAATTTCCTCCTTTTGTTGGCTTGAATTGTGCTCTGCTTATGTAACTGTGTAGGACTTTAGCTGAGAACTCCCATATGCATTAATAGGAATGGCCTGAATAAAGCCCTAGGTATCAAGGTCAGACATTAGATAGACAGTTGGTGTCATTTTTAATAAGGCTTTTTGAGTTTAAACAGCACTGGTAGATAGGAAGCTAGGAATGTTACTGAAGTCTTGAACACCTCTTTGTCACTAAGTTGTATAGTTATAAAAAGCTATGTAAAGTTTACAGGTTTCACTTAAAATGCAGGGAATTTAGCCTTAGTCTATGCTCAGAATGGAGCAGTGTGTGTTAATCATATTGAATTCACGCATAGTTCCTGCTGATCTCCTGTCTTCTGCATTTTGCTGTCATGATTCCAGTCTTGTCTGTCCATTTGTCAGCTTCTCGCAGACACATCTTTGTACTTTCTTTGATGCTGGCTTTTATGCACAGAAAATTTCTAGAACTGATTCATAAGATCACTACCCTCTTCTGCACATAATCTTTTAACTCACATGTGGTGGGATGTCAGGAAGAAAATAACCAATGGGTTAGTTGGCACTTTATTTACAGAAACAAAAATTGCAAACGTTGATATTGTATTTATTTGACTGCCTTCTTTCTCATACCTTTCCCCCATACAACCCACACCTTTCATGTAATTTGTCTCCTTAGATTCTTTAGTTGTTTGGGTAGAGCTCATGCCCAGATTTCTAAAGATATTTAGGCACTGCTTCACTTAGTGTTGCAAGACCTAAGTGACGCAAGACCTAAGTGACTTAAATGGCTAAGTCCCATTTTCAAAAGAGCAGAGCAATGTCTAAATACCTCTAAAATCTGGGCCAATATGTTTGTATCATGGCTAACATAATGGTGCTTCAGCCCTGACTGAGGCTCTTGGGGGTGACTAATACAAATATTAATAATCCAGCCATTATAGAATGTCCCAAACCATGATAAAAGGTGTGGATTTTTTTTGTTTTTTTTATAAAGTGCTCAAGGTTAGCTAAAAACCTAATCCCAAATAGTTTTTTCTTAACATTATTTGGCCCTTCCCATGATGCCTAACCAAACCATGTTAGAAAGCAATTCAATGGGAGTTCTGCTTCGACTGTTACATTAACATGGTTCTCAATGCAGACGGGACATACTGGTATTAAGAGCTATCTTGTGTGATTTTCATGGAATTAAATAAAATAAGTGCATTTCTATTTAATAGCTCAATAAAGATGGATCTACGTTTGGACATTTTAATATCTGATCATTCTAATGTGGAGCATCTGGTTTGCTTCTGCAATTCTCTATCTTGAAGTTAGAGATAAAAGATTAATTAAATCATACAGTTTGCAGAATTATTTCTAGGGTATGATTTTCTGTTTAAATACTTGTCTGGTCTGGGTGATGATGAGACAGTGAGGGACTTGAGAGACAGTGCTGAATGGCAACGTTTAGATTCATATTGATATTGCTCCAAAGTTGGGGTTAGTTGAGAATCCAGCGTTTTGGTGCAACCTATTTTACAGTTAAGTGTCAATCACAAGATTTGGATCTGATTTCTAGAGTTTTTATTAAGGGCCTATCTCTGTATTGGGTTAGAAAAAGTATAACTTTTTTTAAAAAAAATATCAAAAGGTTTTACTTCTTTAAAATATACAATTAGGATTTGTTTCAATGCAGATGTCTCACATGATTGAACTACTGATTAGTTTTGATTTTGAAGCCTGCTGTCAAAGACTTTTAACATCAGAAGTGCCTGCTTGTTGAGTGAAACTGTGCAGATGTCATTACCTCTGTAATATTTTTTCTTTTTTCAGAAATGAAAAAGTTTGTTCTTATTTAAAATGATCAATTTGTCATCAGACTGAAAGATGCTTGAGACACACTTTGAAGTTTTGAGACACCAAAATAATGTGTTACATCTTTGAACATTAATTTTTATATACACATATTGGAAAAATAGCATTTTAGTTTCTATGTGCTTGCTTAAGGCTTTAACTGTCATATATCTTAGCAATATCTGTTTTGAATCTTTGGTCACACTTTTTCTCGTTAGTGATTTATAAGCTCTGTTGGCTTCCTGAAAGTTATAAGAAAATGAAAAGGAGAGGAGGAGAAAGTATAATACAAACAGTATGATGTCAACTGCTTGTTCAGTGATGCATGTCTTTCTGTAAGAGTCCTACAAATTGGTACACTTAATTGTCATAAATGTGGAAGGATGGAGGAGCAAACAAATAGCCATGAAATTTGGATAGCCCACATCCTTTATTTTTTGACATTTCCCCTCCTCATCTTTCAGATCATGAAAGTGGATCTCACTTAGGTTATCTTTTTAAAATCAGTTTTTAGGATCTGGTTTTGTAGCTTGACCACTGATATTTATCAGTACATTATACTGATAGTGCAGAAGGAAAAATAATCAAAATCAGCCTCCTCCTCCCCTTTCCTCTTTTCCTTCCAAAACAACAACAATAATACCTAGCTCTTTTCATCAGTAGATCTCAAAAAGCTTTACAAAGGGAGGTACGTATCACCATCCCCATTTCACAGATGTGGACATTGATGTAAAAATCAAGGTAGGAGTGGGGTCCTCTAGGTGCTACCACAATACAACTAATAAATAATAATAATGGATAAATGAAAGATAAAGTGGATAAAGAAAAAGTTAAACACAGACAATTAGAGACGGAAAAGCCATCTTGTGATGGGATACACTGCAGAAGGGATTGATGGAATAAAGTTATCCCCACCCCATAACACCAACCAGCAACATCAAACCTAAAGAAAAGGCTATCCAGACGGAAGGCAATTAAAAAGGGAGGAAGTAGACCTCAGAGCAAGTGCTCCCATGAGAAGAGGAATCATGGGTCTGACACAGAAAAGACTTAGGGGTCAGGCTAGGTAGATCTAAAGTAGAAACCTTAGGGAGAGCCAAGCTTGTGGAGAAGGTTTGGGCTGGTCTTTATGTTAATTTGTAAATAATGTCAAACTCCAGGAAGGGGTTTTATCTTGACACTACACAGGTTGCGTGGACTTTTTCTTACCAGGTGGGAAAGTCGCCTAGACTTTTGGTTGGGTCCGCTGTGTAAGTGCAGATCTTTAGATTGCTTAATGAAGGCTCATTTTAGGGAGAGAGGTATGAAATGGTAAACTGATTTGGTAATGTTTGTGCAGAAAATCTAAGGAATTATTTGTCTGGGAGTATCACAGCCCTCACTTAGAATGTTTTATGATGTCTGGCTGGAATGGCAGCTCTCCTGGACATGAAATACAAAAGAATGGGTGCATATTTTTGGTTGAGGTTTATTTCTTAGCCATCTCATTGGCTATTTATTTTACCAAATACGTTCTTGGTCTAATGCATTAACTTAGGAGTAAATGATTAAAGAGTCTAATAATTTTTCCCATAGAAACTTCCCTATAAAAGTGTATCTGCATTTAGCCAAGCAAGTAAATACATTCAAAATTAATGACTGTATTATTTCAGAGCGCACATTAGGGTCTGTGATCCTTTACTGAGTTTCGGTAACTTCAACAGGACTACTCATGTTAATAAGTATTTGCAGGATCAGGTCCTTAAATAGTACACTGTATGTGCATATATATTCACAGCATTGATGAGACATTTCATACAGCTTTTGGTCTCATTCGTGGTGGGTTTGGAGACCAGTTAATATAGGATGCCATTGGAATTGGCATACACTATAGCTTAAAGTTAGGAATTGGTGTTGTATTTATTAGTTTAGCAATTCCCAATGAGAATGCATACTCCTCTCCCACTTCCTCTGCTCACTCTAAACAATCATAACAAAGTCTATATTATAACTAGAAAGGGACTCACACCACAGATCTGGGATCTAAATTTCCCAAAACGTGGGAATATTCAGACCTGGGGTTTTGGTTCTGTCCATCTCTGACTGATTAAATGATCCCAACTCCCCTTTAACTTACACTGGGTGTAAACAAGGACTAATTGCATTGAAGTCTGTGGGCCTAGTTTTAAAATTGGTATGAGAGCAAAATCAGGCCCAATATCTCTCCTCAGCTCAAGGAGAGAAGTAGGCACAAGGAAGGACATCAAAATGAGCTTTTAGGGCTTTGTATTGTCTTTTACAACCAGTTATCTTTGCCTGTAAGATTTGTGCTCGTATGCATAACTGAAAAGTAGCTGATTTTAAGCCAGTGATCCATCCCCATGATTTTGTGCTGTGCATATGCATAAAGTAGTAATACTGTTTTTGAAAGCATTAAGGGATCAGTAGAGATTCTATTCTCTTTCTGAGTAAAATGTGCAGTAAATTGACTTCAATGTAGAGATGTTCCACTATAATAAAAATGCATCTGATCATATTCTCAAAAAGAAAAGGAGTACTTGTGGCACCTTAGAGACTAACCAATTTATTTGAGCATGAGCTTTCGTGAGCTACAGCTCACTTCATCAGATGCATACCGTGGAAACTGCAGCAGACTTTATATATACACAGAGAATATGAAACAATACCTCCTCCCACCCCACTGTCCTGCTGGTAATAGCTTATCTAAAGTGATCATCAGGTGGGCCATTTCCAGCACAAATCCAGGTTTTCTCACCCTCCACCCTCCCACACAAATTCACTCTCCTGCTGGTGCTAGCCCATCCAAAGTGACAACTCTTTACATAAATCAAGTCGATATAGGGTGTAAACCTCTATTTCCTGCATAAATCCAGGTTTTCTCACATCCCCCCCATTCATAATGAATCTAAAGACTTCACAAAAATATTTGTATTTGAATTTCGTATTAGTTCTAGCTTTGTATGTTGCCATGTTGTCCTGTATTTATCCAATTACAAAAATACTGAAGGACCAGTTCCTGAGAGATTAATATCTTCAACTCCCATTGAATTCATCACTTCAGGATTTCACTTCTAAAATATGCTTGTGATCGCAATCTCTAAAAGAAATAACAGTACTAAGTTTAAAAGGTAGATGTAATAAAATGTAAAGGACTTATGTGCTAAAAAACAAGTTTGTTGCATCCATGTTTTTGTTTAGGGTCTCAATGGGATTTCAGCTGGTTAACTAAATTGTGGTTATCAGAAGGCATGAAATACATAATGCAGTCTTAACAAATAATTAAGCAAGTTTTGTCTGGGGAGTCTTTACGTTCTAAATTTTTTTAGATTTACTATGATTTGCCTCAGGTCTGTAAAATTCGTATGATTACCCAAGCTAACTGGTCCCTACAAGGAATTGCCTTGAGATTTCACAGCTCAATTGCTTTGCAGAGCTCTGCTTATGTTTTAGCATAGATTTTTGGCAAGCTAATCGATTTCATTGACTTTCATTACCACAGTGGTCACTACAGTGGTACTATCAGAGCTTTATGTTACTATTGTGTAACTTTGCTCTTACCTTATGCTAAGAATAATACCTTTTATACAAAAAATTATTGGTGTCTCAACATAAAATGCATAAAGTCTGTTGCTGAGTTTGGATTTCCGAGTGACGTGACCATGTGTTTTAGTGACCAATAGAATTCTGTCCACTATGGTGAGTGTTATGAGGAGTACACATGCTTTGTGATTCATCTCTTGTGCAGAGGCTTGTGGTTCTGTAGGCCATGGTTTCATTGTACATAATTTCAGTGAGAATTTAATCTCCTTATTTTCTCCAAATGTGTTAGATATTTATATTATTCTGTTATGAAAGGTGCCTCTGTCAGTGAAATAGTTAAATTGCAAACCACAAAGATGATCCTGTGAAGTACTTGCTTAATGAGCAGACCTGTGCATTGACTGTCAATTGATGAACAGTTTAAATGTTGTTCCCATAGATTAGTAACTAATACTTTCTTTATCAGGTGGCTTCTTGCCACCTGGCTACTCTTCTATGTGTTGGGGAGGGGCGTGGAGATGGGGAGTGGGTCCTGTTTTATTAAAAGTTAGAATTATTTTGTTAATCATGTTAAAATTAAACAGCAGTGATAACCGAGTCTTTTTTTCCCATGAAGGACATAATGATGTCATTACTAAAATAAAAATATTTTCTGTACTGTAAGCTTTCAGTAGCCCTGAGTCTTCCTTAGATGATTTAATATCCTTTAAAGGCAGAAGCACATTAAAACTGCATCTGATAATTGTTTAAGAAACTGTTCAGTGTGAGTAGTTGCATTAGAAATGTTCATAATCTGCTTTTAATAGAACCAGTATGACTAAAAATGTCATCGATATAGGGTGTAAACCTCTAGATGTTAACTTAGTAATATCTAGTTAAAATTCAGATGACCGTGTTTCCATTATTTGAACTGCTTGCATATATTTGTAACAGATATACTAAAATAAACAACAGCTTTTAATTTCAAACTCTAATTGCCAATCTGGCCAGAGACTAATATTGTTGTAGTGAAGAAACTGAACCATTAGCAGATTGGTGGAATATAATCTGTGTAACACCAAGAGTAGGAATAAGGTTTAGGATTCTTCATGCTGAGAATTTTTACAGACATATTTTTGTGGTTTTGAAATTAATGTTCCATTAATTTTAATGTGTACAATACAAATTGGAATGGTCACGGCATGAAATTTACTGGTTAGTTTTTCACCCAGCATCTAAGTTTTAACCTTCATAGGTACAGCATCCCTGACACTGATAGTATATATGAAAAGTAACCACAGTGAAACACTTGAAAGAAATAAATCTGCAATACTGATGTGATCCTTTACTGTTGTCTGTTTTGTTGCTGCCTTCCAGTGTTCAGATGTAAAATAATATAATCATGGAGATTTAAAAAATGGATCTTTTTCAAACTTCCAGATCTCAGAGCCTAATGAGTTAAATTTCTCTCTGTTATGCTTACACAGAATTTAAGCTGTTTAGACATACAAGGTCGAATTAAACTGCTTCACTGCCTATTCTGGCTCCTCTGGCAGAGAGTGGATCCGCAGTTCTACTGGGACAGACCTCTTGGGAGACATTGACACAAGCTGAGAATTTGTTTCTTGCTTTGCAGAATGCAAAGATGCTCTATTTTGTCATGGTTCTCCACCCCCTGCAAATCCAGGCTAACCACAATCCGAGTTCCCCCTTTATTATTGGAGTTCTCTGTAGTATTATATTAAATAGAGACGCTGAGGTCACAGAAGAGGATTTTTATTTGAGTGATACAGACGCAAGACGGAAACCCCACTGCATGAAGCAGCAAGATGCAAGGTCCAAGGCAGTCTCTTTGACTTTGGTGCTTGATGTGTATTATCCTTTGTCCTATTTGTCTGCTACATTTTCTTGCCGTCTCCAATTGAAATGTGTCAAGTGGTAGGGGTTTGGGAATATTAAATGGTGAGAGCCACTGTTTGCCAACTATAATAATAGTTCACAAAATGCTAAGAGCTTCAAAGCCGGAGCAAGGTGTGTGTTCCCCTACCTCCAGTACTTTACAGCAAGTTACTGGGAAGGAAATCTGCTTGGTAATAATCTCATTACCATGTTTTATAGGTAGGTATAATTATAATCTCTTTGTTGGGACTATATTTGGGCTGTATAATAGAAAAGTTAACAAGCCGTGGTAGTTGTAAGCAATCCTGTAAGGCTGAAGCACCTTGTGCATCTTCTGAAAATTCTTTAACTACTAATCCCTGGCAAGGTGTTTTATTAGCTGAAGCTGTGGTATTTTTCTAGAACAAAGAAATGGTTTGGACACAGTGATATTTCTTCAACCCTTTTCTCCCCTTATCTGTCATGAAAGTTATAGGACGCAATACCTATCCCCAGGCAGCCAAATACTATTGCATAACAGTCCCTCCCCAAACATTTAGGCTCAGCGGCTTTACACTATTCACTATGAAGTTTTAATTAGGAAAACCTGGAAACTCACTATTTGCATGAATCCTCTCTCAGGGAGGTGGGAAAGCAGGCTCTCTGATCCCTCCAGATCTGTGGGTAGCATTACAGTTCAGGGTAACATGTCTAATTGCAGTGGAAAGCTTACCTTACGCTGCCTTAAAAATAACTAAAAGTCTGTGCAATTCCTTTGCGATGCATTTCTCTCCGTTCACTTCTGCAAGCTTGCAGTGAAACGATCCACGGATGTAGAGCATCTGCTGCAAGATATACCGGCTGGAAATGTTCTTTTGCTTTCCGGAGACTTGATCACCATCACCCCTTTAGCTATCACACTGAGACATTTATTCAGCTGTGACCAAGAGAGCGTTCGCCTCTAGGCAGCGGCGGCGGCGGCAGCCACGCACTCCTGAAATGTCCTCATTTACTGCAATTGTCTTCACTGAGATCTGGAATCCAACAGGGGGAAGGGGGCGGAGGGGGAGTCGTTTCAGCAGACACCGTTTCCAGTCTGGGTTCCGGATCTGGTCAGGATGAAGCAATCTCTGTAATGCTCCTGTCTTGCAGGCAGATGATTTGATGAAGCTGGATTCCCTGCTACTTTTGGAAATGCATGAGCAATGGGGGAGAGCGTGGCGTGTGATGTGGTGCTAGGGAGAGCTCCGTGTGTGTATCTCGCAGGCAGGCAGTGGGAAGAAGGAGGCAGCAGCAGCCGCCACTGGCGCCGGCTCCCCACTAGGGAGAGTTCTCGTGTTCGCTCACTCTGATGTGGACGGACTGTGACAAGGAACTTGTTGAGTTTAACGTGCAGATCTTAAAATAATGGTTGATGATTATTCTGGGTCCAGTGACGGAGGAGGGGGGCGGAGCCGTGACTCTGGCTTCTGATTCACACAAGGGGGGAAATCATCGTCTGACAGAGGAAGAATTTTTTCACGTATTTTCGAATTTTATGTACATTTTCTTTATTACTAGGCTACCTCTGAGCCATGAGTCTGTCTGTCTTTCAGTGTGTAAACAAAGCTGCAAGACAACACCGGAGACTGTACTAGTGTGTTGAGTTGAATTAGCATCTTTTTGGCTTTTGTGTGAGTGTGTACACAAGTATAGTGTAACACAGCGGTTGTCAAGCGGGGGACCGTGAGTTGGTTTCAGGGGGTCTGCAAAGCAGGGCCCCCGAGTGCTGATACTCCACAGCTAAAGCTTGGAGCCCCCGCTCTGCTGGGCTAAAGACTGGAGCCCCAAGGCCCCCCGCCCCGCAGAGGCAGAAGCCCCATGGGGCTAGAAGCCCTGAGCCACCCCCACCCCCAGGCTCCACGGGGCTACCTATAGGGCTAATGCCTGCAGCTCTGAGCCCACTTACCTCCTGGGGCTAAAGCCTGGAGCTCCCCTGCCCCACGGGGTTAAAGCCCCAAGACCCGAATCTCGCACCCCATGGGGCTGGTGCCCGGAGCACTGAGCCCCAAGCCCCTGGTGCAGAAACCCTGAGTGCCCTCACTTGTGGGGCAGAAACCCTGGTGCTCCACAAGACAGAATTCCTGAGTCTCCATGACTCATGGGGATAAAGCCCAGAGCACCAAGCTACCCCACCCTGCAGGTCAGAAGCTCCTAGTTCCAGCCTCTGCGTGGTTAAAGCCCAGAGTCCTCCTGCCCCATATGGCTAATGCTCAGAGCCCCGAATCCCCCATCCCACCAAGCTAAAGCCAAGAGTAGAGAGCCCCCTCACCGCATGGGGCTAAAGCCTGGAGCCCCTGCAGCTGAAGCCCTGACACCCTCACCCCCCAGCGGCTGAAGCCTTGAGCCCGAGGCTGCCCCACTCTGTAGCTGAAGCCCCAAGGCCTCCCTGCTGGGTCCTGGAGTTTTTAATAGCATGTTGGGGGGCCTCAGAAAGAGAGAGGTTGAGAATCCCTTGGTATAACCTATATAATAGCAGCTTGTGGTTCTGGGGATACAAGCAAGGAAAACAACAAAATATACAAGTGAAATATAACTAAAGACCTACAACCTTGGAAAGCTTCCCATGACCAAACAAGCATAGCAAATTTAAAAGTGCAGAGAAATGAAATGAAAACAAACAAAATGTGGCTTGGATATTTTGATCTTTTAAATTGATGAGAAAATACAGTGAAAATCATAGAAAATTTGCAGTTATGTATTATATTATTTTTATTTAGATACTTTAAATTCATCTATAATTTTTGGTATCTATTTAACCAGTTTTTGTTAAAGCATAGGCATGCAGTGATATACTGAATAAAAATGGATAATTTACATGCAAGCATTGCAACAGTATGTGGAACTATTGAGAAATTACTGAATCACTAGGATCAAATCACAGCCATTCTTCCTTTATGTTTTTTCTTGTATGTACTGCAGAGTAGGTGATGTTGGTGCATTTGGGAATTCAGTGGAGTGTTTGTCTCAAAGCTGTTAGTTGGGAAAGGATGTTCAAGATGTAGAATAAACACACAGGTTTTTACTTGCTTCTGATCCCTAAGGAGCAAGGGTCTAGGTTGAAACTGAGGTAGTTTGACAAAGCAATGTGGAAAACCCCACCTTGTGCTGCTTTTCCTAGAATTTCCATCACTGTCACCTCCTCTCCCCTGGGCCCCCAACAGCATTTCAAAGAAGAGGACAGAGATTTTGTGATTGTCTGCGCCCCAGCCATTGGAATGTACTAATGTTTAACTAAATCTGTCTGGCAGGCAGGACAGAGCTCTTGAGAATGTATCTGATCTGAGTGTTGGCTGCTGGGAACCCAGATCCTTGGGCTGAGTTTTCCAGTATTTAACAATTATGTTTAAAGTGATCTGAAAGTGGGTGGGGTGAGGGGGGTTGGGCAGTTCATCATCCCTACAACTGCCTACCCTTGCCCAGCAATTAATTCTGCCCCCTCCAGACCCTGATCAGTTCTGCCCTGTCACCTGTTCTGCCTCCTCCAACCTCTGCTGCACCTCCTGAGCTCTTCATTCTCCTCTCCCAGGAATGGGGGGGGGGTGGTTTCAGTGGGGTACCCTATGTCCCTTCACAGGTTGGGTGTTAAAGGGGGCAGGGAGAGCAGCAGAAGAACCAACCCTTACTCACAGGAGGAAAGGGGGAGTGGGGAGCTGGGCTGTCCTGAGATGCTGGGTTCCTTCTGCTCCCCCCTCTCCCTGCATCTCCCCTCCTGTGAGAATGATGTCAGGGAAGGGGGGGAAGAGCTCTGTCTCTTTCTTGCAGCAACCCTGATTAACTGCTCTTCAGGATGCAGGCAAGTGGGGAAAGCAGCCAATGAGAGGTAGATTCCCCTAGGTGATACTAAAAATGTGCACCCCTCAGCAACCTGTCTTGTTTTTTAGAAATGGTATTTCCTGTGTCTGTGGCTTGTTCTGGTGAAGCACACTTTAAGCACCGTCCCCTATATAGCCTCCTGTTTTAGGACACATCTTCTCCACAATGGAATATTTGCATCTCACAATTGGAGCCTGTCTGCAGGATTCCCCACCTCCTCAGTGACACTGTAGTATCTCATTTCTTGATATTACTGGCTCATTCCCTCACCACTTTTCATGCCTTCTGCTGCACCAAAAAAATAATTCAACACCATCAAACTATTGATCCTTAAACTAAATGTAAATGGACCCCCAGTTAAGGTGGAGAAACATTTTGATAGTTTGAATTGTGCTGGAAAAGCCCCTGTAGAAAAATCCCTCCTGATCAGGTGCATGTACTTCTGTTGTACCGGGATAGTGGCTGGAAATGCTATTGTGCATTTTCTGTCCACTGCTGCGGCATCTTTTCACATTTAGTGTTTTGATGACATTGTTAAGAGATGGCAACACTAAGAAAGCTTGTGGTCTGACAGTGTTTTTCACAGTTTAATTTCCAAAGAAATGGGTGGGAAGAATTTCCATTGTCCAAAATGTCTTCTAATTTTTCTTTTTCAGCGATGGCAGTCTGTTTCCCCAGCAGGATCTCTCCTCATTGTTTCTGTGTGTACCAAAGCAAAGTTGTGCCCAGATGTGCTCTACATGCAACATTATGTAATATGATGATCAAATCTTTATCTATAAGTTAAGGCCCATGAATTAAATTATAGAACTTTGTGACAGCAGCAGCTGCACCAACAATAATAGAAGCAAAGCCCTCTTCACACACATAAGATGTGAACTGCACAGACAACATCACAGAAACATAATTTTTGGTGCTGAAGGAAAATATTATTGTCATATAACCTAAAGCCCTCAAAATAAATTATAGAACCGTCGAACAAAAGTAGCAGTTGGAAACCGCATACTTGTCTTCCTCTCAATCACATTTAGCGGCTGTTCCCCCAGTGTTGAGTACTCTTAAGAAGTATTACTCATTACTAGCCTGTGGAGCAACTGCCCTTTTCTGAAGAAGTTCATGGGAATAAGAAGGGATTTCCCACTACAGATCATGGACCAGATTCTCTGTTGCCCTGGACATTGCGTCGTCATTAGCACCAGTATAAAGTAGGTATAAAATGCTACTAAATAAAAATAGGAGCATTTTTAATCTCCCTTTGCAAGTGTAAGTGACAACAAGTAAATGACAACAGAGTAAGCAATCCTCATTGCTGCAAAATACATGTTAAAATAAAAATGTTGCTCCCATCATTCAGTTTGCAAATATTTTGTCCTGGGAGAGACATTAATGAGTATAACTGTTGTGTAATGATATGCAACAACAACAAAAAAAAATCACAATGACATTTGAGAGCGATAAATACAAATAGTTCTGATATTAACTTAGAAAGCAGATAGGACAATAAAACTTTGTGAACCTTGACTCTGTCCTGAGGAGTCTCACAGGAAAATCAGTCTTGCCCCTTCCCTTTCTTTTTTTTCTTTTTCATATATCTGCACGCATGTTGATGGATCATGTATGGATATCAGTCTTCATTAGAGATGGGGGAAATTTTTTGTGCAAAAATGTTTTTTGGGTTTTTTTTTTTCTTTGTGGGGGGCAGATTTGGGCTCATTGGTCAAATTTGCTGAACTCTTTCAGTTGGGAAACCCCACCAGAAACCATTATAATTTTTTATTTGAAATGCATTTTTTGTGTAGAATGTTACTGCAATTTAATATTTTGAAGAGATTTAAAAACATGTAAATAAAATGTTTAGTTTCAGGTCAAACAGTTTCACTTGAAATTATTTTTTTCTAAATAAAACCTTCAGTTACCAAAACAAAAAATCAATTATTTACATAGCTCTGGTTCTGATTTAGAGTTCAGAATACACAGACAAAATAGCAGCTTTTGTTAGGGATGCATAAGGTACCATGATATTCCCAGTTGTTCTTTTAGAGTAGCAACCGTGTTAGTCTGTATCCGCAAAAGGAGTACTTGTGGCACCTTAGAGACTTAGAGTCTCTAAGGTGCCACAAGTACTCCTTTTCTTTTTCCAGTTGTTTTTGGCATCCCGTGGTTGTGTTGTGAGAGATGTCATCTTAACTCCCCATTTCCTGATTTTCTAATGTTTGTGTTGTTTTATTTGTAATGCTAACGTTCTTATGAGAACATTTCAAATCAGCATTTCCTGATTTGCAAGTTTGTTTTTTGGAAATTGAACTTGTGTTCTGGAATGTAATGGGGGGCACAGAGTACTGATGAGTGCCTGCAACCATAACTCCATGTTAACAAAACTTTTTGCTTGTGAATTTCCCTTGTTCTTTGAGTTACATTGGATCCCACTTTAAGTGCACATGTGCTTTTGAACAAGGCCAGTTTTGTTTTTAATTGCAGTATCCTTTAGGGTTATGCAGGCATCCTGTGTCTCCTTGTGCTCCTATATTAGGACACAAAGTACAGGGCAGCTGCGAGCCTTCCTAGTTTCTCTCCTACCAGCAGCAAGACAGAACCTGGCAAGCATCCAACCTACTAGTTTTTTGCTCAGCAAACTTCTTTGAAGCATTCCAAAGTCTTCAGAGCAACTCCTATCTATTATATTCAACTACCACAAACTGATCCAACCCATCTGGACTGAATTCTCCTTGTCAGACCCTCCTCCTATGCCCCTCCCCCCCATACAGATTCCCTGTACAGGGCTAATTATTATGGCAGATGTTAGGCTTGTCCATCCTGCAATCCCCCTGAAGGATTGACACAGGTGTCTCTTGGCCTCAGAGAACTGAATATACTGAGCAGATGCTTGGTATACTTGTTCTTCTACACTAGAACATGCGAGCTATGAACCATGAGGCCAAAACGTCGTCATCTAGAGTATTCCGTCAGTGAGGGATTCCTCTCATAGACTTGTTTGTTGCAGATGACAACACGAAGTGTTCGAATGTCTGCGCCAGGGAGGCGTGAGCTTGGGCTCCCTGCCAGGTGTCTTTCTCCTTTGGTGGTCTTGCAGGCTCCTATATGCTTTCCCACTGATTCCCCTAATCCACAGAATAGTATCCAAGATCAGATGAGACATGGCTTCCATGATTATAATAGCCCTGTATGGCCAGTTTTGGATGTTAGACTTATTACTGACGTCCTTCTGTAGGTGCCATGTCTTGCCTGGATATATCATCTCAGAACCAAGGTCAGATACTACACCCAGATCAACAATCATTGCCACTGAGGATCTGGATCATAGAATCATAGAATATCAGGGTTGGAAGAGACCTCAGGAGGTCATCTAGTCCAACCCCCTGCTCAAAGGCGGGACCAATCCCCAATTAAATCATCCCAGCCAGGGCTTTGTCAAGCCTGACCTTAAAAACTTCTAAGGAAGGAGATTCCACCACCTCCCTAGGCAACGCATTCCAGTGTTTCACCACCCTCCTAGTGAAAAAGTTTTTCCTAATATCCAACCTA
This sequence comes from Caretta caretta, assembly GCF_965140235.1. Lineage (NCBI taxonomy): Eukaryota > Metazoa > Chordata > Testudines > Cheloniidae > Caretta > Caretta caretta. Next base: position 103,231,925 of record NC_134212.1, on the reverse strand, counting down.
AACCTCCCCCACTGCAACTTGAGACCATTACTCCTTGTCCTGTCTTCTTCTACCACTGAGAATAGTCTAGAACCATCCTCTCTGGAACCACCTCTCAGGTAGTTGAAAGTAGCTATCAAATCCCCCCTCATTCTTCTCTTCTGCAGAATAAACAATCCCAGTTCCCTCAGCCTCTCCTCATAAGTCGTGTTCCAGACCCCTAATCATTTTTGTTCCCCTTCGCTGGACTCTTTCCAATTTATCCACATCCTTCTTGTAGTGTGAAGCCCAAAACTGGACACAGTACTCCAGATGAGGCCTCACCTATGTCGAATAGAGGAGGACGATCATGTCCCTCGATCTGCTCGCTATGCCCCTACTTATACATCCCAAAATGCCATTGGCCTTCTTGGCAACAAGGGCACACTGCTGACTCATATCCAGCTTCTCGTCCACTGTCACCCCTAGGTCCTTTTCCGCAGAACTGCTGCCTAGCCATTCGGTCCCTAGTCTGTAGCTGTGTATTGGGTTCTTCCGTCCTAAGTGCAGGACCCTGCACTTATCCTTATTGAACCTCATCAGATTTCTTTTGGCCCAATCCTCCAATTTGTCTAGGTCCCTCTGTATCCTATCCCTGCCCTCCAGCGTATCTACCACTCCTCCCAGTTTAGTATCATCTGCAAATTTGCTGAGTGCAATCCACACCATCCTCCAGATCATTTATGAAGATATTGAACAAAACCGGCCCCAGGACCGACCCCTGGGGCACTCCACTTGACACCGGCTGCCAACTAGACATGGAGCCATTGATCACTACCTGTTGAGCCCGACAATCTAGCCAACTTTCTACCCACCTTATAGTGCATTCATCCAGCCCATACTTCTTTAACTTGCTGACAAGAATACTGTGGGAGACCGTGTCAAAAGCTTTGCTAAAGTCAAGAAACAATACATCCATTGCTTTCCCTTCATCCACAGAACCAGTAATCTCATCATAGAAGGCGATTAGATTAGTCAGGCATGACCTTCCCTTGGTGAATCCATGCTGACTGTTCCTGATCACTTTCCTCTCATGTAAGTGCTTCAGGATTGATTCTTTGAGGACCTGCTCCATGATTTTTCCGGGGACTGAAGTGAGGCTGACTGGCCTGTAGGATCCTCCTTCTTCCCTTTTTTAAAGATTGGCACTACATTAGCCTTTTTCCAGTCATCTGGGACTTCCCCCGTTCGCCACGAGTTTTCAAAGATAATGGCCAATGGCTCTGCAATCACAGCCGCCAGTTCCTTTAGCACTCTCGGATGCAACTCGTCCGGCCCCATGGACTTGTGCATGTCCAGCTTTTCTAAATAGTCCCTAACCACCTCTTTCTCCACAGAGGGCTGGCCATCTATTCCCCATGTTGTGATGCCCAGCGCAGCAGTCTGGGAGCTGACCTTGTTAGTGAAGACAGAGGCAAAAAAAGCATTGAGTACATTAGCTTTTTCCACATCCTCTGTCACTAGGTTGCCTCCCTCATTCATTAAGGGGCCCACACTTTCCTTGACTTTCTTCTTGTTGCCAACATACCTGAAGAAACCCTTCTTGTTACTCTTAACATCTCTCACTAGCTGCAGCTCCAGGTGCGATTTGGCCCTCCTGATTTCATTCCTACATGCCCGAGCAATATTTTTATACTCTTCCCTGGTCATATGTCCAACCTTCCACTTCTTGTAAGCTTCTTTTTTTATGTTTAAGATCCGCTAGGATTTCACCTTTAAGCCAAGCTGGTTGCCTGCCATATTTACTATTCTTTCGACACATCGGGATGGTTTGTCCTTGAAACCTCAACAGGGATTCCTTGAAATACAGCCAGCTCTCCTGGACTCCTTTCCCCTTCATGTTAGTCCCCCAGGGGATCCTACCCATCCGTTCCCTGAGGGAGTCGACGTCTGCTTTCCTGAAGTCCAAGGTCCGTATCCTGCTGCTTACCTTTCTTCCCTGTGTCAGGATCCTGAACTCAACCAACTCATGGTCACTGCCTCCCAGATTCCCATCCACTTTTGCTTCCCCCACTAATTCTACCCGGTTTGTGAGCAGCAGGTCAAGAAAAGCTCCCCCCCTAATTGGCTCCTCTAGCACTTGCACCAGGAAATTGTCCCCTACGCTTTCCAAAAACTTCCTGGATTGTCTATGCACCGCTGTATTGCTCTCCCAGCAGATATCAGGAAAATTAAAGTCACCCATGAGAACCAGGGCGTGCGATCTAGTAGTTTCCGCGAGCTGCCGAAAGAAAGCCTCATCCACCTCATCCCCCTGGTCCGGTGGTCTATAGCAGACTCCCACCACCACATCACTCTTGTTGCTCACACTTCTGAACTTAATCCAGAGACACTCAGGTTTTTCTGCAGTTTCGTACCGGAGCTCTGAGCAGTCATACTGCTCCCTTACATACAGTGCTACTCCCCCACCTTTTCTGCCCTGCCTGTCCTTCCTGAACAGTTTATAACCATCCATGACAGTACTCCAGTCATGTGAGTTATCCCACCAAGTCTCTGTTATTCCAATCACGTCATAATTCCTTGACATCACCAGGACCTCCAGTTCTCCCTGCTTGTTTCCAAGGCTTTGTGCATTCGTATATAAGCACTTGAGATAACCTGCTGATCGCCCCTCATTCTCAGTATGAAGCAGGAGCCCTCCCCTCACAGAGATTTCTGCCTGTGCTTCCTCCCGGTATCCCGCTTTCCCACTTACCTCAGGGCTTTGGTCTCCTTCCCCCGGTGAACCTAGTTTAAAGCCCTCCTCACTAGGTTAGCCAGCCTGCTCGCAAAGATGCTCTTCCCTCTCTTCGTAAGGTGGAGCCCGTCTCTGCCTAGCACTGCTCCTTCATGGAACACCATCCCATGGTCAAAGAATCCAAAGCCTTCTCTCCGACCCCACCTGCGTAGCCATTCGTTGACTTCCACGATTCGACGGTCCCTACCCAGGCCTTTTCCTTCCACGGGGAGGATGGACGAGAACACCACTTGCGCCTCAAACTCCTTTATCCTTCTTCCCAGAGCCACGTAGTCCGCAGTGATCCGCTCAAGGTCATTCTTGGCAGTATCATTGGTGCCCACGTGGAGAAGCAGGAAGGGGTAGCGATCCGAGGGCTTTATGAGTCTCGGCAGTCTCTCCGTCACATTGCGAATCTTAGCCCCCGGCAAGCAGCAGACTTCTCAGTTTTCCCAGTCAGGGCGGCAGATAGATGACTCAGTCCCCTGGAGTAGAGAGTCCCTGACCACCACCACCCACCTCCTTCTTTTGGGAGTGGTGGTCGCGGAACCCCCCATCTCAGGACAGTGCATCTCATGCCTTCCAACCAGCGGAGTCTCCTTCTGCTTTCTCCCCCCAGACATATCATCTGGTCCACTCTCCGCAACGGTACCTGTGGAGAGAACATGAAAGCGGTTAGTTACCTGTGTCTGCGTTGCTGGAACCCGGACATTCCCCCTTCTTCTTCTGGAGGTCACATGTTGCCAAGCTTCTTCACTGGCCTCTTGGCTCCGCTGTGCAACCTGCTCTAAATCTTTAGAGCTTTGTGCCCGTAGAAGCATATCCTGACTTTTGTCCAGAAAATCCTCCGTTTCTCGTATGCAACGCAGGGTCGTTATCTGTTGCTCCAGACCTTCAATCTTCTCTTCCAATATGGAGACCAGCTTGCACTTTGTACAGACAAAGTCGCTTCTGTCCTGTGGAAGAAAGACAAACATGGCACATCCAGTGCACGTCACAACAGCTGAACCCCCCCCCCTTCCATATCACCTTCTTACTATGAGCTTCCTCAGAGAAGTTGGCAAGATGTAAGCGTCACTGGGCTCACTCCAGGCGAACTCCCAGGCAAACTCCTGCTGTGTGCTGCTCTGCTGTCCCCCGCTGCTCAGCTGGTTCGCGAAGCTCTGGCTATTTTTAAACAGCCAGACTTCCCTGAAACAAACAGACAGCCCCAGTGCCCGCCCCCTGCAGGCTACCAGCCAATCAGGCACTCGCTCAGGCTCTCACACTGCCCTCCCAGCAAACACACACTCGGATGCTTACTCAGCAAACACGCACTCGGATACTCACCAATCCCAGGCAAACTCCTGCTGTGTGCTGCTCTGCTGTCCCCTGCTGCTCAGCTGGTTCGCCACCGCTCAGCTGGTTCGGGAAGCTCTGGCTATTTTTAAACAGCCAGGCTTCCCTGAAACAAACAAACAGACAGCCCCAGTGCCCGCCCCCTGCAGGATGTTGGCTAGCTATGCATTACAGACAGAGACTGTTTCCTAAAAGTTCAGGAATTTCTCATACAAAGCAGGAAACCTTCCACCAGAAAAACTTATTCATTGAAATGGAAGATTCTCCATATAGACAGCTCAACATTATATTGACCCTGTGCAGGTCCTAATACAGAAGATCTTAGACTATATGCTGCTCCTGAAACATGTAGCGCTAACATTTAACACCTGATATGTGTATGGCATGCTCCAGTAGAGGTGTAGTTGGTCTTCTTAAGACCTTGTGTTTTCCACATTCTTTAAGGGCCTCCTTCATATTTGCTTTCCAGTCAGAGGCCTGACTCCCATGTGGGGCCTGAACACTATCTTTCTAAAGGAAAGCCTCATGGAGCCTCCCTGTGAACCATGGTCAGAGTGCTCAATGCAGCACTTTTCCATCAAGATGGTCTTCTTTGTGGCCATTACATCAGCACAGAGAGTAGGTGCACTGCAAGCCCTCATGCCTGTTCTGTCTTACATGTTTGTCCTTAGGGACAACATAGTTCTCAGATCACATTCCAAGTTCATTCATAAGGTAGTCTTAGAATTCCACTTAAACCTTACCAGTCTTCTTCTCAAAACCACATTTAACACCAGGAGAAAAAAAAGTTTCATACTTTGGAAACCCCCCAAACTTCAACAGCACCAAGTCATTTAGGCCATCTCCCTGCATCTTTTGTGGCCAAATTCAGCATATCAACAGGCCAACCTGTTGCAGAAAATCTTTAAGTGGATCACATAGCATATTTCCATCTTCTATCAAATGGCTGGCAAGCCTCTCACTCTGAACAGGGAGGTGCTTTCCACAAGGGTACAGGCATCCTCTTCTGCCTGCTTCAGGAATATGCCAGTTTCTGAGGTCTGCAAGGTAGCTATGTGAAGCAACCCATTACTTTTGTTTATTATTATTGTGCTTGTGACAATGACTGTAACAGATAGTGGTGATAAGTTATAGAAAATTGAAAACCATTTAGTTGAGTACATGCATTTTCTAGATCCATTAAATATTGCTGTATATAGGATTGGGTACAGTGTAGTGGTTCTCAAACTTTTGTATTGGTGACCCATTTCTTATATAAGGGGTGCATCCCCCCCTTATAAATGACCAACTTTTTTTATATTTAATGCTATTCTAAATGCTGGAGGTGAAGGGGCGTTTGGGGGTGGAGGCTGACAGTTTGTGATTCCCCAATATAATAACCTCATGACCCCCTGTGGGATCACGATCCCCAGTTTGAGAACTCCTGGTATAGTGGTTACAAATGACGCAGTATGATGTGACAATTGTATTGCCAAAATCTTGAAGTGAATTAATGTTTCTGGTACTAAAAGAGCTAAATGAGACTGACGAGTAGGTAACTGCACACTTTGCAACCATAAGTGCCCCAAAACCCTGACTAGAGCCTTGGAAAATGATCTTCAAAGCTCGGACCATGGATGCACATCCCACATGCAATTATGTTATGACTGTATAAAGAGAAAATTACCTCTTACCTAATCCAACCAATAATGTTACAATAAGACAGATTTTTGGGGGTGTGATGTCTGTGGCCAGACCTAACTCAAGTGGCGCCCAAAGGGAAAATTTATGATGATCTAATTCTTTAATCCTGATAGCATAGCTATGTATAATTCCAAAAATGGCCCCATCTCCTCTCTGAGAGAATCTAATTCTCAGCGATTTGATTACATTACATATTCATCCAATCAAAAAAAAAAATACTGTGAGACTATGGTGATCAGTCAGAGTAGGCATAATAAATAGCAAATATATAGTGTAAACTTAGTTCCTGCATAATTCAAAATCCTTTCAAAATTACACTGCAAACAAAATTTCAAGTTGATATAAATCAAAGTTCCTGAACAGTTTGTGAGGGGGGAAATTTGTCAAATTTTGTCAACATTTTTTATGAAGTATGTGTCAAGCTCTCCTCATAATGCAAATTGTGGAGACACCAAAAATTAATTTCACAAGTCTATATTCAGTTTGTCTAACACATGTTCTTGTCATGTTTTATGCCTTAAACATTTGTCATACTTGCCTTGTGTTTTATGATTGAAATTGCTAGTCTTGTGTTCCAATTTATATCTCAATTAAATTGCAACATATCAAATGACAATGTGCAGAGGACTTATCCTTTATTTCTAACAGTTAATAAAACTTAGTGGTTCTTTTTCTAATCTTAAAATTTTGTGCTTGCCATTTGATACAATTTAATTGATTTTTATTAAGCAAATTTAATTACTAGTATTAAATGTGCAATCTAGATTACTGTGACTACATAATTGTTTAGGACTAGCCTGATTTGGTATCAGAATCTTAGCTGCTCCTTATTTAGTTGAAAAGAAGAGTGAGTTTGTTTAATTTGAAACATGCAGATGTGAACTGTGAGCTGATCATTTATGTAATCATTTGGGACCAACGCCATCATTAGATGTTCTGCTAAAAGCAATTATTTTCATATTGCTGAATCTTCACTGAAATTAAGTAGGTCATTACTTTAGTTTCTGCACTGTGATAGTTGCTTAGCTTTCCTTCTAAATCGGCTCAATTTACCTATAATTGGAATCAAGAAGAAGAAATGTTACATGTGCAGTTCTTGAACTTCGTCATCATGTGTTTTGACTAGCTAAGGTGACTCTAAACTTTGCTTGCCTCTTGTATCAGCCATGATTCTACACGGTAGTTAAGCATATTCCTTGTTTCAAAAAACATGTGAAGTCCCATTAACCTCAATAGAGAGGAAGGATGGTCCAGTGGTTAGAGTACTGCTCTGGAATGTGGGAGACCTGGATTTGGTTCTCTGCTCAATCACAGACTTCCTTTTGTGACCTTGGGCAAGTCATTTACTCTCTCCATTCTCCAGTTCCCCATCTCTAAAATAGGGATAACAGCACTTCCTCACAGTGAAGATAAAGATAAAATTGTGAGGCACTCAGATACTGTGGTTATGGGGGCTATAAAAGTACCACAGATAAATATACTTCAAAATAAGCACTTGCTTCAGTATCTTACTGAACTGGAGCTAGTCACTAAGCTCCCATTTCTGAAGTAGATGTCCTGGTGTAGATCCTAACTCTGCATAGAGTTGCAGTGGCTTAATTGAAATCTGCACTGCACATCTTATTTGCAGGACCAGGAATTAAGATTGATTTAACATATGTCTTATTGTTAAGAATATAAGATTAAATTATATAATGAAAAATGGAAAACTATAGTACATAAAATGTTCAGTAAAATATATAAATAAAATAACTGAGTTAAGGCTATCAGTTTATTTAGGACCAAATTCTGCTGTGTACTGTCAGTGTAAACATGGAAAACTATAGTACATAAAATGTTCAGTAAAATATATAAATAAAATAGCTGAGTTAAGGCTATCAGTTTATTTAGGACCAAATTCTGCTGTGTACTGTCAGTGTAAACATGGAGTAACTTTATGAACTCCAGTAGGTATTTACACGGGTGTAACGGAGTAGAATTTGGTCCTTAACGTTAATTTTGCTTTGCACAGAGCATTGAAAAAACAATAAAACAACAAATCCCATCAGTAAAACTGGTTGTGTTCAGCTGCATACTATCACATTAGGAATCCAAACCACTGTAAAGGTTAATGTTTTAGTTACTGATACGGATTGAGCAATCCTTATCTTCTCAGTGTGAAGGGCAGGTTTTTTTTTCATATTATCACTAGTTTTCTATGTGGCACCAACGCTGCAAAAAATCATTTTAAATGTGCAAATATGGTTGTGAAGGAAATAATCCTCTTGATTGGAAAGGTTTATGCACAGATTTATTTATTTCAATTTCAAATGGCTGAGATCCTGAAAGAATTTTCTATTCTGTGTACAAGTTCAAGAAACACTTATCTAACAAAGAGATTCTTAACAGATGTGAAATACAGCACCAGTTAAATTATCAGGCAGTCTCTATGGTTAGAAAATAAATGAGGGTCTGTGAGACCATGATATATGATACTCTAAATGGTTGCATTTTGTTCATATTTGAAAGGCAGTTTAGCTTGTCATCATTACTGATGATTTGTGCCTTTATAGTCCTGCTCTTTGTATTTCTGAAATCTTTTGTGCCTATCTGAATAATAAATCACCTTGTTCAATTTGTTCAGTACAAGCAACTATAAAACATACTTTATTAAGATATCTTGAAAAGCTGTAAGTATTGTGAAACTTACATTTTAGGGTGGTGGTTAGTGAACTTAGTTGATATTTTTTTTGGTCTCGTCTGTTTCATCATCCTCTAGAATCATAGGAATATATCTCAAGCTATCCTAAGGATAAAGGAAGAAATAGTGTCTTGTAAGAAAATCTCTGATTATGGTTCTGACTGCACTTAGACAAGTGGTGGGCAACCTGCAGGCTGCAAGCAGCCCATCAGGGTAATCTGATTGCGGGCTGTGAGGCATTTTGCTGGGGTTGACTGTCTGCAGTCATGGCCCCCCTAGCTCCCAATGGCCAAAGTTTGCCATTCCCGGCCAATGGGTGCCGCAGGAAGCGGTAGCCAGCACATCCCTGAGTTAGTGAAACAGTAAAAGTAAACAATATAAATGGTGGAAGGTGAATAAACTTATTTCTGTTGATGTGCTGATTTTGAACAATATAGAAAAATCACTATTAACCATGATATTTGGTCAAAATTCTTGGACTTGAGTTCCTGAGATTAGATTCCAAAATCATCTGTAGGCACATAAATAGAATTGGCCTGATTTTCAGACATGCTGAGTAACCTCACCTTGTATTATAGTCAGTGGAATTTGCGGGTTGTCAGCATCTTTAAAATCAGGACCGTTCTATTTAGGAGCCTAACCTCCTCCTCCTAATAGTGTCCCTATGAGTGCTGCACTGTAGGTGTGCCTGCATTCCTGCGCTGCTGATCAGAGAATTTTGGTAGCAGTTTCTGTTGGGCCCACACATGTGCTCCCCCTCCTCATGCTGTGCCATGAGGCTAGCCAGCGTGCGAGGGCTAACCGTCCTTAGTTCCTTCTCAGCAGTCCCTGGCTAGAGACAGAGATTTTAGCTGTCTGCTAGCTGATCGTTAACTCTCCCTTTCATTTGTTAAATTTTAGCTTTTAGAAACCTTCTAGCTTTTCTTCTGACTCCTATGGCCGTGCCTTAAAAAAAATAAAATAAAAGAAAGACTTCCTTCTTGCATTGACCCCGGTGAGGGGGTGACTCCTCCTGGAGAAGGATACGGCTCTCTGGGCTTCAAGAAGTGTCACACTTGCAGCGAAGTGATCCTGGTCGCGGACAAGCAATCCCAGTGCATCTGCTACCTTGGTGAGGGCCACATCCAACAAAAGTGTTCCCTCTGCCAGTAGCTCCAACCGAGATCCCGCAAGGACAGAGAACTCCACCAGAAAATCATCTTTATGGAGGTGAGTCTCCGACCCCAGCCCTCTGGTGTGCAAGAGTCTTCCACTCAACCTTCGACTTCCAAGGATAGTGGGTCGAAGAAATGGACTGGGGATTTTTCTCACAAGTTGCAAAAGAGAGTGGGAAGTGCCCTCAGTGAGCCCAGGGATAGTCGAAAGCGAACATCATCTCACTCAGTGTTCTCGGCACCACCAGCACTGAGGTAATCCGGCATCCACCCCTCATGGCGATCGTTGGTGTCTGGTACTGTCGACAGGCCCATGGACCCTTTGGGCACAGGCACTGAATCTTTGGTACAGAGAGGTAAGGTTAAACGCCCTAAGATGCTCCCGGTATATGAGTTGACATTGACCCACTCTGCACCAAAGAGATCAGTACAAGCAAGGTCCCCACTTATCACGGCACCACCACTGATGCCGGGACGCTCGGTACCAGCTGAATTCCACAAGGTGACCTTAGTATGTTGGTACCACCTGACTCTCCGCCCCTTGGTACTGAGATCACAGCACCTAGCCATGGCTAACCACAATCATGCCATACCCCTCCGATGTCAAGCGAGGGATCAGTTAACAAGCCGGAACTAATTTCACAGTACTCCTCCCAAGCTCCATATGGGACTCACTAACAACAGGATACAGGAACATACCACAAGATGACACCACCACCATCTTGGTACAGCCACCTGTGGGCACCTCCACCAAGCCCTATGCCACTGTAGTGGCCATACTGGGACCCCTGAGAAGTGCACTACCAGTCTACCTCAAGGGCACCAAGCATTGTCCAAGAGCTTCCCAGGCAGGCCCCCTCGGCTACAGCATCGTGGGCCTCAGATCCTCAAGAAACAGAGGACCAGGAGAAAGAGCCAGAGGAGGAGGTAACAGCTAAGAAAAGAGTGGCAGACACCTTCCACATGCCATAAAAAGACACATCACAAGCTCATCTATATCCTCCATGCTTCATCTGTTTCCAAAATTGCCCTCCCAATCAACGAGGCTTTCATAGACCCAGGTGTACTCCTCAGTCACCTTACAGGTTTCAAATTGCCAACTACCAGGCACTCACGGCAAAGTACGACTACACAAATTATAATACGTTGAATGACTTGGCTGATTCACTGCCGGAGAGCTCCTGGGACTCCTTCAAGGCCATCATCCAGAAGGGCCAACTGATGAGACAGGCATTGTGGCTTCACGCCTTGGGATTCCCGAAGGAGGTGCAGACCACAGTGGAGGACCTCCCCTTTGAGGGTGTGAAGCTCTTAACTGAGAAGAACGACACACCTCTCCACTCGTAGAAGGATTCCAGGGCCACCCATGGGTCACTGGGAATCTACACACCAGGACAAAAGAAACATTTTAACCCTCAGTACCAACAAAGGCCATATTTGTTCCAATTCCTGTCACAACGACACTATGAGCCCTTAAAAAATAAAAAAGGAAATTCTCAAAATGGAAGCCTTCTGGCTCCCAATACTTGAACCAACCACCTGCCCCTAAGCACGACTTTTTACTGGTAGGTTTAGGCACCGTGAAACCTCTCCCCACTACTAGCTTTGCCTATACACCCATTTGACCAATGTTTGGTAGTATTCCACAGTGCCTGGGAGCACATAACATCATACAGATTGGTCCTAGAGATTGTCAGATCCGGTTTGTCCATCCACTTCACCTCCATATGCCCTCTACAACACTCTTCCGTGTCCCTCTTCAGGGACCCTTCTCAGAAGAGTCTACTACAGCAGGAGATAGATCAGTTCCTGCAGTTAGGAGCCAAAGAACCAATATCTCAACATCTACATGGCAAGGAGCTCTACTCTCATTATTTCCTAATACCCAAAAGAAAGAGAGGTTGGAGACCCATTCTGGACCTCAGAGCTCTCAACAAGTTTGTCAAAGCTTAGAAGTTCAAGATGGTCACACTGTCAACAATCATTCCATCACTGGAACAGGGAGACTGTTTTTTGGCCATCCACCTACATGACGCTACTTTCACATTTCGGTATTACCAGCTCACAGATGTTTTCTCCTGTTCACTTTGGGACATGACCACTACCAATACTGAGTGTCGTCCCCCCTTCAGATTTTCGTCAACCCCAAGAGTATTTCCCAAAGTTCTCTCAGTGGTGGCTACCCATAGGATCATAGAATCATAGAATATCAGGGTTGGAAGGGACCTCAGGAGGTCATCTCATCCAGCCCCGTGCTCAAAGCAGGACCAGTCCCCAACTAAATCATCCCAGCCAGGGCTTCGTCAAGCCTGACCTTGAAAACCTCTAAGGAAGGAGATTCCATCACCTCCCTAGGTAACCCATTCCATTGCTTCACCATCCTCCTCGTAAAAAAGTTTTTCCTAACATCCAACCTAAACCTCCCCAACTGCAACTTGAGACCATTACTTCTTGTCTGTCATCTGCTACCACTGAGAACATCCATCTAGATCTAGATCCATCATCTTTGGAACCCCCGTTCAGGTAGTTGAAAACAGCTATCAAATCCCCCCTCATTCTTCTCTTCTGCAGACTAAACAATCCCAGTTCCCTCAGCCTTTACTCATAAGTCATGCACTCCAGCCCCCTAATCATTTTTGTTGCTCTCTGCTGGACTCTCCAATTTTTCCACATCCTTCTTGTAGTGTGGGGCCCAAAACTGGACACAGTACTCCAGATGAGGCCTCACCAGTGCCGAATAGAAGGGAATGATAACGTCTCTCAATCTGCTGGCAATGCCCTTACTTATACAGCCCAAAATGCCGTAGCCTTCTTGGTAACAAGGACACACTGTTGACCCATATTCAGCTTCTCATGCACTGTAACCTGTAGGTCCTTTTCTGCAAAACTGCTGCCTAGCCTAGCGATTTGGTCCCTAGTCTGTAGTAGTGCATGAGATTCTTCTGTCCTAAGTGCAGGACTCTGCACTTGTCTTTGTTGAACCTCATCAGATTTCTTTTGGCCCAATCCTCTAATTTGTCTAGGTCCCTCTGTATCTTATCCCTACCCTCCAGCGTATCTACCTCTCCTCCCAGTTTAGCGTCATCTGCAAACTTGCTGAGGGTGCAGTCCACGCCATCCTCCAGATCATTAATGAAGATATGGACACAAAACCGGCCCCAGGATCAACCCTTGGGGCACTCCACTTGATACCGGCTGCCAACTCGACATGGAGCCATTGATCACTACCTGTTGAGTCCGACAATCTAGCCAGCGTTTTATCAACCTTGTAGTCCATTCATCCAGCCCATACTTCTTTAACTTGCTGGCAAGAATACAGTGGGAGACCATATCAAAAGCTTTGCTAAAGTCAAGGAATAACACATCTACTGCTTTCCCCTCATCCACAGAGCCAGCTATCTCATCATGGAAGGCAATTAGGTTGGTCAGGCATGATTTGCCCTTGGTGAATCCATGCTGAATCCATGTTCCCAATCACTTTCCTCTCCACTAAGTGCTTCAGAATTGATTCCTTGAGGACCTGCTCCATGATTTTTCCAGGGACTGAGGTGGGGCTGACTGGCCTGTAGTTCCCTGGATCCTGCTCCTTCCTTTTCTAAAGATGGGCACTACATTAGCCTTTTTCCAGTCATCTGGGACCTCCCCCGATCGCCATGAGTTTTCAAAGATAATGACCAAAGACTCTGCAATCACATCCGCCAACTCGTTTAGCACTCTCGGATGCAGTGCATCCGGTCCCATGGACTTGTGCTCGTCCAATTTTTCTAAATAGTCCCGAACGACTTCTTTCTCCACAGAGGTGACCACAGAGGGCTGGTCACCACCTCCCCATGCTGTGCTGCCCAGTGCAGCAGTCGGGGAGCTGACCTTGTTCGTGAAGACAGAGGCAAAAAAAGCATTGAGTACATTAGCTTTTTCCACATCCTCTGTCATCTAGGTTGCCTCCCTCATTCAGTAAGAGGCCCACACTTTCCTTGGCTTTCTTCTTGTTGCTCACATACCTGAAGAAACCCTTCTTGTTACTCTTAACATATCTTGCTAGCTGCAACTCCAAGTGTGATTTGGCCTTCCTGATTTCACTCCTGCACGCCTGAGCAATATTTTACGATCTTACAATATTCTGCAATCACAAGGTATAATGATCTAGCCTTAACTGGACGATTGTCTCCTCAGAGCCCGATCGCTTCAGGAGGCTCATCTTGCCACCCAGGCCATGAAACTCTTGTTCATGGAACTGGGCTTACAGATCAATTCCCAGAAGTTGACCCTCACATCAGTGCAATGCCTGGAATTCATGTGGGCCGACCTAGACACGCTACAAGCAAAAGCCGTCCTACCTCAAGACAGGTTTCTATCCCTGGTCTCACTTATAGACACAGCCCAGTGCAGCCCTGGCAAGTAGTCACCTGCAGAGATATCCCGGCACGTCAATTTCCTTGAGTTGAGAGCAGTCAGGAATGCTTGTGCCAATTTCCTTCTGTTGATAACAGGATCACATACAAAAATCCTAACAGACAACTTAGCCTGCATGTATTATATCAATCGTCAAGGAGGAGCCAGATCATCCTCCTTGAGCACGGAGGTGATGAACCTATGGAACTGGTGCATCTCTCACGATAGCACCTAGTTGTGGCTTACCTCCTGGACACGCAAAATTTCAAGTACGGAACACTGTACACAGATCTGGTCACCAATTACCAGAACAAGAAGTGTCCACAACACTGTTCAAGGGTGGAGATCAGACAGCATCCTCTGACTGATGCCCTCCACCACTCTTGGGACAAGGACCTTCTTTACATCTTTCCTCAATTTCCTCTTCTGCTGAAGGTCCTGCTAAAGATAAGGATGGACAGAGCTTACTTAATTTTGATTGCTCCCACGTGGCCGCGACCGACCTGGTACCCTTACCTGATGCAACTCACGATGTGCCCACCAATCTCCCTTCTGACTACTCCACACCTTCTCTCTCAGGACAAAGGGTGTACCATACATCCTAACTTGGTGATCCTCCATCTCAAAGCATGGCTTCTACATGGTTCCAGCATCTAGACAGCTCCTGCTCAAAGGAAGTGCAAAGGTTCTACTGCACAGTAGAAAGTCCTCACACGATGCACTTAACCTGCAGAAATGGTCCAGGTTCCAGATTTGGTGCACGTCCCAACAAATCTCTCTAGTGTCAGCAACTCTTCCACATGTTCTTGACTATATCCTGACCCTGAAAAAATTGAGGTTCTCTCAGCTCTCTCAGGATCCACCTTGCAGCTATCACAGCATTTCACCAACCTGTAGAGGGGTACTCCGTACTATTGCACCCCACCACTAAACGATTCCTTAATGGAATAACAAACGTCTTCCCTCAACCTCTGCTTCCTACCCTGTCGTTGGATCTAAATATAGTGCCCTCCCCTCTACTTTAGAGTTC
Organism: Caretta caretta; assembly: GCF_965140235.1. NCBI lineage: Eukaryota > Metazoa > Chordata > Testudines > Cheloniidae > Caretta > Caretta caretta. The sequence goes on along the minus strand of NC_134212.1, from coordinate 103,216,914 downwards.
TCGCTTATGACTCTGCGGTGAAGAAGGAACTGAGGACTGTTAATTCGCACACGCTGGCACAGCACGAGGAGAGACAGCGCATTTGTGGTCCCCATGGACTCTGCTACCGAAGTTCTCTGATCAGCAGCGCGGGCACGCAGACACACCTACAGTGGAGCACCCATAGGAATACAACTTGATGCACAGGAAAATAACCAGGTAAGTCTTAGGTGTGCTGGTGCTCTAGGTGAAAATTTTTTCGTACCTCCACAATACTGAAGAGGAAAAAGAGTTCACATGTAGATATAAAATATGCCAAAACCAAAATCATGCAAAGTTAGGCATTCACAGATCACAAAATACCAAAGCTATGTTTAAACACACAGCCTTAACTCTCCCCACTTTTGCTATGTGTTATAATATACACAATTACATATTAGTTCTCAAATAATATAACAGTTATTTTCTACAGCAAAAAAATCAGTCTGGAAATTATAAAGCACAAAATATTAAAATAAGGCAGGTAATATAGGACAACAGTCTAACAGTATATATAACTAGATAACACGGACTTAATGAAAGGCAGTAATATCCCAAGTAAATGTGCTGTAGCCATTATTAGTCTGGGAATATTTATTGCTTAAAATATAGTACAATAGAAAATGTCTGTCTTTTAGAAGTTATTTACAGGACACTTTATAAAAACTATTTAAAATATGATCACATTTTGGTTTATTTAAATTTTTAAACTGGGAGCAATTCAGCATTTTAAATATTAATTGTCAGCAGATTCTTCATTTGTACAAATGGTTGAAATCAGAGTTGCAGTGGGGGAGGTTTAGGTTGGATATTAGGAAAATCTTTTTCACTAGGAGGGTGATGAAGCTCTGGAATGGGTTACCTAGGGAGGTGATGGAATCTCCTTCCTTGGAGATTTTTAAGGTCAGGCTTGACAAAGTCCTGCTTTGAGCAGGGGTTGGACTAGATGACCTCCTGAGGTCCCTTCCAACCCTGATATTCTATGATTCTATAAAAAAGTCTTCAGTCAGCATTGTGGAAAAGAAGTCTGAATACTGATGTAAGTGGGGGAAGAGTCCGGCTATTGTGGGGAACTTTCCTGGCTTTTACACTACCTCGCTGAAGTGGGCTAGCGAAAGGATCTGAGTCCTTGCTCCCACTTCCTTTACCCAGTGGCCTCCCTGCCTTTGAGGACTCCCCTTCCACTCTCCTGTCTGGCAGAGTCCTCGTAACCCCAACAAGGCTGGGCCCAGAATTAGCTGGGGGGCTCGACCCGCAACCCTGCTGTGGTCACCTAGGAGAGGGGCTAGGGTGTCCCCACTCCGGGGTACTCTCTCTGCCCTGGGCACTTCTCTGACCCACTGACCATTACATACAAGTTAAAGCAAATGCAAGTTATTTAATCAACAATTAATTTTAAAGAGAATAAGGAAAAATGGGAAAGATTAAAGGAAACACATCACCCCGCCCTGTGGCAGGGAACATCACAAACAGTGTCTCTGGAATGTCAGGGCAATTCACAGTCTGTTCCTTGTAAGTCCCAGGCCTCCTTCTCAGGCCCTGGCAGTGCTGCAGGGATGCTGTGGGTCGGACACTTGCTCTGGTGGTGGCCACACGCTCTCAGGCTCTAAGTGGTAGGACCTTCTTCCCAGTGTTGCCCCCGCCCTGTCGGGGTTACGATCCAAGCCTGGCCTGCAGAGCCTCTTGCCTGAGGCGTCTCCCTGTGCTGGGCCTGCTGCCCAGGGTCCCCCTCGCTCTCCCCAGCTGCTCACTGCACCCAGCTCCAGACTGCTCCAGCCCCTGCTCCACCACTCAGCGCTGCTGCTGCTCTGCCTCCAGTTCCCTGAGCTGCTTCTTTGGCCCCTCTGGCTCTGGTTGCTGCAGCTCTGCTCCCAGGACAGGTCTGCTCTGCGGGCTGCTTCTGTGACTCTGCTCCCAGCACTGACCCACTTCGTGGGCTGCTTTTCTGGACCCTTTGGCTCTGGTTGCTGCAGCTTTCTTCCCAAGGCAAGTCTGCTCTCTCTGGGCTGGGCCTATGTCTTTGGGGCTGCAGCTCTGCTCCCAGGACAGGGTCTGCTCTCTCTGGATCTGGCACAGCTCTACTCCCCAGCTCAGCTTGGGCCCCAACTTTCTCCTTAGCTCGGCCCCACTCTGTCTGACCCAGGCAATTCCAGCTTACATGGAGGACGGGACCTCCCTGGCCTCCTGACTCCCTGATTAGCATGCCCGCCCTGTCATTCAGGCTGACCTGGAGCACTGGCCTCTCCCCATTGTTCCTGGAGGCTGTCAGTCTCTGGGTCCTGATTCACCATCGACCCTTCCCCCTTTTTAGTACTGGGAGCTAGCAACTAAAACACCCCCACTGAATGTTAGTAAGGGGGCAACAGTCCCCTTACACTGACACTAGTTTATTTCCCCAAATGGGATGAGAAATAAATGTGATATGGTCAGAAAGGTAGAGGGGGGCCTTAGCAAACACTGTGAACTTAAAATCAATACAGTATTTTACTGGGAGTCAGTGACGGGAACTGCTACATACTGGGAGAAAAATTGGATCCGCTGAGAATTCAGAGTGCTGTTTTTGTATATTACTTGGAGGCCTTTCGCTAGAACCCTCTGGGATTTCTGCAGATACTATAGTGAGTAATCAAGTGAAGCTGGGAGTTGCGTACAGAAGTTCTCATTAAAGGCAACATTTCCTAACAGCTACAACACAGTAGTAATCACAGTTTTTTCCAATATATAACATAGGAAATAGCTAAAATATTTTACATACCACTGTGTGAGATCTGTGGCAATTATATCTCATGTTATATAATATAATTTTAACATGATAAAAAGATTTATCTATTTTTAGTAATATTGAGCAGAAAGAACGTGTACTTTAGTGTCATATTACTAACATTTTATTTATTTTTATTATATTTATACAACACCATACAGATCAATGACAAGTCACTTAAAAATCTATCTTCAAATGTTCGAGTTATGGTTGAGAAAACTCCTTAATTTTAAGTCTTTGTTATCAGTGGATCAAGTCCAGGCTCATATGTTCCCTGATGTATCCAAGAATGCTCAGATTGCCACAGTTGGGCCCAAGAATACAGAGGTGGAGAACAGAGATTTTGTTGCATATAGACAAGTTTTGTTTTCCGTAGTCAACTGTGAATATAATGGAGGATGGGTATAGAGAGGATTTAATCATCGCATGGATAACTCTGTGTTCTGTTAATTCCGGGATGTTTATAAAAATCATATACCCTAAAAGATAGCAGATATGGATTCAGCATTGACAATGGTTTATATAACACAGTACTGAATTGCTCTCAGAAAGGATCTGTGTTTCCTGGCTTGTTTATAAAGTTTTATAATTGTCTTTTAATGCTTCATCTCTGTCCACACCCATTGTTAGAGTTATCCTGATGTATCACTGTGCTATGGGAATATTACCATTTATTGTAAGATAAACATTTCACTTTCACTGTTTGAATTAGCTGTCATAATATCTGTTCATGAACAGCTATGTCAAGATTCACTTCTAAGACTTGAGGGTTGTATAGTACTTGAAGGGTCTTGGCCTTTGGCACTCTAAGCTTCGAAAGTAGAGTACGCTGTTCCCATGCTTGGGTCAGAAGGTAGGGAACAGTCTAACTATTCAACATTTTTGTAATATTGAGTTTAATTATTGAGACCAAAGTTATGTAGTAGCATTTTTAATTGAATTGGAGAAGTATGTTTGGAATTTTCTTTGTACTTTTTACTTCCTTGAGAGAATATCTTATTAGTCAAGATGTCAATAAAAAGACAACACTAGACAAATAACACTGGGTTTTTATTTCAAAACTATTTAAGTGTACGGTGAGAAGGAGTAGAATATTTGCAATTTTTCTGGTATCACAAGCATACAGTATTTGTTTTTTGTTTTTCATACCAGTTAAAGTATGAGATATGGTGTTTATTGTAACTGTGTTTTGCAGTTATTTAAAAAAGTAAATAAATATAAAAAAGTTTTTTTCTATATACAAAACATCTTCATTAATTCAGTAAGGACCACAAAAGGACCTATTGAAAAACAGTATTCTTGGTGCACGTTTGGTCTGGTTTAAGACATTTAACATTTGCAGAACAAGAGTGCTTGTGCCTTTCACCTACAGGTAATTTTTTCAAATCTAACCCAGATAAATAGTGAATGGAATTTATAATCCAATAGGTATTTGATGTCTTATGGGAAAGGTGCTGATGGACTTAGTCCAGTATCTAGTAGACAGGAACTGACCTCACAAAAGGTGCCACATAAATGTCACTAAATATCCTTGTTGACGGGTCCAGTACACAAACCAATGACTGACTAAACTGGCCTCTCCCCCTAGAAGTGGTTCCTTTAGAAAAAGATTATGCATGTAATTTTGAAAATATAGGGAAACTTGCTCTACAGGAAACTATACTGTACCTGCTCTGAAGATCAGCTGAGAACTTGCTTTTTAAGGCTGTGAGTGTATCAATTCATTGCCTTCTATGGGTGTAAAAATACACTTTAAAACAAGCAAATTAAAAAAAAAAAATCCAGGGGCTTAATTGTGTCCCCAGGATCAACACCTGGCAGGAACCATCCCCACATTAATCACCCCCTGCTGCTGAGAAGAGGGGCTTCCACAGCAGTATTTTCCATTCTCCCCCACTCTCCCAGTTAACTGTACAAGAGGCTAAAAGCATGCCCAATGGCAGTTCCCTGGAAATGTAGTACAGCAATAGGCTGTATTACCTTGCTGCTGCCTTCCTGAGGTTAGCAGTGGACAGGGGAGCCATTCAGTCAGAAGCAGACACAGAGCTGCTGTGGACCCACAGAGCCTTTGTATAGAGATGCCTGGCTCCTGTCTGAGGGTTCTCTCATCTTGTGACTGGGTCCTGCTTTGAGGGGACAGATCTGCGTGCCTCCCTCTGACAGAACAATTGTCTTAATCTTTGTGATGAGACCTCACATAGGTTTCACCCATTTAAGCCCTGCCCTTATATTGTGTTCAGGGAAGGACAGTTGGGCCCGAACTCATTAGTAGAGAAAGCTGATTTCTCTCTAAATATACATATTTAATTTACTCTTAATTCTAGATGTGTCTGGCAAATATTGGGTGAGGATTGCTGGCTTGAAAAGCTGAACTAGCAGTGGTGGGAAAGAAAGAGGGTAATTGTACACATTCATTTTCCCATTTAAAAGAGGACTGAAAATGTTTTAATAATTCAGGTGGATGCAATGACTTTTTTGCTTTTATTTATATATATTTATCCGTTTGCTTGCATTATAAAAGTATTAGTTCCCGCTGAAAGTTAATGGCTTGGTGGGTAATATTTGGGCTGTCTTTGTGCAGAAATTGTCTATATTCCTGACAATTATTTATCAAGGGAAAGATAATGAAGACCTGGTGGGTTTATTTGTTTCTCTAACACTGCAAACAACTTTATATCTTCACCTAAGTAGTGTTTTCTGAGGTATTATTTTAAGAAAATCTCTGTAAATTTATCTGCTCAATAGTTAACTCTCAGTCTGCTGTATATACCAATACAGAGTGATTTACTGCTTTATTTTGGCTATTAAATTGAGGGACTATTGGCATTCTGAGGATTATGTTTAATTTTCCTGTATGCTGAGACCGAAGTCCTGATGTTTGGGTCTGGGCAATCTGTTCTCCTCTCAGTATTTGTGGGTGCTAAAGGGAGGGGGGACGGAAGGGAAAGGTGCCTTTATGCTCCTCTGATCTGGGGACTAGCTGGAGTACCAGTTTGGATTTCAGTGCAATTTTGAGTATCTTCAGGGCTGAGTTTTGGTAGCTGGCAATAACTGGGGCCGTTCTGCAACCAGGGAATCGCCACAGGTGAACAGCACTCTAGCACACCCCTTTCTTCCCAGCCACCTCTCCAACATATTCCCTCCACTAGGGGGCTACTTGGGGTTGGCGTATAGCTGGCTAATAAGGGAAAATATTTTCAAACTAATGGGAGGTTATTAAAGTCAGCAGACTTTAAAAAAAATCTTGACTGTATCTTTGTAATGCTCATAACAAGAGTGTATTTGAAATGGTTCCTTACCCTTTTCATGGGTGGTTACTTGTATTCTTCTGTGGATTTTTACTTTCCTTACTTTTCATTCTTAAAGTGCCATATTCGGAGTACATCTCTTTGGTTTTGTATAGGAATCAAGTATATTGGCAATTTGGTTTCTCCATGGTATTATTATTGCGTAGCTATTTTTTGAGACTATTATATGCTGAGAATGGGTCATTTTAATATTTTTAGTTTGGTGAAAGCATAGATGTGATATGGCCTAGTAGATAGAGTGCTAAACTGGGACTCAGGACACCAGTTCCGCCAGGTGACCATGGGTAAGGCATGTTACCTCTCTGTGCCTCGGTTTCCCCATCTTAAAATGGGCAAAAGTTTTTTGAGATGTACTAATGAAAAGTGCTCTATAAGAGCTAGGTATTATTGTTATTAAACCTGCATTTTGTTAACACTCCTGTTGGTAAGAATGCAAATGTTCACACCTAGAAGAAACTGGGTTCATGGGAAAGGCTTTATAAATCGTCTTGAAGTGTTTTTTTCAGGAGAGACTTAAAGGAAGAGGAGGTGGAGGTTTATTGTTTTAATAATTTAAAATTTTTAAAAATCTACTTTTAAATACAAAATCCGACTATCTGAGAAAATAAACAAACACACTTTCCTTTACCCTTCTATATTTTTAGTTTGTCCAGATGCATAATCCATGAAATTCAAACATATGATTAAAAATCTGGCAAAAGAAACAGCAACAAAAATACCTTTTTATATCCATTTGAATTTTCTGCATTGTTTTCCTTACAGAGGCTTGTGAATTTGTTTCAAGAATGGTCTTAGCATTATCCAAACAATAAAATAATTAAAGCTTTTCTAAATAACCCAGGGTTTGGCTAGGTATAAAATAAGCACATCTGCTGTGATTTGAGAACAGAGTGTTTTCAGTATAACAAGCCTTCTCCACATGCCCATACTTGCAAGGGATAGATCTGGTGACACTACATGCCATTTATTTTTCTCGATTATTTTTTTTTGTTTGATTCTCAAAATGAATGAAGCCTCTTTCTCTGCTAAGATAACAACGAAAGTTTATAACAGTCCTTTCACATGAGCCTGAGGTATAAAAATGTGGAAGTGTGTGGAATTTGCCTTTAATTCTTTTTATGCATGCTCTGGAGATTTCTATGGTAATGAGAAATGCATTTTCTACTTACGCTTTTCCTTTAATGGAGAATCAAATGTTCTAAACCAAGGGTCAGTTCTGCCATTGGACACATGTGGGGATCTGACAGACTTCAGTGTGAACTGTGCGCATGCATTTGAACATAAAATGTGTCTCCTCACTTCCAACAGTTTACATATTGCAGCAATGAAACCCTTTAATTCAGGTCCTTCAGAACCCTTCCATTTTGACTTTAAGCCTTGTTTTCCAGTGTCTCCATTTGGCAGCAGAGAAAGTATTTTCTTACATTTAAAGCCCCAGAGATATTCTTTAAACTTTCCATTTCAGCATTTACAAGTTGAGTGCTTTTATTCACAGTTTTAGTGTTTTTTTTTTTCCCCTCCAGAACATCTAATCTGTCTTCATTTCTACTTATCCTTTGGTACAAATGCATCAGTTTTTGCTTTTAGTTTTTCCTCCAGGGGCTTAGTAGCTAAAAACACTGGGCCTTATTCACCCGACATGTATGTATTTGTAAACTGGGAGTAACTCCATTGAAGTTCAGTGGAGTTATTTAGGTTTGAGACAGAGAGAGGAGAATCAGTCCCACAGTTTTCAATGCAATCTCAGGGGTATATTCGAGAAGAAAAATTTTGAGCTATAAGTAACACAAGTCCAAGAATAGAAGTGTCTATCCTGTCTCCACCACTTCTTTCATTCCACATGTCCTGAGAGAAATAGATTCTCAGCTCGTGTAAATTATCATAGCGCCATTAACTTCAGTTAAACTATGAAAATGTACACAAGTTAAAGATCTGATGCACAAAATTAATTTAAGTTTAATTTTTATCTGCCCTCACCTTTGTTGTCATCTTAACATCTGGTGAAAAGGTTTCATATGGGTAAATATGTGGGTTACCATGAAAATTAGATTAAACAAATGTGTGATTGGCCATCAGAGAGAGCAGCAAATATACTCCTATATGAAAACTAATTCTAGATAAACTATATATTAGGATGTTTTCCTTTTCTTTCTTTTTAAAAAGAATACAGATGGGGAATAAATGTTAATGTGAGGAATGTTACAAAAACCCCTGCGTGTGAATGACTGCTTCTACCCACGCTGGTGAGTCAGGCTCCCTGGGACACTAAGTAGTGCAGCCTGCAAGCCCAATTCCTTTCTCTTACCTTGAGGCAGGACTCCCTGATGAGAGACCTCAGTACAAACAATTGTTTTACTGGATTTGAGACGAACAAATTACTTTAATAATGCCTTTGCTTTGATGGGCACAGAACATACCCCAAAGTTATACCGGTCTTTAAAAACATAGATCTTATTTTATGTGTACTACTACTATCTCATTAAACAGGAAGTTATGAAGAAATAAATTAATATGAAAAAACTGCATATACAATATAAAGAGCCTAATTCTTAATACATAGAGATACATAAAATAAATCATAAAGGCTCCTCATAGAAAGGGAAAGGCTCCTTAAAATAATGTCTCATAATAATAGTAATAAGCTTGCTTTTTGAAGCCCGACAAAATATGTGTACAAAACATAGTCATCCCTTTGTCCAGGTAAGGTACATGAAAGTGAATTGGAGATAGGGGATGTGACCTGCCAGTGGCATTGGGACCAGAAAGTCACCGGGAACACCTGGCTAGATTTTATAAATCTGTAAACTTTTGCATGTTTCTTGCCCACTCCTCTGCCTGCTTATCAGCCTTCACAGCTATTTTCTACCATGCTGTACTACCACTGGCTGGGTTACCACTTGCTGTGTGTTCTTACCTTGAAGGCCATGAAAAAAGTATGAAGAAACCATGAAGCAATTGTCTGCATTATTCTATTTGTCCATTTACAGAATAAGTTACAGGTTATCATGGGAGCATGCTGCTTGAGTCATTACTTTCCACATCCTCCTCCTAACTAAGCCGAGTCATGCTCCCTTTACCTTGTGGTGCAGCAACAGTGAAAATGTTTGTTGCTATTGTCTGAGCAGTGCACATTTGTTGAGAAGTTTATGTTGCTCAAGGCTTGTCTACGTGGCACCAGCAAAATGCAGTAGTGGGGTGTGATTTGTAGACAGGGCCGGCCCACAACATTTTGGCACCCGAGGCAGGGAGCTCAAATGACGCCCCCATACCCCCTCGCTTGGGCCAAAACTTTGAAAGGTCTCAATTCTGCCTTCTTCCTGTTCTGCTCCTCTCATGGTATTGCTCTGCTACCTACCCCAATAAAGGAGAACTAACAACTTTAAATGCCTTCTTCAAAAATTTTAAGTAACACTTAACTTTCAAACGCCTGAACAGCAAATGTAACTTTTCTTGTCTGCATAGTAAACACTGGCATTTTTATCTGTTTGAATACTCAAAGTGGTGCTTTCCGTGACTTCTTGGTTGCAAAGATTTGAACTGCTTCCTGCTGAAGGTCCACAGTCTGGACCAGCTCATGCTCTATTGAGATGGTTGCAAGGCCAACCAACCTCTCGTGTGTCATTGTGGAGCGTAGATGTGTTTTTATTAACTTCAGCTTGGAGAAGCTGCGTTCTCCACTGGCAACTGTTACAGGAAGTGTTAGAAGTATGCGCAGAGCAACAAAAGCATTTAGAAAGAGGGTGGTCATCTTATTTGTGCACATATATTCCAGAACAGCCTTTGGAGTTGATCCTGCTGAAATGTATCTTGAAAGGGCTTTCAGTTCATCACCTAAATCACTCAATATCACGCATGTCATCATGTGTCAACACTGTCTCTAGTGCCCTGCATTGTTGGTGTAGGTCTTCTTCAGGTATAATGAGGAGTTTTGGAATATCATACAACATCCCAAATATACTGCCGTGTTCCTTGAGCTGCATGAAATGTTCTTCAACTGACTGTATTGCACAATCTAGCACCTGGTTAAAGAATTCAACTTTGAATTGTTGTTTGGGGTCTCTTGTGGGATTATCCCGTGCCTTGTAATCAAACTATCATCATCGTCGGTGACTCTTGTATTCTTGAATGGGTGGGAAAATAGCTTCAGTGTGAAGTTCCTCTGCCAACTTCTGTGTACTCTTCAGAATGTTTTGAAATCCCTCATCTGACCGGTAAGACTGTAGGTCTGACTTTGCTTTGTCCAGTTGTTCCATTGCTCCAGATATATCAAGGTCAACGCCTTTGAGTCTCTTGCTTACAACATTTATTTCAAACAGTATGTCATGCCACACAGAAATTTGAAGTTATATATGTTTCTGGTGATTCCATTTCCCTCTGCCACTGTTCTTCCACGAACAGTTCCTGTCATAGCATTATCCTCCATAATGGCAACTATGGCATCATCTATCTTCCCAATTTGGTGTTTGATGGGCTTTATCGCCTCCACTCGACTTTCCCATCGTATGGCACTCAGTGGTTTCAATGTCAGAGAGGATGTTCCCAGATGTTGCTTCAAAATTTGGCGTTGTTGAGTTGATGCAGAGAAAAATACATAGATGCTTTGAATTACATTAAAAAATTCAGCAGCCTCACTAGAAGCTGATGCTGCATCACTGACCACCAAGTTCAATGAATGAGAACTGCATGGGATAAAAAAAGCTTGAAGGTTTAACTCTCGGATCCGTGTCTGCACTCCTCTGTTCTTTCCTCTCATGTCGGCTATCACAATTCCCGTATCTTTCAGCTTTTTAAGAAGCACATTTGTCATACCAGCTCCTGTAGTATCATCAGTGTCAATAAATTCTAGAAAATGCTCTCTGACAGTCACCATTGCAGGGACATTTTCACTAGGTTCTGTTGTTATAAAACGCACCATTAAAATCATTGTTCCATATGGCTGATGTCAGATGTGCAGTCCAGAATAACAGAGTAATATCTTGCTGACTTCAGATCTGCCACAATCTTCTGTTTGACTTTTGTTGTCAGTAACTGTATGATCTCATTTTGAATCGTTTTTCCAAGGTAGTGGTGTGTGTACATTTCTTGGGTGCTGACTCTTCTTAGATGCTCCTGGAGTACAGCATCAAACTCAGCCATCAGCGCCACAGTTTTGAGGAAATTTCCTTAGTTTGGCACATACAGCTGATCTGAAGAGCCATGCAGTGCTAGGTTTTGGGTAGCAAGCATTCTTACAATGGCAGTGAGCCTTTTCCGAACATTTTGCCAGTAAAGAGACTCTGATGCAATCTTCTCTTGATGCTGATCATCTATGGTGGCTTTTAACCTTAGTCTCATCTCAAGCTCTTTCCACCTGTGGAATGCTCTCTCGTGATTTGCTGCCTTCTCATGGCATGCCTGATTTCTAGCCAGATTTTTCCAGTCCTTTGTTCCTGTAGAACTCAGTGTGGCTGGAACATTAGACTGGAAGAGTTTACAACAAAAACACTATGCAGCATTCTGTGTTTTTGAGTACATAAGCCGTGGCCTCTCCATTTTGTCACCATTGGGGATTTCACGCCAGTAATATGTTGGATGGAAACTTCTATTTTCATTGTCTTTAGGGAACATGAAGTTTTTCACTTGCTGTGGCCCATGCAGTACAAGGAAGTCCCTCAGGCTACTGCTCAAGTGGGTCCACAGTCCTGGATCATCTAGACTTAAGGAACTAAACTCAGCAGCAGCTGTTTCTTGCAGCTCCACCACACTCTTCTCTGATCTACACTTTTCTTCAGGAATGTGCATGGTTACATCCATTTGAGATGGAGATATGGATGCTGCAATAGCTGCCAGGTCACCTGCACTCTGACTAACTGGAAGATCAGGCATCTCCTCACCACTCACATCCACACTGAGGCTGGAAGGCTCACTATGAACATTTGTGTCTAGGTATCTCAGGAGAAGTCTTTCCTGCTTAGATAGAAAAGCTTCCTTTGCTTGCTTGCTTTTTCTGGATGCTGCCCCAGAGGGGTGTTTTCTTCTTTCACTCATGATTGCTATTCTGTGCCCACTATAGTGGCTCTCAACACTCAGTTGAAGGGGACAAATAAGCAGGATGGTAGCAGGGCCTGAGTGAGGGAAGATAGCATCTTAAAGGCCTAACTGGCACCTACTACTTCAGTTGACTGCCTGTTCTCCTCAAGTGGGTTCAGGGAAGCAGCAGGAAACAGGAAGCTCCCTGAGAAGCTGGTGTTAATCAGTCCAGCTCCTGGGGGTGCTAGAGGGGTACATAAGAGGCTCCTCTTCCTCTCTCTCCCTGCAGCTCCTGCTGCTTTCTGTTATTCCCTCTCACCTTTTCTCCTGCCTGCCTGTTATGTCTCTTGTGCCCTCCTTCCTCCAGCACAGCACTCCACCATCTCTGTGCATATAGAGCAGAGAGAATCCATCTGCATCAGCAGCAGACACAATTTTCTACACTCTGGGTCCTATTGGTGCCCCCGCCCCCTCAGTCTAGCACCTGAGGTGGCTGCCTCAGTTTCCCTCATGGTAAGGCCAGCCCTGTAGAGCTCTAACCTGCTGCACTCTAACCGCGCTGTGTAGACCCTACTGGTGTGAACTAAAAGGTATCAAGTTCATGCCAACAGGGTCTACATGGGGCAAAGTGCTGCATGTTTGAGTGCTCTACAAATCAGACCCCTCTAGTGTGCTTTGCTGTGCCATGTAGACAAGCCCTCAGACTTTGCTTTCTAAGGCACTATTTCAAAGATGACATGGAATGAAGCATGAGGTTCAAATTGAGCAAAAATTCCCAGCTTACTACTAAATGGTCTGGCTCACTATCTGTCCTATGGGGAGTAATTTTACTCTTTTATTTGAGCCACACCTTACTTCTGCCAAGTCCAGTTACGCTAGCTGTTCTCTTTAGTCTGGAATGTGAAAACTTTAAAAGAAATTACTTCACCTAGAAGAGTTTGTGTCAGGAAATACTGTATTGAAATATTTGATCATCTGATTTCTTAACCTACTTGGAAAAGGTTTAATGAAGTTATTTTTCCAGTGTATAAAGTTCAGCTATTTTTGTCCATATTTATTACTGTAGATTTATCTTGTATTCTTTTCATTGAAATGCACTGTGAGTTTTTGAAGATCTTCCTGTAGCTATGCCTTGTTCAATAATAGGCTGTCTGAAGTAATCCCTATTAGTATTCTGCGTAGTTCTGTGTTTAATAAGAAATAAAATTCAAATGTAATTGATACCATTATAGGAAAGGAGTATATCGTTCTTGTAGAAACCACCAAATGTCACCACAAATAAATCATTGGGCCAAATCCATCCTGGTTTCAACTGCAAAGAACTAATTCAATAAATTACTACTCTCTAGGACACTTTCCATTTAGTTGTATCAGGACTCAATTATTTGGTCCAGTGTCAAGATAAGGTAACTATAGACAGAGAGCAGTTTAAAATAAAATAAAAATGTAAGTAGTTTCCAGTACTGTCCTCAGGAAAACATTTAAGTAGGAACGTTGTTGTGTTAATTGTCCAAATGGAAATTCCACAGACATGTATCTATAAAATTTTAAGCTCTACTTTGTCACCAAATTCAGCCACATGTGTCACCTTTTGGAAAGTAAACCAGGCTGCAGATTCAGTATATAAAAATTCACACCTCGTGCCAAATGCAAAAACAAATAGTAATATAATTACTTGCCAGTTCAAAATTCCCCTAAGAGAGTCATTGAGCCCTTGGTGATCTCTCTGCTCCTCTTGCTGCTACAAACATCCATAGGATGTTGTCAGGTTATGTTGTCAGATTTGTTGTCAGGTTACGTTGGTCCAATCAATGCAGTCAGCATGCTGCAGCACATAGGGCACCAGACTGCAGATCTGGATTCTGATTCCAACTCTGTGACTGACTTACTAAGTGACCTTGAGCAAGTCACCTTCCTTCTCTGTGCCTCTGTTTCTCTGTTACTGAAATGGAGATTAGGCTTATCCACTGATGTTTGTAAAGCACTTTGTAATTGCGGATGAAAATTGCTAGAGAAATGTTGTTACTAATACTAGCCTCCTCCCAACCATTAGTTTTAGATATGTCTGAGCATCTGAGTAAAATGATCACATGGGAGATGAAATACAGTATGGCTAAGGAAACTACTGGGAAGAGGAGAATAGATCTGCCACATGAATGCTGCTCTCCTCTCAGATCCTCTGCTGAAATCTACTAGAAGCTAATATTCCAGTTTTTTCTCATTGTCTTTTTTGCCATCCTTTGTTATGGGAAATCTAATTTAAATTATAAGATCCTTGATATATGGATTTGTAATGCTATCAGTCTCTAAAGTACCATGATCACCTGCAGTTCTGTATAAATAAAATTCATTTACTAACATACTGTGAAATATTATCACAGTAAATTAAAATTAAATTATAATAAATAATTGAACAAAGTACTTTCTATAATGTCTGAATTTTGTATTGGAATAATTTATACAAAATAAATGAACAAAGTACTTTCTATAATGTCTGAATTTTGTATTGGAAAAATTTTCTTACCCATTGATTTGAAAAAAATATTGTTTATCTATAATGGGATTCCAAAATATTGTTTGTTTTGTTTTTGATATAAAAATATGAAATAGCTGCTCTTTTTTGTACTGTAGGAACCTTTCACAGAATTTTTGAAATAGCAATCCAAGTTGTAACTAGCAGCCAACCCCTAACAAAACTGAATCTCAGTCTACAATGAAAAAGAACTTTCCTTTCCAGAGACTGACTTCCCTCACAAAATTCACCACCTCAGGTTTCTCCTGATAAGTCTATGTAAAAAGATGGTGCTAACAGCATGCCCTGAAGGTATGTAATCTATGCTTATTTCACCTGCCAAATTTCAGTTAGGGCAGGGAACACCAGCACTTTCCTCCCAGTGCATGCGTTTTGTGGCCGGTGCACCTACTGGCCATATTCTTGTCACTAAGTGGCCTACTCACAAAATGCCTCTTCTCCTTCATGCCCTCCTGGATGCTTTGTGGTGCATAATGTTGTAATCCTATGTAATGCAGAGAAGTATTACAAATCTGTATTTTGAAATGCTATATGAATGAATAGTTGGAATTATTTTGCTATGTTTTCTGATAAACTATTGATGGTATTAAACCACATAATACGAGCAGATTAAAACCCTTGCAAGGTTTATTTTAGTTTTATGATACTCTGTAGCTAATTACTAAAATCCGTTAACACATTTCATTCCTGAAGCTGCAGGAGAAGTTTTTTATATACTCTGTATGCTGTATGTTTTGTGAAATGTATTCCACTTCTAGAAATGCTAGATTATAAATATAATTTACATTTTCATCCTAGAGAAAAAGATTTTGCTTTATATTTCTAGTTTTCAAATATTTAATCGTCCTTGACATATTTCCATATCTGCCAGGAGAGGAACTCTGAAATAATGGTAAGATCACTTTTGAAAGGTGTATCTGTGATCATGTTTGGAGGTCCAAGTAGGCTACAACATTTGCAGGATACAGTATTCATATGCCTTTGTAGTTGTTCATCTGATCAGCTACTATTTAGACAGCATTTCCCTGAAAAGTAAAAATTTCCAAAGATAATTACTTGGTCTTCATTAAGAAGGATCTACATGTTTCATTTGAAGATGTGGTTCATTTAAAAAAAACATAACATCCCTATGACTTATCATGCTGATATCTTACTGCAGCATATTAGAACATAATATAGTTACAACAGAAACAATACTTATAACATGTGAAGGCCATCACAAACATTGGAGCTACTGAAATGTAACCCTTCTTAATACAGTTGTCACAGATCAAAACTTGCTAGTTTTGTGTACAATAAGTAATTATATCTTAGTGTTTGTGGTATTCTGTAAATTTTAGATCGAGGCAAATTCTTTATCTGATTTGAGAAGAGTTTAATCTAGTTAATTGACACAATGCTCAGCACTGATCTACACTGATGGTTAAACTGTGTTGAGGATTATGTCAGCTAACATTGCTGTTCACAAGTGTGTTCAGCCACAGGTAGAATTTTGCCACGTAGGACTAGACCACAGAGGTTTCACTTTCCCTGTCTTGTTTACAGCCATTGATTGTCATTATTTAATCATGATGCCAGGTTCCTGTACAGAGTTTGACAATCCATTAGTGCGGTAGACATATCTTTTTTGTAAACTTACGGCAAGTCTCAAATAAGCTTGAAGCCCCAGACTGATGTTCATTTCAAACACACACACACAAAAGTACTATCATGTAGTTAATTAACAATACAAGTGCATTACTGTGCTACTCTACTTTCTGCTTTCACACTGACACTCGCATCCCTGAAAAAAACTGTCTTACTGAAGGGCAAAGTTCTACCTCTGAGATCTTATCTTGTTTCTCTTTTTTGTTTTGTTTTTCTTTTGTGATAATCATGCAACAAATCTTATTCTCAGAGGAAAACAACATGCAAAATTACTGCTAAATCTAGTCTTCTGTTTTCAGAGCCAGTGGTCAGTTTACCAGCATCTCAGTGGAGGTGACAGAGAGAGAGAGAGAGTTAAAAACAAAACCCACTATGCCTTTTAGTTCAAACAGACTCTCCTACTTGTTAAAGTCTCAGATGAGGTGCCAACAATAAAGTTGTATTTTTAGCAGGTATTTTAAAGACACAATAAGAACATCCAGTACCTGTATTAATGAAAAGCAATGTAAAGAGAGTAGTATTTATGTATGTGTCTGTCCCCCAGCTGCATTGAATATTTTATTCCATTTAGATGAGTTTTCAGTATCTTTGTAAATTCTCTGTAGTCGTTCAGGGGGTTCTGTATGCTCTACCTACATTATTTGCTTTAGAGAAAGTTCAAATTCGTTTTCCATACAATTCATTTACAGATTGAGTGCTAAAATTGAGTGACGTTGTGACTTTCATATTCAAAGCACGTCAGATACATGCTCAAATATAATTAATTAATCCTCCTAATGTGAGGTAGGTACAGACGCTCCCCAGGTTATCCGCAAGACCCGATTTACTCAAATTCGCACTTATGGAAAAAGTTCCATAAGCCAGAAATAGGATTTTTGAGTTGCAGAAATTTTTCATAACGTACGGGTATACATTTCCAACTTACGCAAAATTCAAGTTACGCAAGGCTTTCTGGAATGGAACGATTGCGTAAGTCAGGGGGCATCTGTGTTATCATCTGTATTTAGCAACAGGGAATCTGAGGCAAAGAGGGTAAGATACTTTGCCAGGTCTGTATCATAAGTTTAGAATTTAGGAATTCCTGCTTCCAAGTCTTATATTCAGACCACCATGAGTCTGTTTCTCACTTCCTGTCCTGTTTGTTTCTTTGCACCCAAACCCAAGGTCTTCTGTTTACCAACATGTGACTGAAAATGTATAAAATTTATAAAATCTCCTTAGCATTCTTCTAAGAACATCCTTCATGAATGTACAGTGAGCTGTAAATGGCAGACAACCTGTTTGATGGAGAGAATTTATTTATGCAAAGTCTTCTAGAGAAAGTAACTGCTTTGGTAAAATTTTGTGTGATAAAGACAACCTCAAGTCTCAGTTCATGTGAGTTTCGTTACTGTTTGCTAATCATTTCTAGATTTAAACTGTAGCAGCGAATCTAGGGTCAGATTGTCATCCCTGACTCCACTAGATTTGTGCTGCCTTAGCAATGCAATGCAAACAGTAAACTGACCTGAAGGCAGGGGCGGCTCTACCAATTTTGCCACCCCAAGCAGTCGCCGCCGAATTGCTGCCCTGAGACACAGACTGCCGTCCCATTCTGAATGCTGCTCCAAGCACCTGCTGGGAAAGCTGGTGCCTGGAGCTGGCGCTGCCTGAAGGGGCAGCTGAGGATTCCCTGCCAGGATACTTCAGGAAATGTAGAGCTGGCAAAACTAGCTGTATGCCACCCGCTCTTCCTCCTGCTCCCTACACAGGTGAAGCAGAGAAGCGGTGTGGCAAAGTACTCAACATTTCCTTGGGCTTGTCAAGGTTCCTTCCCCACTCTGAACTCTAGGGTACAGATGTGGGGACCTGCATGAAAAAACCCCTACGCTTATTTCTACCAGCTTAGGTTAAAACTTCCCCAAGGTACAAACTATTTTACCTTTTGTCCCTGGACCTTATTGCTGCCACCACCAAGCGTCTAACAAAAATAACAGGGAAAGAGCCCACTTGGAAACGTCTTTCCCCCCCAAAAGCCCTACGTCCCCTTTCCTGGGGAAGGCTTGATAAAAATCCTCACCAATTTGCATAGGTGAACACAGACCCAAACCCTTGGATCTTCAGAACAATGAAAAAGCAATCAGGTTTTTAAAAGAAGAATTTTAATTGCCGAAAAAGTAAAAAAATCACCTCTGTAAAATCAGGATTGTAAATACCTTACAGGGTAGTCAGATTAAAAACATAGAGAATCCCTCTAGGCAAAACCTTAAGTTACAAAAAGACACAAAACCAGGAATATTCATTCCATTCAGCACAACTTATTTTATCAGCCATGTAAACAAAACAGAATCTAACACATATCTAACTAGATTGCTTATTAACTCTTTACAGGAGTTCTGACCTGCATTCCTGCTCTGGTCCCGGCAAAAAACAACACAGACAGAGAGGACCCTTTGTTTCCCACCCCCCTCCAGCATTGAAAGTATCTTGTCTCCTCATTGGTCATTTTGGTCAGGTGCCAGCAAGGTTGTCTTAGCTTCTTAACCCTTTACAGGTGAAAGGGTTTTTCCTCTGGCTAGGAGGGATTTAAAGGTGTTTACCCTTCCCTTTATATTTATGACAGGGCTACTCTAAATTAGCTCCAAGGCAGCCCAGAATCAGAGCCACCTTCCTCCCCCCTGCCCTCACTTTCTCTTCAGATGTAATGAATTTACACTCCTTTGGCCTCTAACATCTATCTGTAGAGACACTGCCAGTATGTAATGGCTCTGACCTGGGCTAGTCTCAGGATTAGGGCCCTGATTCAGCAAAGCGCCTAAGCCCATGCTTAAATCCAGTTGTAGTCCATGGAATTTGAGCATATGTTTGAGTACTTTGCTGAACTGGGGCCTAAATCAGTATCTTAGCTGTCTGGAGAATGACAATTCCATTTTGAGGTTTTAAAATAGTTTTTGTTCCATATTGGATTGAATGGAATAATTTAGTTTGATAGTATTTATTTTCCGTAAACCCATACTGCTTGGCATTAATTGTATTACCTACCTTTAATTCTATATTAATTGAGTCCCATATCAGCTGTTCCATTATTTTGCTCAGGATTGACATTAGGCTGCCAGACCTATAATTACCCAGGTCATGCTGTTAACTCCTTTTAAATATTGGCACAACAGTAGCGTTCTTCCAGTTTTCTAGAACCTCTCTGGTGTTCCAGGAGTTATTGAAAATCAGCATTAATGGTCTAGAGAGCCATTTGGCCACCTTTTTTAAAATTCTTGGGTGCAAATGATGTGGACCTGCTGATTTAAAAGTGTCAAGCTTTACAAGCTGCTGTTTAACATCCTCTTGTGTTACTGTTGGAAGTGAAAGGGTTTCATTATCATATGACATGACATCATTTTTTTTTTTTTTCACAAATATGGAATAGAAATATTTATTTGACATTTCTACCTTTTCTGCATTGTAATTGACAATTCTACTATTTCTATCTAGTAATAAACCAACAACATTGTCAGGATTATTTTTGTTCCTCATATACTTAAAAAATCCACCAGAGTCAGGGACAATAGGATTTCTCCTTGTGTACTTTTGCCTCCCTTATCAATTTTCTGTAATTCTGAGCTTCTGATTTATATTCATTATTATCAACCTCCCCTTTCTTCCATTTGGCCTTTTTTCTGTTTTCAATCAAAAGTTAAGATAATTTCTGACTAAAAACTGGTCTCTTCTCATAAGAACATAATATAAGAACGGCCATACTGGGTCAGACCAAAGGTCCATCTAGCCCAGTATCCTGTCTTCCATACAGTAGCCAATGCCAGGTGCCCCAGAGGGAATGAACAGAACAGGTAATCATCAAGTGATCCGTCCCTTGTCTCCCATTGCCAGCTTCTGGCAGAGGCCTTTTTGATCCTGCCTTGGAGTAAAACCACAAATATTTCTCAATCTGAAATTTTTGTGCAGTTGATTAATTTTTATTTGACAATATGCAGAACATTTTCATTTCTACGTATTAGAGAGTAAAGTCATCCATTTCTTGGAAATGATAACAAAAAGTGAAATGGGTTGTAATGAAATTTAATTTGTGGATTTTTTAGCAATTTTTTTTTAAATTATCTATTACTGTTTTTCATTACAGTGAAAAGTTCAGAGTCTGCAAGGTGCTGCACACTTGCTGAGGGTCTTCCACTCCAAGCTGGGAGCACCAAGCACCACTCTGGGAGCACTCAGAGCCTTGCAGAATTAGGCCCAAAATGATGAACTGTAGCTATTTGGGAAAAGATATATTGTCATCTTCAAATAGGATTGTTCAGCTTTCTGTGAGGAAAATTACTATAATGTAACGATTCTATATTCTATAAGATACAAACAAAATTATTTTAAACATTATACAGACTCTGTTGTTTTATGAGAAAGCGCTATTATAACTATTATATTTTGCAAACGGGCCACTTTAGTTTAATGGATGTGCCATCAGGAAAATAGTTTTCATAACAACATCCATTACTTTTTTTGGTGTCATTTGTAATTTGTACCACAAAAGTCCATGCTGTTAAACTACATGTTGCAGTGCTGTAGGGTTACATATCTTAAGTTTTATAAGAGTGGAATGTGGCAACCCATATTCAGAATCATATTTTATATTTTAGAGGACTAGGACTTACTAATGAAATGACAAGAATTGTGAATGTACTATCACTTTTACTGTAGTCAATATGTTTTACCCACCACAACTCTGAAAAC
The DNA here is from genome assembly GCF_965140235.1 of Caretta caretta. NCBI lineage: Eukaryota > Metazoa > Chordata > Testudines > Cheloniidae > Caretta > Caretta caretta. The sequence continues at coordinate 103,195,919 of NC_134212.1, read as the reverse complement.
ATTTTTCACTGCCAATAACATAACTCTGTCATTAATATTTTAAATCTGTATTTAAAGCAAAAAAAAAAAAAATCATAGGGAGAGCACTAGCATCCCCAGAGGACATTGCTTGTAAAAATGCTCTGTCTTTTGTAAGTACCTGTTACCCGTTCTTGGAACCAGCCAAGAAATAACCACAAACAAAAGTCAAACTAGAGGAGCACTGAGGGTTGATTTTATTGGCATTCCTTACTTGCAAAATTATACTCTCACACCCAACACAATTCATGCTGGCAGGCTACAGGCACAGATGTTGATTTCAGTTTTGCAGGTGGCTGAGGCTGGCCAGGCGACAGCTGCCTGGAGATTGGACATGAGGTGACGAGAGTCCCCAAAGTCCCTTTGGATCCGCAGGAGAGCTCTGTTGCTCCCAGTCCTGTCCCAAGTTTAGTGCGCTGTTACATTTCCTTGTTGGTAACCACCTGGCTGTCCGTCTTGAGATTTATGCTTTCACCAAAATAATATCATGGTTCCATAAAAAGTGATATTTGCTGCTTTGTTTTGTCATTGGCTGTTACTCACCTCTCTCACTCATTGCTTACATTAATTGATTCCGTATTCATAAGCATGAATACAATTGGTAATATAGAGCAATGCAGCTTTAAGCAAGCATCTAACATCGTTGGGGAGCTTCCACTGCTTGTGGCTTTGTAACAGCATAACAGGAAATTGTGCAGACTGCACTCGAAAGACCAATTTTGGGGGTGCGGGTCGTCTGGCTACAGTACCTAACACTATACCTAACACTGTATTTTTATGTATAACTCATTCATGTATAACAAATTTTATATGTACGTTTTGTGAAATCTTTTTTATAGTTCCTTGTTGTCAATCCTGTAATAAAATTAGTGGCAGCTTTGTTTGTCTACCATCTATTTTCAAGGATTTATGTGAATTTTGGTTAAAAAGTTTGAAACTCACTTTAATAGGAGTGATTTTAATTATTTGTAATCTTCTTATTTGTAGTTTCTGATGTATATTTACTCTCATTTACCAAACAACAAAGTAAAATTGTTAAATGCAGTTGGTAGCAGGTTGAAGTAGCTGCTCTTTGATCTGGTGAATATAATAGTAGAAATAAAGGAAGTGTGGTCAGAATTTTAACAACTCGCTTACATAGAGTAGTTTTTTTTTTTTCATAATACATTTCAGATTTAACTGCTGATCTGAGAGCTTGAATCACAGTCATTAAAATCAGTCAAAAGACACTCATTGATGTCGATGGGCTTTGATCAAGCACTGGATTGGATTCCAGTTTAACTGTAAGAGACTACAAGATACAGTAAATTTTAGTGGATGTCTAAGCAGTACCTTTTTATGAAGATCTCAAAGAATTTTTTCTCTTTGAGTGAAAGCATAAACAGTAGGTAGTAGTTGTTTTAGATACCTTTGTTTTCCTGTGGTGAAAACTGTGTGTGTGGTTCTCCCACGAGAATGTATCAAGCTATAATCAAAGGTTGATCTTCCTGCTATATGGGGTTGTGTGGAGACCCTTTCTGTGACTTGTTGGAAGCACATGGTACCTGCTGTTCTTGCCACTCTGACCATGACTCACTGCATGTCCAGATGTGAGACTTGAGTGGCATGAAGGCCTTGTATTTCAACGGTTTTATAATAATCCTAAATACTGAAAAAAAGAATGCTGGAGTTCATCCCAGTTTGATGGAGTTCATAGTTCATATCAAGGTTTACGTGGATGCAAAATTTCATGGCAGTAATCTGATTTTCTATTTCGTTCCTTTAACAAAAATTTGAAAAGAGTTTTCCTATGTTTGTTACGGCCTTATTCATCAATATGTATGTGATATTAGAGTGATAAGATTGTGTAAAAACACCAACAACAAACCCTGAAGCTCCAACAGGAGGCTTTGTCAGGGCTGTTCTCTGGGTTGCCCATTAAGTAGTAAATACTTCCTCCAAGATTTTTTGAAAATGGGTACTTCAGGTTAGTCCCCTGAGGTCCGTATTTACTTACCTAAATAAATGGCCTGATTGTCAAAGGTGCTGAGGACTGTAATTTCAACAGGAACAGCAAGCTGCTCAGCACTAGTTCATAGCATAGGATAGCATAGCATATCAGGGTTGGAAGGGACCTCAGAAGGTCATCTAGTCCAACCCCCTGCTCAAAGCAGGACCAATCCCCAATTTTTGCCCCGATCCCTAAATGGCCCCCTCAAGGATTGAACTCACAATCCTGGGTTTAGCAGGCCAAGGCTCAAACCACTGAGCTATCCCTCCACCCCAAAGGACACGCAGAAGGATGCCAAAGTGATAGACTTTTATAATCTTGGGAAATAGCTCATTGCCTGACCAGGGACTTGAACCCTGGACCCTCAGATTAAAAGTCTGATGCTCTACCAACTGAGCTAGCCAGGCTCAGTTGGAATTTTTCATATGAAAAGTGTTTTTGCTGTAATAGGCTTTTTGCAACAATGAAACTTTTCATGAAAAAATGTTGACAAAAAATTTCCACAACATTTGTTGTTTAAACTTTATGGACACTTTCAGCAAAATCATTTTTGAGACTATTAGCAAAAATTTTATTCTTCAAAAACCTGGTTTTCATTGAGAGCAGTGTTTTTTGGTAAATGAACAATGTAAGTAGTGATTTTAATCAAAAATTTCAATTAAAATATCACCAAAAATGTAAAATTATTCCATTGTGATCCCTGTGAAAAAGGAAACAACTTTGAAATTTCATTTTCCCCCACAAAATTATTTTTCTATTTTCCACCACTCTACTCAATAGATGTGAAAATTAGGCCACATATTTAGGTGCATAAATGTACATTTAGGACCTGACGTTATGCACTCATTTATTTTTTTAAAAAATTGGCCTATTTAGTTAGTAACTATGGTGCCTGCTGTTTAATAAGGCTCAAGATTGGGCCGAAAGAAATGTGATGAGGTTTAAGAAGGACAAGTGCAGAGTCCTGCACTTAGGACCGAAGAATCGCATGCACCGCTACAGACTAGGGACCGAATGGCTAGGCAGCAGTTCTGCAGAAAAGGACCTATGGGTTACAGTGGACAAGAAGCTTGAATATGAGTCAGCAGTGTGCCCTTGTTGCCAAGAAGGCCAATGGCATTTTGGGATGTATAAGTAGGGGCATAGCGAGCAGATCGAGGGACGTGATCGTTCCCCTCTATTCGACATTGGTGAGGCCTCATCTGGAGTACTGTGTCCAGTTTTGGGCCCAACACTACAAGAAGGATGTGGAAAAATTGGAAAGAGTCCAGCGGAAGGCAACAAAAATGATTAGGAGGCTGAAACACATGACTTATGAGGAGAGGCTGAGGGAACTGGGATTGTTTAGTCTGCAGAAGAAAAGAAGAATGAGAGGGGATTTGATAGCTGCTTTCAACTATCTGAAAGGGCGTTCCAAAGAGGATGGCTCTAGTCTGTTCTCAGTGGTAGCAGATGACGGAACAAGGAGTAATGGTCTCAAGTTGCAGTGGGGGAGGTTTAGGTTGGATATTAGGAAAAACTTTTTCACTAAGAGGGTGGTGAAGCACTGGAATGCGTTACCTAGGGAGGTGGTGGAATCTCCTTCCTTAGAGGTTTTTAAGGTCAGGCTTGATAAAGGCCTGGTGGGATGATTTAGTTGAGGATTGGTCCTGCTTTGAGCCAGGGTTTGGGCTAGATGACCTCCTGAGGTCCCTTCCAACCCTGATATTCTGTGATTCTATGAAGTCACTACTGGGACTCAGTTTTGTACTATAATTTAAGATGGGTGCTGTGTTATGCAATTCATAAGGGTCAAATGGTGCAACCCAACTATTATTCATCCCATAAACAAAAAACAAGTTAATGGACTTATAAAAAGGATTTGGGGAAAGGAATTATTTTCTCTGTTCCAGTAGCTGTGCATGGAGCAGAAGTGAAGTTATTGTACTTCACTATACTATACCAGTACTATAACCAATGAGCCGCTGCACATTGACTTTCCAAGGCAGGTATTTCAGGTTTCTAGATCTGTATAATGGCTGATCTCCTGGCCTCTAAATAGCCTACCCTCACAACATCACGCCATACTATGGGGATGGCCTTCTGTGGACTGCTGTCCCCTCCCAATACAGAACAAGAGGTTCCTGTGCATTTAGGATTTTCTGTGTCTACCTGGGCAAGGTGGGATGTGTCCCTAAAAGTAAATGGACCAGTTGTATTGTTTACTGGTCCTTTATAATGCTTTTATACCAATATAAATACTAATCAGCTTTTAACTTGAATGTGTTATATCTGATTTCAAAATAAATATTTATTCAATCTGTAAATTATATATAATGGGCCTGAATCTCAGTGGAGTAAATGTGCTTCAGAAGAGCTATGCTGATTTACAGCAATGGAAGATCTGACTCACTGTATTTGTTTCTCATATGCTTTGCATAGTGCACACTCCTCTTGTCTATGTAGAGTGGGTCTGAAGACACATTCTTTCTATTTATATCACACACCTATCCATCTCTCAACACACTTATAAATAAATAAATAATCAGCCAGGTCGTTAACATGAGAATAATTTATCAGTTTATGTAAAAATAATAAACTGCCTTTTCTCTCAAATATTGTCAGTTTGATGATATGATGATATGAATCTATGATGATAGATTTAAAAAAAGATGTCTTTCACATGACTAACAGTGCACTTCCCCAGCACTCACTGCTAATTCTCCTAATGTGACACTTCAAAGTTTTGGCATCTGTCTGACCCTAGAAGTTCCATGCTTTATGGTCAGCATTACTTCAATGGAGTTAAAGCAGTAAATGTGTGTTCTTTAGTTTTTGCAACGAGTAGAATGTTCACTAAATATACTTGCATCAAGATGCAGGATTAATAGTAAACTGTTGAAACAAGATAGAAAAATATTCATGTTACACTCAAATCAGAGACATGTTAGTTCAAAATAATTCTCAGTCTCTTAGAAGGGAAAATAATGTTTGCCGCTTGCAGTCCAAGAAGGCAGAAGTGTGCCTGAAGCTTGTACTGGAAATGTGATCTCAGTGGGTAAAGGGGAGGGATCAGAGCCAGTCAAAGATCTTGTACATCAGTAAGCAGATGAGAGTGGAACTGGTTGAGCTTCCTTACCTTTATCTGACTTGTTGGGGAGGGGTTGGAATCTGTCAGTTTCTCTCTGCCCAGACAGACTAAATGGGAGCAGACTGTCAGGGAAATGAGGTGGAAAGTGATCATAGATTTTGGTTCTTGCCAGCAGAAATGACCTCTGAATAATAAGTCTTCTCCTGTGAAATGCAGTAGAAGCTGCAGTTTCTTTTAGTAGGCTATGTGCTTTTATTCAGATTATCAGTACATTAGCAATTGAAACACCTGATTATTGTTTTACCATTGTAAATTACTTTTGTAAAACAATTCTTTCAACTAATAACAATATACAGAAATTGAATACTATTTTGACATGATGACCCTAAAATACTATAAGCAGCCCTCTTTCATGTGTTGGATATGCCTAATCTCATGCACGTAAACTTGGAATAGTTGGTAATTGCGACAGCTGCATGACAAACCATGGAGTCAAGCAATGTAGGTGTTGCAACTGCTCAAGCTGTATGGGCAGCTAACACTCAGATGGTTCATCCATGAACAGAACACCTGTGAGGTCATAACAAATTAATGAAGCTTTACTCTGTGTCTGCTAGAAATAAAGTTGGTTAGGAATGTATTTTAGCAAGACTTACATTAAACACCTTTGAGATTGATCCCTGGCAAAATAGTGGAACAGCTGTTGCAGTCCTCGATTAATAAAAAAATTAAAGGAGGGTAAAACCCATCAACATGCATTTATGAAAAATAGATCCTGTCAAACTACCTTGTATGTTTTTCGATGAGATTACAAGTTTGGTGGAGAAATGTAATAGTGTTGATGTAATAGACTTCTTTATGGCATTTGGCTGGGTACCACATGGCATTTTGATTAAGAAACTAGAACAATACAAATGTAATATTTTACACGCACGCACGCGCGCGCACACACACACACAGAGGATTAAAAACTGCCTAACTAATTGGTCTCAAAATGAAAAGGAGTACTTGTGGCACCTTAGAGACTAACCAATTTATTTGAGCATGAGCTTTCGTGAGCTACAGCTCACTTCATCGGATGCATACTGTGGAAACTGCAGAAGACATTATATACACAGAGACCATGAAACAATACCTCCTCCCACCCCACTCTCCTGCTGGTAATAGCTTATCTAAAGTGATCACTCTCCTTACAATATGTTTGATAATCAAGTTGGGCCATTTCCAGCACAAATCCAGGTTTTCTCACCCTCCGCCCCCCCCCCCCCCCCCCACACACACACACAAACTCACTCTCCTGCTGGTAATAGCCCATCCAAAGTGACCACTCTCTTTACAATGTGTATGATAATCAAGGTGGGCCATTTCAAGCACAAATCCAGGTTTTCTCCCCCCCCCCCTTTTTTTTTCCCAAAAACCACACACACAAACTCACTCTCCTGCTGGTAATAGCTTATCCAAAGTGACCACTCTCCTTACAATGTGTATGAAAATCAAGGTGGGCCATTTCCAGCACAAATCCAGGTTTTCTCACCCTCTGCCCCCCCCCCCCCACACACACACACACAAACTCACTCTCCTGCTGGTAATAGCCCATCCAAAGTGACCACTCTCTTTACAATGTGCATGATAATCAAGGTGGGCCATTTCCAGCACAAATCCAGGTTTTCTCACCCCCCCCCTCCTTTTTCCAAAAATCACACACACAAACTCACTCTCCTGCTGGTAATAGCTTATCCAAAGTGACCACTCTCCTTACAATGTGTATGAAAATCAAGGTGGGCCATTTCCAGCACAAATCCAGGTTTTCTCACCCTCTGCTCCCCCCCCCCCCCCCCACACACACACACAAACTCACTCTCCTGCTGGTAATAGCCCATCCAAAGTGACCACTCTCTTTACAATGTGCATGATAATCAAGGTGGGCCATTTCCAGTACAAATCCAGGTTTTCTCACCCCCCCCTCCTTTTTCCAAAAATCACACACACAAACTCACTCTCCTGCTGGTAATAGTTCATCCAAAGTGACCACTCTCCCTACAATGTGCATGATAATCAAGGTGGGCCATTTCCAGCACAAATCCAAGTTTAACCAGAACGTCTGGGGGGGGGGGGGGTTAGGAAAAAACAAGGGGAAATAGGCTACCTTGCATAATGACTTAGCCACTCCCAGTCTCTATTTAAGCCTAAATTAATAGTATCCAATTTGCAAATGAATTCCAATTCAGCAGTTTCTCGCTGGAGTCTGGATTTGAAGTTTTTTTGTTTTAAGATATCGACCTTCATGTCTGTAATTGCATGACCAGAGAGAGTGAAGTGTTCTCCGACTGGTTTATGAATGTTATAATTCTTGACATCTGATTTGTGTCCATTTATTCTTTTACGTAGAGACTGTCCAGTTTGACCAATGTACATGGCAGAGGGGCATTGCTGGCACATGATGGCATATATCACATTGGTGGATGTGCAGGTGAACGAGTCTCTGATAGTGTGGCTGATGTTATTAGGCCCTGTGATGGTGTCCCCTGAATAGATATGTGGGCGCAGTTGGTAATGGGCTTTGTTGCAAGGATAGGTTCCTGGGTTAGTGGTTCTGTTGTGTGGTATGTGGTTGTTGGTGAGTTGGTGAAGCAAATACTTGGGAGGAGGTATTGTTTCATGGTTTCTGTGTATATAATGTCTTCTGCAGTTTCCACAGTATGCATCTGATGAAGTGAGCTGTAGCTCACGAAAGCTTATGCTCAAATAAATTGGTTAGTCTCTAAGGTGCCACAAGTACTCCTTTTCTTTTTGCGAATACAGACTAACACGGCTGTTACTCTGAAACTGGTCTCAAAATATAACTGTAAATGGGAATCGTAGAGAAAGCCACTTTATTTCTAGTGGAGTCTCAGAAGGATTGGTTCTTGGCCCTGTGCTATTTCACATTTTCACCAATTAATATATAACATTATTACTGATAAAGTTTGTGGATGACACAGAAATTGGGAGAGTGGTAAACAATAAAGAGGATAGGTTGGTGATACAGGTACAAAGCAATCTGGATTACTTGGCAAACTGCCCTTTAGCAAACAGCAAGCATTTTACTAAGGCCAAACGTAAAGTCATACGTTTAGGAACAAAGAAGGTAGACTATATTTACAGGATGGCGGACTCTATCCTGGGAAGCAATGGCTCTGAAAACAACTTGGGGGGTGGTGGTGGATAATCAGCTGAACATGAGCTTCCTGTGTGAAGCTTTGGCCAAAAGGGCTAATGCAACCATTGGATGTATAAATAGGGGAATTTTGAGTAGTAGTAAGAAGTTTATACTCCCCCTGTATTTGGCAGTGGTGTGACCAATACAGAAATACTGTGTTCCCATTCTGGGGTTCACAATTCAAGAAGGATGTTAATAAATTGGAGAGGTTCAGAGAAGAGCTTTGAGAATGAATTAAAGGATTGGAAAACATGCTTTATAGTGATAGTCTCCCAAAGCTCAATCTGTTTAGTTTAACCAAGAGCAAGGTAAGGGTTGACTTGATCACAACCTATAAGAACATATATGGGGAACAAAAGTTTAATTATGAGCTCTTCAATCTTGCAGACCAAGGTATATCAAGATCTAATAGCTGAAAGCTGAAGCTGGACAAATTGGGTATGGCTACACTGCAGCTGGGAGTGTCTCCCAGCTCGAGTAGACAGATCTGTGCTATAAATAGCAGTGTGAATGATGTGGCACGAGCAGTGGCTCCGGCTAGCCTCCAGAGTACGGACTTGGGGTCAGGTGGCTAGCCCGAGCCACTACCTATGTCTGTGTCCAAACTAGTTTTGCATGCTGGCTTGAGCAGAGCTAGCGTGTGTCTGTCTAACAAGCTGGAAGGCGTACTCTAAGCCGCAGTGTAGGCATACACGTTCAGATTAGAAATAAGGGGGCAAATTTTTAACAGTCAGAGTAATTAACTGTTGGAACAATTTACCAGGGTTCGTGGTGGACTCTTTATCACTGGCAATTTTTAAATTTTTAAATTTATTTTTAAAGATAGGCTGTAGTTCAAACAGGAATTAAGGAAAGTCCAATGATCTGTGCTGTATGGAAGGTCAGACTAGATGACTACAATGATGTCTTCTGGGCTTATAAACTAAGATTCTGTCAATAACATTAAGACAGAACATAATTATAGTAGTTCTAATAAATAGTTCATAATAGTGCTATGTTTTCATGGAGACTAGTTTGAAAACATGTTGGCCCAGACACACCTTAAAAGAGAATACACATGGATAATTAAAATCTTTCCCCATTATGGATTCAGTTTTTTCTCTAACAATAGTACTTAACTCCTGTATAGCACTTTTTATTTGTGGATCTCAAAACATTCTACAAAAGATGGTAAGTATCACTATACACAGAATACAGATGAGGAAACTGAGAAGTATATATGTGATATGTCTTTCAACCATTTTTTTTAGTTTTGATCCATGTAAATTTTCTTGTTACTAGTGATGCTTCAATTTACCATAAATGCTGCTTATTATGATCGTTTTAAATTCTTTTATTCAGTTAGGGAGATCTTCCCAGATTGGCACTGCTGATCTGCCTTATTTAAGAGCCACAGTGAATAGTTCCCCACAAAGGTCCAGTTTGGAAGTATACCTTCCATTTTAACTTTGAACAAAACATTTAATTTAACATTTGTTTAAATGTCTTTCTAGGATATAAATGTCATTATAGTGTACATAGTCAGACACCAAAACCAAAAATATAGTCTCATTCTTCTACAGCACAACATATGGAAATGAAAATATATTTAGGACTTCATTAATTTATTGTTATATCAGATGATATATTTGTCTTTTTAAAAGATCAGCAGACTTTGTTTCACAAAACGTAAAATACTGCACTATTGTCTACTGGTCAGAGGATAGGGCTAGATGTATGAAGACCAGGGTACATAGGAGCTTTCTTTCTAAGCATATTTCTACTAGCTCAGAGATCCAGCACTCACAGACCAAATGTGGATTTTTGAGTCATCTTTGCAAAATGGAGTCTATACATCACTGAATCAATGAATTACTCATCTATAAATTCCTTCCTCACCAGTCTTCAGAAACCTGACTGCTTCATATGCTTTTTCTAGTTGAGGCAGACAGGGTTGTTACCTTAGAACCAATGGTGAGACATCTGCTTCAGGTTAATATACAAAAGAAAGAAAACATATATTGTCCAGGGAAAGTGTAAAGGAGAACAATACGTAAATTCAAACAATGTTGGAACACTTAGGATTATTGGATCTGGATGGGCAATCTCACAAGGGGAAGAAGTGTTCTCATAATTATGTCTGCAGCCACAGAAAAAACAAACATTTGTCATTTAAATCTTATAAATGTTGCTACCTTTATTTCATAGAGATAAACTCAAACGTTGTATTGGTTCTATTTGTTTTTATTCAGGATGGCAGGATTGGGCCCTACAAATATCAGAGCAGCATATAACCAGTAAAAAGATTACAAATATTAACATTTTGTTCTTGTTTAAATTCTGCTGCCGTTTCCCTAAAATACTTTATCTTTTGAAGATGCTGTTGAATTTTACTCTCAGATTTCATATTTTGGGGATAGCTATCTGTGTTTTAATACTGAGAGCATATATGTATTTTTACCTCAATCCCCCTTTATATTATAATATAGATTGATGTCTTGCTACTAGAAGCTGAGGGAAGTTCTGTCAAAAACATTTTAAATGCTGCACAGACACTGATATGACAAAATAATAGCATTGATTCTAATCTACTGCGCACTGACCAGTGGAGAGTACTTGAGCATAATGTTCTCTCAAATGCTATGAAAAGCCTGTTAGCAGAAATGAGTTTTTATGCTTCTAGGGACCTGACTACGTGCATGCAGATTGATTTCAGTGCCTGCTTTTTGGCATATTTTGCAGTTTTGTCTTAACCTTTGCAACCTACTTTGATTGATGATTACAGGAATCTGTTATTATTTGAAATCCACGCTAATGTATTTTTACCATGAGTTAGTGATAAATACCATATATGAATTTATTAGATTAACCAGAATAGTGCATGCTAACCAAAAATAGCATTATTTGTCTTACAAAAAACTGCATGCTATTTCTTAGTATGTGTTTTAGCACATACTTTGCACCAGTGGTTCTCAAACAGCAGACCCCTTTGTGGGAATATACAAAGTGAAGCACTTTGAGGCCGAGCAGGAGAAGGGTTGCAGACAGGAAGATGAAAGATAATTTCTCTTAGAAAGTAGTCCACAGAATGCAAAATGCTGGAGATCCTCTGCTTTATACCATATTAGATTGTCACTTTGTTTGCTTAAGTAAAATGACGTGTAAACTTATGTATCAGCATTACATTGAATAGACAAATTGTCTTTTAATTCAGGTTTACATACTGGCCAGGTTTTCAAAAGTGGCTAGTGATTATTGGTGCTGAATGTGATACTTGAACACTGAACTTTAAAGGGGATTTGCAGTGCGTGCAAATCAGTCCCCTTTCAGGTATCTCAACTAGGATGCCAAAAATTGAGAGACACACTTTCACTCCTAAGAAAAGGAGTACTTGTGGCACCTTAGAGACTAACCAATTTATTTGAGCATGAGCTTTCGTGAGCTACAGCTCACTTCATCGGATGCATACCGTGGAAACTGCCACTTACACTTAAACTGCCACTGGCAGTTTCCACTGAATGCATCCGATGAAGTGAGCTGTAGCTCACGAAAGCTCATGCTCAAATAAATTGGTTAGTCTCTAAGGTGCCACAAGTACTCCTTTTCTTTTTGCGAATACAGACTAACACGGCTGTTACTCTGAAAACTTTCACTACTTACTTTCCAAAAGTAGGGTCATTGCTTTCTAATATATGGATTTATTATTTAGAAGCATCTTATATCTATTTTTCACTCGTTTTGCACAGATGTAAATAAAGGCATCAATTAGAAAATAATATCATAGGAACAACACTATAATTAAAACTTAAATGGCCCTTTAATTCTAGTTTCATGTTTTAATTTGTTTATAGATTTCTGCCCAAATGATAACTTACAGAGAAACTTATCATAGTGGTTTGAGTCCAGTGGTAAATTTTTGGGAGAGTCTGAGGAAAATTAGATGTGTCTTTAAAACCTAATTAGGGCCTTTGGTTGCTACGGTAATACAAGTAGTAATAATAATAATGGAACATCCCTCCATTCTGTTCCATTTCTTTCAAAGAGGTTTTCTCATTGTAGATAAATAGTTTAATGATTCCAGCTTGAGTTTTTTCTGGGAACTACTAGAGGCTATTTAAAGCAGAGTATCTTGGCACAAGAAACAAAATAAAAAAGCATATGCTGCTTCTCTCTCTTTGGGTGGGACCCCGTTCAGCAGCTGATTTGGTAGCTGTTCCAGACTGATGGATAAACTTCATGTGAGACACCAGTTTACAGGTGCAATACACATAATGGCTTATTTGTTTCCCACTTTGTATGTTTTTCCTGGTACTCAAGGCAAAGAAAACTCTTGGTGTCCTTTGGGAAATTGCCAGCAGATCGAGGGACATGATCGTTCCCCTCTATTTGACATTGACAAGGCCTCATCTGGAATACTGTGTCCAGTTTTGGTCCCCACACTACAAGAAGGACATGGAAAAATTGGAAAGCATCCAGCGGAGGGCAACAAAAATGATTAGGGGACTGAAACACATAACTTATGAGGAGGGAACTAGGATTGTTTAGTCTGCAGAAGAGAAGAATGAAGGGGGATTTGATAGCTGCTTTCAACTACCTGAAAGGGGGTTCCAAAGAGGCTGTTTTCAGTGGTGGTAGATGACAGAACAAGGAGTAATGGTCTCAAGTTGCAGTGGGGGAGGCTTGGGTTGAATATTAGGAAAAACTTTTTCACTAGGAGGGTGGTGAAGTACTGGAATGCGTTACCTAGGGAGGTGGTGGAATCTCCTTCCTTTGAGGTTTTTAAGGTCAGGTTTAACAAAGCCCTGGCTGGGATTGGTCCTGCTTTGAGGAGGGGGTTGGACTAGATGACCTCCTGAGGTCCCTTCCAACCCTGATATTCTATGATTCTATGAAATTGGCTTTCATATTGCAATCTTCTAGTGCAGTGGTTCCCAAACTTGTTCCGCCACTTGTGCAGGGAAAGCCCCTGACGGGCTGGGCCAGTTTGTTTACCTGCTACGTCTGCAGGTTTGGCCAATCATGGCTTCCAATGGAAGCTGCTGGAAGCGGCGGCCCGTATGTCCCTTGGCCCACGCCGCTTCCAGCAGCTCCCGTTGGCCTACAGCGGCAAACCACAGCCACTGGGAGCCACGATTGGCCAAACCTGTGGACGCAACAGGTAAACAAACCGGCCCGGCCCGCCAGGGACTTTCCCTGCACAAGCGGCGGAACAAGTCTGGGAACAACTGTTCTTGTGACATTGGTGAAGGGAAAAGTTTTTTAAATTAAAATGGAATTTACACTTTTAACAATAGTTTTAATATTGAGTTCTTAAAGAAAATGTAATATTTGCTTCATTCTGTTGATTTGTTAAGTCCATATGCAATTTCCACCTTTTTTCATTTAAAAAAGTAGAAATTTTAACAAGTTATGAATTAGGTACAGGAATTGCATTCTAAAAAAAGAAGACGACAATCACTCTCAAATAAAATATGTAATCCAAGTAATAACAGAATCCTTTATCAAAAGAAGTCAACAGTATTTTTTTTTAAATGGGCTGAGTTATTGATCCTTCGCCACTGAGAGCTTATTAAGAGTGAATTATTCTGGCTTATATTAAGATGTGGTTGCAGACACAGCACATCACAAAATACTGTTTTGGGAATCATAAACTCTCTCTTGCCTCAGTGTACCTGGTTTATTGATAAGAAAAAAAGGATTAAGTTAGCAGCTGTGCTGGCTGGTGATTTTTGTGCTAGAAATAAATTTAATTATATTAAAAAACATACAAAAATACATGAAGTGCTCTGTTGTTATAGTGTATGGAGTGATCATATTAGTCATTTGTGAGTATTTCATTTATAGTATTTGTTTTCCTGCTTTGTAAATATGAAAGTGTGTGAAGGGCTTGCAATGAAAACCTTGACACTGAATGAATAGCTAATAATTGCAAAAGGCAACAGTAAGTCCCATATGTTGCCCTTTGCTGTACTTGTTACATAAATATAGGTCTGCAATTACTGCTACAGTAAAATTGAAATTGATTTTTTAGAAAATTAGATTTTTTGCTTTGTATTGCCTGGAGTGATCTGCTATATGAGATTATAGTATTTTCTGAATCCAACTAAACATTAAAAAATCAACTTAAGACAAGTGTTTAATATTACTAGTTATTGCTAAATAGCTAATAGGCCATATGAAATAAGCTTAACCATTAGAAAATTTTGTTTGTAGTATTGTAGCCATGTTGGTCCCAGGATATTAGAGAGACAATTTGGTCCAATAAAAGATATTACCTCACCCACCTTGTGTCTGTTATAAAATTACAATTTTAGACAGCTTTGTAATTAATAACACACTGTGCTGGCTGCAAATGGAAGAAAATCTTAAAATTACTAAATCTAAAGACACATGAAAAGCAAAAATAAGTTTAATGAGGTTTTTTCAATTCAAAGCATCTTATAGGGATGGGTTTCAGAGGAACAGCCGTGTTAGTCTGTATTCGCAAAAAGAAAAGGAGTACTTGTGGCACCTTAGAGACTAACGAATTTATTTGAGCATGAGCTTTCGTGAGCTACAGCTCACTTCAATGAAGTGAGCTGTAGCTCACGAAAGCTCATGCTCAAATAAATTCGTTAGTCTCTAAGGTGCCACAAGTACTCCTTTTCTTATAGGGATGGTCATTTAAATTAATACAGCATAGTCAAATATAGTTCATAGAATCATAGAATATAAGGGTTGGAAGGGACCCCAGAAGGTCATCTAGTCCAACCCCCTGCTCGAAGCAGGACCAATTCCCAGTTAAATCATCCCAGCCAGGGCTTTGTCAAGCCTGACCTTAAAAACCTCTAAGGAAGGAGATTCTACCACCTCCCTAGGTAACGCATTCCAGTGTTTCACCACCCTCTTAGTGAAAAAGTTTTTCCTAATATCCAATCTAAACCTCCCCCACTGCAGCTTGAGACCATTACTCCTCGTTCTGTCATCTGCTACCATTGAGAACAGTCTAGAGCCATCCTCTTTGGAACCCCCTTTCAGGTAGTTGAAAGCAGCTATCAAATCCCCCCTCATTCTTCTCTTCTGCAGGCTAAACAATCCCAGCTCCCTCAGCCTCTCCTCATAACTCATGTGTTCCAGTCCCCTAATCATTTTTGTTGCCCTTCGCTGGACTCTCCAATTTATCCACATCCTTCTTGAAGTGTGGGGCCCAAAACTGGACACAGTACTCCAGATGAGGCCTCACCAATGTCGAATAGAGGGGAACGATCACGTCCCTCGATCTGCTCGCTATGCCCCTACTTATACATCCCAAAATGCCATTGGCCTTCTTGGCAACAAGGGCACACTGCTGACTCATATCCAGCTACTCGTCCACTGTCACCCCTAGGTCCTTTTCCGCAGAACTGCTGCCTAGCCATTCGGTCCCTAGTCTGTAGCTGTGTATTGGGTTCTTCCGTCCTAAGTGCAGGACCCTGCACTTATCCTTATTGAACCTCATCAGATTTCTTTTGGCCCAATCCTCCAATTTGTCTAGGTCCTTCTGTATCCTATCCGTCCCCTCCAGCGTATCTACCACTCCTCCCAGTTTAGTATCATCCGCAAATTTGCTGAGAGTGCAATCCACACCATCCTCCAGATCATTTATGAAGATATTGAACAAAACCGGCCCCAGGACCGACCCTTGGGGCACTCCACTTGATACCGGCTGCCAACTAGACATGGAGCCATTGATAACTACCCGTTGAGCCCGACAATCTAGCCAGCTTTCTACCCACCTTATAGTGCATTCTTCCAGCCCATACTTCCTTAACTTGCTGACAAGAATACTGTGGGAGACCGTGTCAAAAGCTTTGCTAAAGTCAAGAAACAATACATCCACTGCTTTCCCTTCATCCACAGAACCAGTAATCTCATCATAAAAGGCGATTAGATTAGTCAGGCATGACCTTCCCGTGGTGAATCCATGCTGGCTGTTCCTGATCACTTTCCTCTCATGCAAGTGCTTCAGGATTGATTCTTTGAGGACCTGCTCCATGATTTTTCCAGGGACTGAGGTGAGGCTGACTGGCCTGTAGTTCCCAGGATCCTCCTCCTTCCCTTTTTTAAAGATTGGCACTACATTAGCCTTTTTCCAGTCATCCGGGACTTCCCCCGTTCGCCACGAGTTTTCAAAGATAATGGCCAATGGCTCTGCAATCACAGCCACCAATTCCTTCAGCACTCTCGGATGCAACTCGTCCGGCCCCATGGACTTGTGCACGTCCATGGGGCCGGACGTTGGAACACACATGCTCCTTGAGTTTTAAAATAAATGGAAATGGTTGAAGCTTTATAGTGTACTTTTAACTGTTGTATGGTTTTCTTCTTTATATATATTTTAAGATGGCGTTAATGGACTTAAGATGAAATAGTGCAAAGGCCCCATTCCTCCTCCAGCCCTCCCCCCAAAACTCCCACTCCCTCAGAATTAGGATAAAGATGATCTCCTCTGTCTCTTTTTGACCCTGCATTCAGGAGGAAGTGGGGTAATGGAAACACATACTGGTCAGATGGTATGACACGGCGAGTATCATTCAGATGATTTGATTACTGTCCCTTGTATTCATTTTATGAGCATCTAGTTTTTGCCCTACACAGATTCTTTATGGATGAACAGATTTTTATATGGCTAAGGGACTCTGTGTTTCTCTTAGTGTTGCCAATTTTGGTTGCACACGTTCTTGGAGGTTTCATCACGTGACCATCTTTAATTCCTGGGGACTCCATAACAATCCTGGAGGGTTGGCAACCCTAGTTCCTCTCCTAGTGGAAATGTAGTCCCATCTAACATTGTTAGCTGTTACCAAGCATCCATCTCCTTTTTTTTACTTTGAGGTTTTGTGTTTTCAAAATATTTTGTGGGGCTTTTGTTCTTTTCATTTTGGATATATTGTTTGTGTGTTCTTTGTGTATACTGTGGATGAGTTACTTTAATTCCTTGAAGGAGACATTTACTTACTTCCATGGACTTATCTGTATTACTACTTAAATTGTGCTTAGTTGGATAAAGGCCTATACCCTAGTCTTATGGGTTGTTGCTGACCTGGATGTACTCTTTGATATATTTCATTCTTTACTTTGCTTTATGGTGAGTTCATATGTAGTGTGTTTGTTCCTGTGTTTTTCTTTCACTAATAAACATTAGTTTAAAAAAAGAAAAATATTTTATGGTTTATATGGAAACACAACATTTAAGTATAAAGTATTTACCTTACATGTATCTTGTGTGACTCTTAGCATGCTAATTAATAAGATATTTTTATGTAATTATCTTTCTCTCCATTGACTCATCTTCTTTTCTTGCTTATCAGCATGATCGTAGTAATTCCCACAGACAAACACTGTGCTGTTACAAAGAGAGGATTATGATCTCAAGGCAAGAGCTAGAGGTATTGGAATATGAAGGAGAGGGCTCATGTTTGCAAACATTAATCTTCAATAATTAGCCATTTAATGGGGCAGTGGCCACAAATTTACATACAAGATAAATTAATATAAGATAAACTTCATTTCTAAATGTTGATGCATCTGAACAGTGAATGTTTAAATCCATAAGGTTTGACCATTTTCCCAAGTTAGTTCTCCATTCAAATACAAAGTTAGCATTATCTGTTCCCTTGGTACAAAATTCATCTCTCAGTTGTTGCCATTGTTCATAATAATTTAAATTGCTAAACAAACAGAATGAGATTATCATAACTATGTGAACAAAGCTATTAACCAGGTACAGAAAATATGCTATGTTTAAAAAAAAATAAATCAGCTGTGTACTGATGAATTAACCATTAAGGTCCTGATTCAGTAGAGAAATAATATACATGCTTAACTTTAATTACATGAGTAAAATTAATCATGTACATAAATGTTTGAAGGACTAAGGCCAAAAAGAGTGGAGTTTTAAAAGATTAGATATTTAAATGGTCAAATACAGAAGATAGATTTAAGAAAATCTGTCTAATCTCCTTTCTCTTTTTCACCTTTCCTGAATGTATATGAACCAGGAATTCATGGGGGTGGTAAGACCTAATGTTATCTTGAATCTAGCCCTAATTGGCCAGTTTAAAAAAAAACAAAATACTCCCCTTCCCTCCCCCGCAAACTCTGGCCTTTGTGGCTCAGAACCACCACATTGATTATTATATCGGATCCTTAAGGGAGATGGACTGAATATTATTTAGATTTGGCCTCTAAGTAGCAAACCCTTTTTCTGCGTCTTTATGTACATATTATACAGTCTCTTTTGGCAATTAATATTTTTCCTTTTCTGTTTCCCATGAGAGGGTCCCCTATTATGTAAATTTCCTATTAGCTAACATCATTTTATATCCCCATCTCTTGCTATGGATAAGAGAGAGTAACCGTAAAGGTCTTTGACATACCAAAATGCCCAGTGAGCTGACCGCTCCCTTTTCTTATTTACACCTTTTGCACCTCTTAATATTTCTAATCTATATCTGTGTAGTATAGAAAAATTAGTAAGGGAAAAGGCATTCCTTCCAACACAAACAAAGTCAGCTAAGCAGCAGAACAAGTATGAGGTCTGCTGCCCTGGAGGAAGGGTATGCAGAAACCCAATGCAAGGAATCTGTCAGGAAGTTTGGGGACAGGGTGAGTGTGTGGTGGATCAACAATTACACAGATGCACAAGTCAAGCCTCTTCCATGGCCTGATATTTGACCTCAGGTACTTGAGATTTGTGTAGCAAAGAGATTGAAGTGCTAACTATTGAAGGCCTTAAATGGCAAAAATTTATCAATATCCTGCTTTAGAAAGAAAGTGTTCAATCAAAAAAATACTTTCTCAAGTGTTGTGTTACCACTCAAATTGACTTTATATCACACTATGCATGAAATAGAATAATCTTCAAAGTAGAAAAAAAAGATTAATTTGAAATGTTATGTAAGGGAGTATGGAAATCAAAGAGAATTACCTATTTATTCTCTAACTTTCCTTTGAATTTTGAGAATTTCCTAAAAATCAGACGTATTTGTTAATTTATTAAGAATCATTCCAAAGATTTATGTTCTATTTGATTATGGGCAGTCCACTTAACATATTCTTAACAGGGGATATTAGAATAAATTTACTAAACTAGTAGAACTGTCATTGATGATAGCCTAGATATGCTAGTACCAATAGGGCTTTTTCTTAACAGAATGTAGTTTGGGGTTAAGACTTTTCAGTGCAGAAAAATTTAAATATTGGGATTAAAAAAATAACGCAAAACCTTTTTCATGGGTTTAGAGAGACAGTGTGGCAGATGGTATTTTTGATGACAGTATAGTGTTTTTTCATAAAGCTGGTCATTCTTACAATATCCATTGTAATGATTTTTAATGCAATGTCTTCATTGCAGACTATACTGACTTACCCACATGTGGATACTAGAACTGGTAATGTGTTTGTTAGATTTTAAAGTCTGTAATGCAGAAAAGGTTTATATCTCCAGATAGATTTTGTATCAAAATATAGTCCAAAATCAGGACTGAAATGCCTGATCAAGTATGAAACAAATAAATTTAAATTTTATATTTTCATGCACTTGTATGTGTTTGAATGCCTATTAACTAGCAGCAGACTATGCATGGACCCTTGGATTTCTTTCTATTAATGACATGTTAATGATAAAGTTTTACTTTGACTAGTCCATTTTATTGACATACCAAAAGAAATTGTTGGAGCCTAGTGACACAATGTTTTGATAGCAGGTACTATTTAGCCCCATCGGTTAAACTATTATTATCATTATTTTAATAGGGAAACTTCGTTGCAAGCATGACAGCCATTTTAAGGCAAATGGAAGACTATCATTATGCTCATTTAATCAAGACTTTTGGAAAGATGAGGTCAGATGTTGTGGTAAGTTTAACTTTGGCATCTTTACCCTATGTAGCATTTGTCTTACTTTCTGTTTCTGTTAGTATTTGATAAATGCAGTTACAGATTTGAAAAAAAGGTATTTGATTCATATAACCTAACATTTTAAGTTTAAAGGTGCACTCATTTAATAATCAGCAATAATGATTGAAGCTCATCATATATTTTTTTTGTAATCATTCTTTAACTCCACCTATAATACAACATAATTAGAGCATAACAGGAATTTATTGCTAAGCAGATAACTCTAATGACCTGGAACTATCATTGCCATATGGCAAATGCATAAGGCAGAGTAGCAACCAAACTTGTTGGCCGAGATCCATCAAGCAGCAGACAAGCTGAGATCTGATCTGCTTTACATTACACATTCTGTTACTTAGGAACAATGGGTTTTCATGTTAGAGCATTTTAAGCAGTTTTTGGATATATTTTAATTTCAGAACCACCTTCATTCGCTGTATGCAGTGGCTACAGAGGTGTTAACAGGCCACTCTACCTTGAATGATACCTTACAATTTGTGCTAACTCCTTATGCTAAACCATCTGTTCCACCTTCATGTTGCTTCATGGGTTTACCTTTCCCAGACCTGAAGAGTAGCTTTGTATGTCTGGAAAGTTTCTCTCTCTCACCAACAGAAGCTGGGTCCAATAAAAGATATTACTTCACCCACCTTGTCTCTTTATTCACTGTAGTGAGTTAGATACAAAAAGAGAAAAACAGGTTTCTTGATTTCTGGCAACCTCAACGTTGTGTAATTTAATATTCTTGCCTGAAGTTTTATTGTAGGAAAAATATTGGTGCTTTTCTTGATACAACAATTCACTCATCCCTGCTGCAATATGTCATTTTAGTGTGTTTTAAATTTTTATTTTTGAAAAAAGGAAAAAAGAGGAGTAAAGGAAATAGCTCAGCATAACAACATGCTACTCTATAGTTACATGTGTCTGATTCTTCTTTGAGCATTTTCCCTCTGGGTGATCCATGTCAGGGTGTGTGCTCGCCTGTGCTCACTTGATTGGAGATGTTCATCATCAGTGTCTAGGCACCCTCATGCTGTGATAGGAGGGTATATAGCAGGGGTGGCCATACTTACTGGCCCTCCGAGCTGCATACAACAATCTTCAGAAGTTTGAGAGCTGGGGCACACCTGCCAGGGGCTGGGACTCGGGGCTTCAGCCCCGCAGAAGGCACCTGCCGGGGCTTAGGGTTTCAGCCCTGCTCCTGCTGAAATCTGTATAGTAAAGGGTAAAAGCACACAAAAGACCAGATTTCACAGGGGGAGACCAGATTTCACAGAGTAGGAACTAGTGGAACAGGAAGAAACACTACCCTCCCAGAAGTCCTCTTTACTAGATGAGACTGACATGCCTCTCCCCACCATCTTATCCCTGATGATTTTAAGGCCTTTCAAGACTTTATAAAAAGAGTAGCAGGCACCTTACAAATCCTGTTGGAGGAGCCCCAACATTCCTTATTTGATAACCTTCATACACTTACTCGCCCATCAGCGATGCTCTGCTTACCCAAGTATGCACAGTGTGGCAAACTCCAGCTGCTATCCCATCCACATGTAAATGAGCCAGCCAAAAAATACTGCATTCCAACCAGAGATTTGGAGCAGTTTTTCTCCTACCCTGCTCCCCACTCTCTGGTTGTTCAGGCTGTTAAGGAATGAAACATGCAACATCAGTGTCCCATTCAACACCATCCAACAAGAAGCTAAAACGATTGGACTCCTCAGACTTTTTGCAGTTCAGAATAGCCAGTTCTCAAGTGATTTCACAGTTAGAGAGAAAAAATGTAGGGCTTCATTTCAGAAGGTTAGTCAGTTGCCAAAGCATCTCTCTAGGCTTTGCTTGGTGCTGATGACACAGCTGCACCTATTCCCCTACCCTTCCAACCTTATGGGGATCATCTCTCCCCTTTCCCACCTTTCTAGAACACACAACCTCAGACAGATGGATTCTAGAAGCGATTTCTACAAGCTATTCCATCCAGTTCAGCTTCTTACCACCACCCCTACTGTCCCTCTTCAGGGACCCTTCTCATGAAGACCTCTTAAGTCAGCAGGCACAATTCCCCTTAGCTCTGGGAGCGATCAAACATGTTCCACTAGACTAGTCGGAAAAGGCTTCTATTCTTGGTAGAATCCCTGAGAAAAATGGGGATTGGATGCCAATTCTGGACCTCAGGACTTTAAACACCATTATCCGTTCCACATGGTTCAAAATGGGGACCCTTGCAATGATTTTTCCCCTCCTCCCCCGTGGATCCCAAAGACTGGTTTGTGTCCCTCAACTTTAGGATGCCTATTTTCATGCCACCATTCATCCCTTGCACAAACAATTCCGATGTTTTGGGATAGGCAGGGACCACTACCACTATCCTGTCTTAACCTTTGGCTTTTACACTGCCCCAAGGTATTCACTAAAGTTCTATCAGCCTCAGCAACCTATCTTCAAAAGATGGGCATAATTGTCTTCCCCTCACTGGATGATTGGCTCCTGAAAGTTTGCTCACAGACAACAACCAGAAAAAGCCTGTCTCCGTTCCACTTACTGGACCTCCGCCTCAATGTGGAAAAGTCTACCCTCATACCCATTCAACATACAGACTTAATCAGAGCCACTCTGGACTCTACTTCTGAGAGAGCATATCTACCCAAGGACAGGTTCACCATAATCTCCAATCTTGTTTCAACAATTCAACGGAGCCCGTAAACCACAGGTTGCCAACAACTTCTGGGCCATATAGTAGCCTCTACATTCATGACTTCCTTAGCAAGACTACATTCTCAGTGTCTTCAGGCTTGGTTGAGAACTGTCTACACCCCTAACAAACACAGTCTATCCAACGTCCTCAATTCTCTACCTTGGTGGAAGAACCCACAAAAGTTGTGTGTGGGAGTTCTATTCCTACAGCCTCCTCCCACGAGGATTATCACCACAGACACTTCCCTGATAGGTTAGGGCGCACACTCCCACAACCTCACAGCTCAGGGTGAATGGAGAATGGACCCTTCTTGTGGTGACCCTCCATATCAACATAATGGAGCTCAGAGCAGTTCCTTTTTCTTGCCAACACTTTGCAACCCATATCAAGGACCATCCAATCAGAATAAATGCTGGACAACAAGGCAGCAATTTGTTATATCAATTGACAAGAAGGAGCAAGATCCCAGTCCTTATGTGTTGACTCCATAAAACTATAGAACAGGTGCATATCACACCGCATACACATTTCTGTGATTTATCTGCCAGGTCTAGAGAACACTGTGGTGAACTCCCTCAGCAGAAATTTCAGCATCGACCATGAATGGGAACTGAACAGTGAGGTATTCTGGAAGATAAGTCTGTCTTGGGTCATTGGGACACAAATCTCATCACAATGCCATCCAGTGCAAAGTGCGAACATTTCTGTTCAAGGGAGGGTGCAGCCACTACTCAACTTGAGATGCCCTAGTCACTCCTTGGCCTTAGGTCCTGCTATATGCTTATCCCCAATGCCTCTATTACTCAAATTCCCAAAAAAATTGGGTTCCTAAACAAAGGGTTCTCAGTGTTCACCCACCCCATTACTGCAAAATTTATCAAGGGTTTGTTCAATCTCTTCCCTCCTGTCCAAGAGCCAGCTCCACCATGGACTTCAACTTTGTTCTCAGTGCTCTACGGAAACCCCCATTTGAACCTATAGAGAGTTGTTTCCTCTTGTCATTTTTCCTTCAATACCTTGTTCTTCAGCCAGCTTCCTATATATCCTTACACCAGAGTATGGGAATACGTAGGATGCAGGCACGGACCTGCAAACACTGCTAACTAAAAATCTCCCATCAAGAGTGCATGAGCATGTGCACATCCCAGAGATGGAGCAACATAGGGACAAAACATTTCAGTGAATTCCCGTTACTGTACAGGTGTGTAACCCCTATCTAATTTATACAATTTTAGCTCTTAAGGGCTTGCCAATTTTACCTATGATACGTAGGTACAGTTAGCTCAGGATCCACCTATAAACACAAAGTGCTTTCTAAAGCAAGATTAACACCGTCAGTTACATCCGAAAACATAACACTTCCTGTCAGGAGCTTTGTTGAGTTACTTGTTCTATGCTACCTAGAATTTCTGAGTGGCCTTCAGATGTAGTTCCAAATAAAGTGTATTAATAATCCAAATTCCATCTCTGAAAGAAAATAGAAAATCACAGCCTCTTAGCCAAACAATTATGGGAAAACATTCTAGTCTGCTGCTGCAACACGACACAAGAAAGCAATCTAGGATACAACAGGATCTCCAAATTGCAATTCTGAGCAACAAAAAGCAGATAGCTTGAATCAGAGGAGTAAGTATTACATCCCTTTGATTATTCTAGTGCATTAATGAGGGTTTGTCAAAGTTTGATATGACTATTCGCCCATTGTTTTTTTTTTTTTTCACTTCCTCAGCAGGTCTGAAAATCAGTTTAGTTGACCAGTTTGATCTCCTTATGGGGAAAAAGAGAGCATTTATGGTTTTGAAGTTTACAACGTGATGATTTAACAATTGTTAGTTAGAAGAATTAGTGAGTTGTCTGCTTTTACCACTGCTCTGTTGTTCACTAACAATCCCCTTTTCCCCCCTTGTGTCTTTACCTTGTGTCTTTATTCATAGTTCCTATTGAATATGATCTTGGATTTTATATCAGAAATTATTCTCTGTTCTAAATTTTTTTATCTTAGATCATTATTTGGAAGAGAGCTTCATCTCTGTATTATGAGTCTACTTCATATAGACAGTTTTTCTCCCACATTTATAGCTTTCCAAAATTTCTTATAAACTAGCAAACATGCTAATACAAATGTTTCTGTCATCAGTTTTGGCACACTTTTTTTTTTGCCTTGAACTAAAATGTTGCTTCTTAAGAAATGATGTGATATAATTGTTGATCTGTAAATGATAATTTGTTACATGGGAGTAATATATATGATAATATAATAACAAATGTTAAATGTATAAGATGTTAATGGTAAATAATTATATGTTAAATTAATGTTAGAACATAAATTATATGATTGGATGTGTAATGGTAATGGATCATAATTCTCTGGTGAAAAGAAAAAATAGCAAATTCATGGCATGGTAATGACAATGAATAAACTGATTAGTATTTTAATGTGCACAGTACCTAATAGAGTTATCAGTTCAAAATACAAACATGAAATTACAGTATGTAACTCAGTGTGTAATAATAAATCAGTACTTTTCCTTTTTGACATAGCTAGTAGTATTTTATTATTTAAATTGTGTAGTTTCCTGTTCAAAGGAAAACATTCATGTTGCTTGTTAGTAAGAGGGAAAAGTTAAGTTGCTGTGTTAAAATGGTATTTGTATTGGTTATGTTCAGAACGGACTCTTGAGTACCTCTTGACATTTAACTCTGAGATACCATTATTCTTTTAAAACAGTGTCATTTAAAAATATATCATACAATAATGAATATTGAAATCAAGGCTTAGATTTCATATAAAGAATTGCCTACCATGGCATCATCAGCGTTGAGTGCTCTTTTGCCTTTCCCATGTTCCAAATTCGTAGAACTCCTAGTTCTTTTCCTTCCTTTTTGGTTAGTATAGGACCGTCAGTGCAACTACTGGAGCATATAGATATTCCCCTGAGCATGTACCCTTCTGATGAAGGCTTATAGAGTCCTGCCCTGAGGCTCTTTAACCCAAGGTTTTGGCAGCCTTTCTGCCAGGGCCTTTGGGCTCACCCCTTGGAGTGTGGGGGTCACAAAAGATGAAGAGGTGACTTAATCACAGTCCATAAGTTTCTACATACAGAGATAATTTCTGATAGTACATGGCACTTTAATCGAACATAGAGGCATAATGAAGTTTATAGCTGGAAGTTAAAGGTAGACAAATTCAGACAAGAAATAATGAACAACTTTTTAAATGAGGGTGATTTATCATTAGAACAGCTTACCTCAGGCTATGATTGAGGCTCCATCATTTGAAGTCTTTAAATTAAAATCAGATATCTTTGTAAAATATATATTCTACCTCAGTCCATCTTGATGTTGATTTAAATTTTATGGCCTGTGTTATGCAAAAGGTCAGAGTTAGATGATCATAGTGCTCCCTTATGAAAATCTATGAAAAGATGATCTAGGAAAGTCAAGGTCCATTTTTAGACCTGCCCAAAGGATGTCCTTCAGTGGAGTGCTACTGAACTCTGCTTACTGTAAGGAGCTGAGATGATTTGGGCTGCATGGCCCTTTTATAATGTCAACTTTGAGTGTCCCAAGAGGGTTTTTGTGCAGCCCTAGTGGGCATAACTTTCTAGAATGTACTGGAAGCTCCTCAGAGCTGGGGCACACCTCCAAGTATGAACATAGAAAGGTAACACTGCCAAAGAACCATAGATACTGTGGTAACTGTTTTTTTCTCCACTGTTGGGATATCTCAAATACCCCAATATTCTTAGAGATTTGTGGTCATTTCATTTGAATGACAAAGTAAAACTACATAGAATCATGACAGCTTATCTGAATATGGCATCAACCAGTCATCCTGTCATAAATTGGACTGTGCTCAGTATTTGATTTCTCATCGTCTGGGCAATACAAAATAGGGTGATATTTAGCAATGGGTGATGCTAGCACTTTCACCTGCTTCCTGAAAATCTGGTTTATAGAGTTGATTTTTCTGGTGACCAAACATAGGTAGAGAGTATGTACAGGTCAGTAGCCCTGAGCCCAAAACGGGAATGTAACTGGAACAAAGATTAACTTGATGCTGTAGAATGTGTGCATTTTCAAAAGATAAGAACTATCTATGGATTGACACTTCCCAGTCGTGTGGGGGCATCACTGAAGTATATTCACAGCTCTATGAATTTTAACTTTTTCTTAAGAAGAACTCCCCAAGGATATTTGGCCATATACTATATCATGTCACTTTCTCCTTCAGCATAAGTGAGATTTTTACATCATAGAATCATAGAAATGTAGGGCTGGAAGCGACCATGAGAAATCATCAAGTTCCCCCACTGTGCTGAGGCAGGACAAAATTTACCTAGGTCCTCCCTGACAAGTGTTTGTATAATCAGTTCTTAAAAACCTCCAATGATGGGGATTCCACAGCCTCGCTTGGAGCCCTATTCCAGAGCTTACCTACTCTAATAGTTACAAAGTTTTTACTAATATCTTGCTGCTTCAGTGAAGACAGAGAACAATTGATCCCTATACTCTTTATAATAGTCCTAAATGTATTTGAAGACTGTTATCAGGTCCCCCCTCAGTCTTCTTTTCTCAAGACTAAACATACCCTGGTTTTTTAATTTTTCCTCATGTCAGGTCATGTCTACACCTTTTTTCATTTTTGTTGCTGTCCTCTGGACTCTCCAGTTTGTCCATATATCTCCTAAAGTTTGGCATCCAGTACTCCAGCTGAAGTCTCACCAGTGCCAAATAGAGGAAGACTATTATCCCTCATGTCTTACATGTGACACTCCAGTTAATACAACCCAGAATATTATCCTGTTTTGCAACTGCATCACATTGTTGACTTGGATTCATTTTGTGATCCACTATAACCTCCCAGATCTTTTTTCAGCAGTACTACCACCTAGCCACTTATTCCACATTTTGTAGCTGTACGTTTGATTTTTCCTTCCTAAGGGAAGTACTTTGCACTTTCCTTTATTGGATTTCATCTTGTTGATTTCAGACCATGGTTTCATTTTACTTCATCACCGTAATTTGTAAATCTGACTATAATTTAAGAAGTGTTACTCTTATTATGCCATGGAATCTATTTTACAGTTTTTATTGCTTCTTTAAAAAAAGATTAAACTTGTTTTGTTTTATACTGAATATGTATTGTTATAATAAGGGCTTTTTTTAATAGATGGCATTTTGGATTTTGCTCTTTGCACTGAAACTATTTTTGTTCCTTGAGGCTATTCAGGGTCTTGGGAAGAGGCAGTACGTTGGCTTAGGACTGCCTTGTAGGCATGAAGGATTTGACCATAACAAACTATACTATTCTGATTTAGGAATAACAAGTGATGCCAAATTTGCTATGTGATATCTTGAGTTATCTGCTCTTTGTAAAAAATGGCTAAATTCATAAACTTAACTCTCTGGTACAAGCTTCTCTCTCCTTATCAGTTTGAGATTAGTCTACACTACTGCAGTGTGGTTTAAAATTCTTTCATTTCAAAACAGCTTCAATCTGAGGTTATCACTCTTTGCTTGTTCAGGAAGGTCATCATATGATTAGTTAAAATCGTCTGCTAGGGCCCTACCAAATTGAAAAACATGTCATGGACTGTGAAATCTGGTCTCCCCCTGTGAAATCTAGTCTTTTGTGTGCTTTTACCCTATACTATACAGATTTCATGAGGCAGACCAGCGTTTCTCAAATTGGAGGTCCTGACGCAAAAAGAAGTTGCTGGGAGGTGGCAAGGTTATTTTAGGGGGTTGCGGTATTGCCAGCCTTATTTCTGCACTGCCCTCAGAGGTGGGTGGCTAGAGAGTGGCAGCTGTTGGTCGGGCACCCAGTTTTGAAGGTGGCACCCTGCCAGTAGCAGCGCAGAAGTAAGGGTGGCAATAATGTGAGAACCATGCCACCCTTACTTTTGCGCTGCTGCCTCCAGAACTGGGCAGCCAGAGAATGGTGGCTGCTGACTAAGGAGCTAGGTCTGCAGGCTGCAGCACAGAAGTAAGGGTGGCAATTGGGCCATCCTTACTTCTGCATTGCTGCTGGCAGCGACTCTGCCTTCAGAGTTAGGCTCCCAGCCAGCAGCTGGTGCTCTCCAGCTGCACAGCTCCGAAGGGAGTGCCGCCTCCAGCAGCAGTGAGGAAGTAAAAGTAGCATTACCTCAACCCCCTCTGCAATAACCTTGTGACCCCTCCTCACAACTACTTTTTGGGTCAGGACCCCTACAAATACAACACCATGAAATTTCAGGTTTAAATTGCTGAAATCATGAAGTTTACAATTTTTAAAATACTATGACCATGAAATTGACTAAAATGGACCGTGAATTTGGTAGGGCCCTAATTATTGGTGTTCAGTCTCATCTTTGCATATTACTCCACTCAATCCATGGTTTAGGATGCTGACTGAATCGCTCTGAAACTTGTTTTGCCTTTTTCACAGTATGTCTCAAACTATTGCAATAGTAAATACATAGAAGGCATCAGAACCAATTTACATTTCTTTAGGAACAAGTCAGTCGTCTTACATTTTGGATTTGTAAAATGAATGTTTTCCTGTTCTAGAGTATAGTGATCTGACTCACAAAGATGCTTTCAAGCATACACTATAGATATAAGAAAAGGAGTACTTGTGGCACCTTAGAGACTAACCAATTTATTTGAGCATAAGCTTTCATGAGCTACAGCTCACTTCATCGGATGCATTCAGTGTATTTTCCACTGAATGCATCCGATGAAGTGAGCTGTAGCTCACGAAAGCTTATGCTCAAATAAATTGGTTAGTCTCTAAGGTGCCACAAGTACTCCTTTTCTTTTTGCGAATACAGACTAACACGGCTGCTACTCTGAAACCTGTCACTATAGATATAGATTGCCCTAGGGTTTATACAACAGATGTATACATGTGGCAGAGCCTGTGATAATGGAAGACGATTCGAAAATGAATCCTATAATCTACCATTCTAGAGATCTTCATATATTGGGCTTGCTGGATAGTCAGCTGAAAAAAGGAAAATTGCCACCTTCTTTTTTTCACACCAATCCCAGCTAAACAGTGTTTAAAGGACACAGAACTAAATTGCTCTCCATTCCCTTTCCTCACCCTGATCTGTTTGTAAGTCCTGTTCGTCTGTCTACACACTGTCCGTAATCCTCTTCCTGTCCCTTTGTTAAAAAAAAACGAAAGATTGCAAATGGGACCCATCGTCTCAGAGATGCCCCTTCACTGTCACCAGTGTGAAGCTCACTGGTGCAGCAGCCAAGAGGGCTTCAGACCTTTCTTGTACCCAGTGACATATCAGGTGGGCAGAAGTTAGAAGCTGGGCTATAATGAAGAAAGAGTTGCATGGTTTGCTCCTACAATTTGATTCTGTATCCTTGCTTTACAGTTAGAGCAGTTTGTATTGGCTCAAACTACCACTAAAAGTCTCTTACCTTAAAGGTTGCTGAGGAAACATAGCATGAGCGGATGATTAAAAATAAAATCCAGATTTTTGCTCATAATGCAAGCCATGCTGGCACAAAATCAACTACTTTTCATAGAGGAAGGATAAAATCTAAACTGCCAAGAGAGCACTGATAAAAATACATGATGAATAAGTAAACTTCAGAGGGTATAAATTCTATTCAATAAACTTTACATGCTGATGATTAAAGTACCTTTGCGAAAATGGGATTATTAAAGTGTAAATGTCAATAGATTAAATATGTGGCTGAATCAGCAAATTAGCACAAATCAAACATTACATCACCTTCATGGTCAGTAAAGTATGCAAGTCGATCAGCAAAATGCATGAAAAATTCATCTGCCACCACATGCAGCTTGATCAGCAAAGTGTGCAAAAACTCCACAGCTGAAGCATCTAGCAGAACTAATAAAGTACAAAATGAAATCTGCTATAAGAAACCAGGAAAGTATGTATCTGCATTCATAAAATATTCAAAAAGATAAACTCTATGGGCCCAAATTTCCCCTCATTCACATGAGTACAACTCCCACTGAAATCTCAGTTATTAAGCCATGAAGCAGGATCAACAAGGAAATCAACCATTTCATGTCGTAAAAACATAGTTTAATGAAAGAAATACTGCATGATTCCAGTCAACAAAATATGCAATATGATCATTAAAAATTTGTAACTTATATCTGAAAAACTAGCTGTGAAGTATGCAGTTTGATCACTAAACTGAGGACACATTTACTGAGCTAGTGAAGTATTTACCTGAAATGAATTTTGGCTTGTGCAGCAGTAGCATCTCATATTAACGATTAGCAGTTGAAAACTCTGGAAGTCTGGAAAGTCAATTCTTTTAATGTCAGAATGTCTTCTTTTACTGATGTGTTATGGAGAGTAATTTTACCATTAGCTGTTTTACTCACCTAGTGGTGTTTCTTTAAAATTCATATTCTCTGCCATCTGATGTTTTGTGGGCCTCTTTGGCTGTATAGACATTGCACCTAATTATGATTCATCAGATAAAAATACGTGAAATATTTCCTCCTTTGGTTGCTGCAGAATGCTGCACAAGACATTCTAAATCAGTCATCCTTCTCTCACTCCCACCACGCTGTACAGCTGCTGAGCATACTTAGGAACTCCTTGGTTCTTGGAGGTGAGAAATTCCCTGGCTGGTCAATGGCAGTATTTCTAATATTGACCAGGGAGAGCTGTATATCCTGGAAACATGAACCTCTTCTAATATTCTAGGGAAAGCAATAACACATTCCCAGGGTATATTCAATACCAGGACTCATACCAGTGTTAAAATGTTTAAAAGGACAATGAGCAAGAAAGATTAACTCAAACAAGGATGGAGTTCCATTAAGACTTTGAATGGACAGACAAATGGGAGAACACTGTCTTGCATGAAAAGACAGACAGTTGTCATTTTTCTATGTTGGAGAAATCTGGAGAAGCATTTTGAAGAGATGGTGTTGAACAAGGTTCCATGTAAGCTCCAGCACAGGAAATAGGCTTGGACTAGAAAACTGAGACAATTGTATCAAGAATAAAAAGTTCAGTGGGACTAGGTGGTACATTCTGTGGGATGAGGAGCTGTTGCATAAGCTCTTTCCGGCTGTCTGCATATTTTCTGCAGTTTTGATGTTACATGTTAATACGCATTATTATTTTTACAGCACCGCAAATTGTGCTAGGTGCTTCACAGCACATATAAATTGCATAACTTTCTTTCTCCAGAGAGTTTTTTCTTCTTCATGTCTATACAAAAATCAACTGGCCAATGCCACCAAGCATATATTGTGCAGAATCAGTTTCTCTCTTGCAGAACCAAATTCGTGTCTCTTTTTAGGGGGAGCCTAAAATTATCGTCTACTCTGATCTCTCATATAACACAGCCATAGGACTTCCCTGAATTAATTCTAATTCGAACCAGAGCATAACTTTTAAAACAAGTCTACACTGGAGAATGCACCTGCTCACCAGTGAATACTTTTGAATAATTGGACCCTTTTTGGGTTAACATAAGAAATATTTTTAAAACCATCTTCCTCCCTCTTTTTACATATACAGATAGTTGGTTTCAACATTTATATTCAAAACAGGATTGGCAGATCCCAATTCTATACATCTATTCTTCTTTGACTGGTGTGATACGTTGAAATGTACTACGAAGTCCATTTTGTAAGACTTCATGCTTATCCTTAACCACATGCTTATCAATGAGAGCTGGAACCACCTTCAACAAAGAATTTCAATTTGATTAATTTTGTCATTTGTTCTTTTTCATGGAATTATATAATGAATTGGTTTATTACAATATAGAACTATTTTAGTTTAAAAAAAGAAAAAAAACCTATACTTGTTACAGCTATCTTCTGAAAGGGATAAATAATATAATTATCATAGAATTAATATACAGTTTACCTTAACAGTAGTTTGTATTTTTTTCATTCAACAAAGCAAGAGATACCTTTTTGAATTTAGTCATTAATCAAGTGAGTTTTCATCAGCCATATGGTATCACATTTGATCTGAAAGAGTGGCCTTTTTCAAATGTTTTCCCTCTTATTTTAGGACTTTCTGATGGAAACATTCATCATGTTCAAGAATCTCATTGGGAAGAATGTCTATCCCTTCGACTGGGTTATAATGAACATGATGCAGAATAAGTAAGTACAGAGAAAA
The DNA here is from genome assembly GCF_965140235.1 of Caretta caretta. Lineage (NCBI taxonomy): Eukaryota > Metazoa > Chordata > Testudines > Cheloniidae > Caretta > Caretta caretta. Next base: position 103,162,916 of record NC_134212.1, on the reverse strand, counting down.
AGTGCTGAACCTTTACTGAGATGACTATTTCATGTTTGATCTGAAACAACAGTGTTGCTTAGAAACAGTCTCACACACAATGCAGCAGAGATTTTTTTTTCTGTGATGCAAATAATTATTTGAAAAATTGGCTCTAGAGATTGCAGTAGACCTGTTATTGAAACAGAAGCAGTAAAGCATTGCTCTTCAGGTCTATCACAAATCAAGGGAGGGTGTCATTTTAAAAAAAAATGTACACCAACAATTTTAGAACAGATTGTGGAGGAAGAAAATTAAACCAACATTTTTAATATTATTATTAGTTAATTGAATTTCCAATACTACTCCAGTCAGGATACATGTGTTTGTACATCACATATTTCAGAAATAAATGGCTACTGTGCAGGGTTGAGCATCTGCCGTGAGAGTGTTTTGATGTTGTTAACATGTAGATAATGCATTTTCATACATCCTAATTGAAAGAGCAGGGATTTAAAACCTGTCCCCATCAGCTTGATAATGAAGTGACAGGTTGCTAATCTTTCAAATCATGGTGTTTTTGCTTTGTCACTGCTTCTCTGTTTTTCGTTATTTAATTATTATTTAACAGGATTCAGTGGAATATTTTGCATTTGCCATTTTAGTAAATATCTCCCACACATTTTTGTTCACTTTGATGCAAGTTTTTAAAAAAGCATCTTGTTTCCATGTTGCTTGGAGAAATATTTTGTGCTTACTGTTAGCTATCATGGCTTAAACGTTGTCAGTTTTTACCCTATTAACCCATAAAATTGGGGTTATACTTTTGCCATAAAAATCCACTGAAACTTGAAACTTGGCATATGAGAACTCCCCTCAAGAATGAATTTTATTATGGGTAATAAATTGGATTAAAATGAATTCAGCCATACTTGAATTTATGTTTAGTGGCTATGGTCAAACATGTTTGTCCTGCTGTAACTCAAAAAACACTGTGTTTTGAGTAAAGAACTTTTTCAAATAGTTGATAATGTGGACTTAAACCTACTAGATTTTTTGTTCAGGTCTTAAATGTGGCTTCCTGTTCATAAACTCCAGCTACTTTGAGGATTTTACTGCAGATTTATAATATGCAGAGATCACCATAGGAGCCTTCACAGCATATGTTATCCCACAGCCCTTGCTGAAATCCTGAAAATATCTTCCCCCCCCCCCGCCCTTTTCTCTGTGCACCATCATTTTAAGAAGAATTGAGGCAGCACTGGAAAGGGTTCTATTTACAGCCTGTTGGCCCCACTTACTAGTCATGCAGCAGTTACTGTTAAGAGACTGATATGCTTCTTTCCCCAAACTTGACAATGTTTTCCCAGGATTCTGCCAGTGCTGAGAATGAAATATTTGTCCTGGAATTGAACCCAAATTTCCCAAGTGGCAGGGCCAAATGCCTTGTGAATGTTTGTTTGGAGTTTTGTTTTGTTTGGGGTTTTTTTGTCTGTGTGTTACCAATTTGAAATTATAGTAGCAAAAAAATTACTTTTTTTTTAACATATAGTTCAGCAAATTTAGCAGTATTTTCAAGCATGGTGTTTGTAGTCTCGGACTATGGCAAGTAACTTTAATACAGTACAACTGAATAAAGGTCTGCAACAACTTAGTATAGAGGTGGAATGAAGACAGTGTCTGAACTAGAATAACTCTGGAGACAGGAGTGTGCAGAGGCCTGCAGGAAGCTGATTCTTGCCTGGTCTTCTGGTACCTACAATGTGCGGCTTATGTGTATTTTTCTATACTGGACATTACTTCCTGAAAAAGCAGAAAAGCCAGCTGTACTGTCACAATGTTAGGGTTGTCTCTGCTATTATTCCCATACTTTTAGAGACAGTATTTGAAGAAGGTACAGGCTAAAAGAATGTTGTATTCACAAGCTTGTTTGTGTTGACAGTTCTCCAGAGAGATGTATAGAGGCTTGTTCATCTCTAAGTTTAACTTCTTTACCTAAATTTAATGATAATGTGAGCATTTTAATTAAATGCATCTTTGTGTATGTTTCTGAAATGGATTAAACTCTTTAACTTCTAAAATAGGGTGGGGATTCCAAAAATATAAAACTACATTTTGAAAATATCTTCCTGTCTAGCTTTTGTTTTCAACCTACTATTGGAAAAGAGTCACTAAAACATCCAGTAACATATAGCAGATCTGTCAGGCAGAAATAGCTTCCTGTCTTCAGTAGATATTGAATCTGAGTACACAGTGCCACACCACTATTAAAAAAAATAATTAAAAAGTGTGTACTAGTTCATTAATTTATTTCAGTAGTTTTAATACTGTTGTGATCTGGCAGTATGGGGCAGCCTTTCAAAGGACACCTTTTAATTGTGCCCAGAAAATCTTACAGTTAGAGACACAGTTACGCAGTTTGCACATTGGAATACTCTTGGGTACAGATGAATATTGAATAGATGAAGAAGAACCCTTGCAAATATTTGGGTAAAATTAAGGAGAACTTTTGAAAATTTGTATCTACAAATTTAGTAATGTACCTACTTCAAAATCATTTTACTTGTATAATTCTGTATACAAAACTACATGCAGAACTCAAGAATTAATCTCTTATCTGCTAGTAGCTTCTTGGCTATTGGTAGCCTCTCAATGGAAAAAGAAAAATAGCCCAACCATTGAGGAATGGTTCAAAAATATGGGAGATTGTGGTTGTAGAAAAATTAACATGCTAATTATGTACCCAGCAAAACAGAGAGAGAAAAGGTAGATACTTGATATTTGGTTACCTTTTATTCCTTACTCAGAAAAGGACATTCACCTGGAGAAAAAAATAGCACCCCATCTAATGTTTTTGAATATTAACATTTGATAGATGATACATGGTCTGTTAAATATGTGGATATAGAGGTTTCACTCAATTTAATAAAATCACTGGAAATGTCATAGGTGTTGTAATGATGCTCACTCTGTAATATGGTGACACCCTGTTAAATGGAAAGATCTGATGGCTATATTCCTGTATAATGTCTCTTTAAACAAAAGAGAACTGTTGTAATGATTGTTTTGTTCCTGATATTTACATGGCAAGATTTAGTAAACTTGTTAAAACTTCCTAAATAGTTAAAGAAAAGAAAAAAAGAAAGATATACGTGCATACCCATCCCTTAGTATTAATATTTTCTCTTGGTGCCCAGGCACATGGGATCCCTTCTGTTCCTTTGTACTGTCATTGTTCGGAGTGTGCTGGCAGTTCTTACTCTGTGAACATGCAGCTAGTGATTTTTGCTGGTTAGTGGCACTTGTCTTTCGCCAAGGCTTCATGAACCAAGAAGGAAAGAGACGAATGCCTTTGCCCCTCATCCTTGATCAGTTAGAGGGAGTTCCTCTTAATCCAGGATTGCTCCCTGTCCTTACCAGAAAGCAGAGAAAGGAGTTCCTCTTTGTCAGAGTTCTCCTTGAAGATGCTTAGAGCCCTCTCAGCCTTCAAAACCAAAGAAAGGAAGTTGTTGAAGTCCTTGGAGAGGAACTCTTTGGCTGCAGAGGCTAACTACTCCAGTACTGAAGGTAGAGCATACCCTTCGGCTGCTACTCCTCAATATCACTCACTAGTGGCTTGATCAGGACAGAGCTGTTGACTCTGGTTCCTGAGCTGGGACAGTTGCGGCTGGCTGCTTCCTTAGAGCAGACACTGGAGTCATCACCCTTGATCATAATGGAGCAAAGGTCTATTTTGGTACCAACCACCCTGGAGACCTATGAAGCTGCAAAAGATCTCCTAAGCCTCTTAGTACCACCCTAGCAGATTACTCAGACTGATAGTGTCTTGCCATAGTACATACCTTGCCTTCCATGTTGCTGACCCATTGATCATGAAGCCAGTTCCAAGACCAATGGTAACCACTTTGCCTCAGCACACGGTACTGATAGCTAGGAAGCCCCCAAAGTCAGTACCGCAGTCCAGCCATCGTGTTCCCAATCTCTGATGAGTACCATCGGGTACTGCATCTCCCCAGCTCTATGGTAAATTAAGATTGTCCTCTCCCAAATAGCTGCTGCAATTGGCCCTGACATCAACCCCTCAACAGTCTGTAGTAGAGGAGGAACAAAGAGTCAGTGGGCATGATTTCTCCCTGAACACCAATAGCCACTGCCCCTTTCCACCTTGTCCCCAGATAAAATGACCAACCCTCCATCCACACCCCTTTCAGATGAGTTGAAAGTCTCAGGACTGGATGAGGCAGTTAATGGACAGTCTAGACTTTTCACTTGGCATCAGACAAGAAAAGCTGCACAATGTGCTGGGTGTTCTCCGGCTCTCAATCAGGTAGAATGGTCCTACCAATCAATGAGGTACTGCTAGAAACAGCTAAAGCTGTATGGCATGCTTCTGCAACGATCCCTGCCAACTTCCAGGTATGCAGATAGGAGATATAAGGCACTGGGGAAAGGATTTGAGTACTCCTTCCAGCTCCCCACCTTGAGGTCTCTTATCATCCAAGCTCCACAAGAAAGGTCTGAACAACAAACTAGGTCGATTCCTACAGAAAAGGATCCTAAAAAACTGGACCTTTTCAGACATAAAGAGTACACCTTAGTGAGTCTTCAGGCTGGGATAACTAATTATCAGGCACTCTTCACAAAGTACCATTTTCTGCTATGGAATCAACTCTCCTCTTTAATGGACAAGCTTCCCAACGAATATCAGAAGGAGTTATCCACCATGTCCAAAGGGCAGGTCACTTCTAGAATGGCACTCGAGACAGCACAGGACTTGTCACATAGCTGCCAGGACCATGATGAGATTCCTTAAAGGACTGACCCATGCCTTTCCACCAGCTAGGAAACACTCTCCTGCTTGGGATCTCAGCATAGTGCTGCCTGGATTAATGGGGCCTCAGTTCAAGCCCATGACTACCGGCTCAATCCAGCAACTTTCTAAAAAGACAGCCTTCCGAGTGGCCATAACATCGGCCAGGACAAATTGGGAAATTCAGGTCCTCGTGGTAGATCCCCTCTCTATTATCTTCCACAAGGACAAGGTCACCCTGAGACCTCACCCTAAGTTCCTGCCTATAATTATTTTGGGTAGTAATAATAATCTATTCATCCCGTGGTTGTCTTTTCTAAACCTCATTCTTCACCAGTTGAAGTAAAGCTTCACACCCCAGAAATGGGTAGGACATTTGTCCTTTTACCTGGATAGAACCAGAATGGTTAGAACCTCTCTGAGACTATTCATGGTGTTTGCAGGATGGATAAGAAGACAGTCAATATCCTAACAAAAACTATCCAAGTGGGTTTCGGACTGCATACATACTGGCAATATTCTTGCAAAGAAGATTCATCGGGACGTTAGATCCCATTCAACTCAAACTCAGGCAACCTCCACAGACTCTTTGAACAGTATCCCTTTGCCTGAGATTTGTAGGGCAGCAAGGTGGAGTTCAGCCCCACACATTCAGTACTCATCTATGCATTGGGGCAGGCCTTTAGGTCAGATGCAAGCTTTGGCAGAGTGGTACTCCAGTCATTATTCCAGTAGGAGGACTCCTACCCAGATTTAAAATCAGGATACTGCTTACTAGATACCAAGTGTCAAATCTGTCAACAACCTCAAGAATAAAGTTTAGTTACTTCTAGTTTAGTTTAGTTAATAAAGTTTAGTTAAATTCCAGACACTGGGTCTTGTTACACCTTTGTCTGCTTGATTGAAGAGCCCATTATCAAAATGTTGTTCCCCATAATATAGGTACTTATACAGACTGTGATCAAATAGCCCCTCAACTTTCTCTTTGTTTAGCTAAACAGATTGAGCTCCTGGAGTCTATTCAGTATAAGACATGTTTTACAAACTTTATCATTCGTGTGGCTCTTCTCTGAAGCCTCTTCATCTTTCTTGAATTGTGGACACCAGATTGGGGCACAGTATTCCAATAGTAGTCACTCCAGTGCCAAATATGGAAGTCATATAACCTCTTTCCTCCTACTTGCCATTCCCCTATTGATGCATCCAAGGATCATTTTCGCTCTTTTGGCTACAGCGTTGCACTGGGAGCTCATGTTAAGCTGATTACTCACCATGACCACAAGTCCATTTAAGAGTCCCTGCTCCCAAGGATAGTGTCCCCAGTCCTGTAAGTATGGCCCACATTCTTTGTTTCTAGAGGTACAAGTTAAAATGCATATTGTTTGCTTGAGCCCTGCTTACCACGTGATCCAGATCGCACTGTATTAGTATCTGTATTGGTGATCTGTCCTCTTCATTGTTTACCACTTCCCCAACCTGTGTATCATCTGCAAAGTTTACCAGTAATGACACACTATCTGTAATGAAATGCTACCCATTTGGAATCTGGTAAGGACACCAGAGTAAATGTTTTACTTCTGTGTGGGATTTCTAACGACCAAGTTGTCCAGACTTTCTTTTAGCCAAAAAGCAGAACACCCAACAGCATGATGCTTACCTATACCATGCTTAGAGCAAAGTTGGTTGTTTACTAAGAAGAATATTACAATAGTACCTTTTGTTTTCCTTGAAGGGGTCTCATCCAGTCAGTTACCAGAGGCAAACGTTCCTAGCATGTGAGTCTGATGCAATCATGCTCTGAGATGGAATGGTTGCAGATAGCAGAAGACTGCAGGTTTTTTAAACCATTTAGGCTACAGTCCTTCAAAGATTTATTTTTATGCACTCTTACAAGTCACTCAGTATGTGTTAAGCAAATGCATAAGTCCGTGCAGGATCAGGACCTTACCATTTTTTTCTTTAGCATATGTCTTCATAGTACTTTTATTAGATATCTTCCAGTTTAAAACTATTTCTTGATCTTGTACTGAATTAGAATTGTATCTAGCTAAATTACATTAGTCAACTTTTCACCTGAGGAAGTTTCTGTGTAAGACACTTGCTTTATATGACAGCTAATTCTGCACTTGGCACTGAACATTTGTTACTAAATATGTTTTTTTTAATTGCTTAGGAAATAAAGATGAACCAAAATAACTTTAAAGAAAACTTTTCTTGGAATTCTGCCATTGTTATCAGTTGATTTGGAATTATGCTATTTAAGATATTCTAGCTACTTTTAAGTTATGTTTATTTTAAGGTTTATGTATGTGGATGTTTTGACAGAATTTAGTAGTCATGCAAGGGAGGATCTAATATTACTAGTCTGAGCCCAAGTGTAGGCATAGTGTTAATTATAGAGCAATTGTAATACTAGCTTCCTTCCAGTACACTATCAGTGAATTCTAGGTTTCAGACACGAGACTCCCTGAGATAGACTGCCAATTATATTGAATAAGGCCCAATTGTTGGGTCGCTTTCCTGTGATGATCAGAAATGGGGAGTAAGAGATAAGAACATAAGTGGCTATACTGAGACAGACCAATGGTCCTTCTCACCCACTGTCCTGTCTTATGACAGTCACCAATACCTGGTGTTTCAGAGGGAGTGAAAAGAACAGGGCAATTGTCTAGTGATCCATCCCCCTGTCGTCCGTTCCCTGCTTCTGGCAATCAGAGGCTAGGGGCACCTAGAGCATGGGGTTGCATCACTGGCCATTCTTGGGTAATAGCCGCTGATGAACCTATCCTCCATGAACTTACCTAATTCTTTTTTGAACCCAGTTTTAGTTTTGGCTTCACAACATCCCTTGGCAATGAGTTCCAGGTGGACTGTGTTATGTTAAGAAGTGTGTCCTTTTGTTTGTTTTAAACAAGTGCTGCCTATTAAACTTCCTTTTATTCCTTGATCACCATAGTCACTTGTGATCTGGGACAGATTTGAACTTCGATTTTTCACTCCAGAAGTCAGAGGCTAGTGATCTAATCTAGTGTGTTTGTGATAAGTGCACAGTTGATAGCCCTAAAAATGGAAGTCCATTTTCCATAAAGCAGGCACTGTATTGTCATTTCTAGTGCCAGTTTCCTCACATGATTCTACACACAAGTCACAACCCTGACTGTGAGGGACCATTTCTGTAGCTGAAAGGATAGTTCAATCTCAACACTCATTTAATCCTTGAATTTTCTGTTGGCAGCACTGGTGCCCAGTTGTGATGGCAGATCTTGTGATAAATTAATCTCTACTAAGAATTTGGTCCACACCAATAGTCATGGACGTTTAGTTGCCCATACTGATACTTCATTTTTTTGTTAAATGGTACTTCATCTGTATAAGAAATGTAATCCGATGTCCTCTATATTTTACACGCAAAACCAAAAATCTATAAACATTCTCCAAAATGAAAGAATTAATTACCTCCAAGATCATTGTGCAGTCTGCTTTTTATCCTGTGTTCTTCCTATCCTCTTTTCCTCTTCCTCATCAAAAAGAAATCAAATTAGGGAAAGAAATACCCTTGAAAAATACAGTTCAACAGTAATGTACCATCAGCAAATGCACCCATTTCAGAAATTAATTTTGTTCTCTGGTATTTTTTAGTAGCAGGCATAGTTTGTACATACTGTTTTATTTTGGTTGTTTATAACTGTCAGTGAAATAAAGGGGGTGTGTTACTACATGGTTGTCATATCAGCATATGTCAAACTGTAGTGTAATTTGAAAGCAATGTCTACTGTGTGTGTATCTGTCATCATTGTGGAAACTTTGCAACAAATGTCTCATTCTGAACAAAACAAGCTTATCTTAACCTTAAAGCTTATAGTGCAGTATTAACTTAAATTGCTTTAGTGAATTATGCCTGTTGACACCCAAAGCCAAAAGAAAATGACTTTTTAAACATTAAACATTTGCTTTATTGGTAAATATTTGCTCTGCAATGTTTTGAACACATCTGGTTTTCTATGAATAAAGGAAAACAACCTTCTGAAATTATAAAATAGTTACAAATTCTAATATAGGGTCTGAAATTGGTTTTCAGTGTAAAGTTCATTTCTAGCTCTCATCTTTTGGGAGATCTGCTTTGTCTGTTTCACTTAGATTACTAGATCTCAGCTATCATATCCTGTAATCATATAGGAAGAATCAAGAAAGACTGTCTGAGTCATGAACTGGTTAATGATGCATCAGTAGTTGTCAGAATAGTGGAAATTCATGCAGGTTGTGTAGACATTTTTGGAAAGGAAACTGCCAGAAATTCAGAGTCAACAAGTAATTTCTGATTTATTTATTTATGTTATAAAAAGGAGAGACTTCAAAATTAGGAGCCACTTTACCAAAGAGCTTTTGGTAATGCACTATTCAGGGAGATAGCTGGGTGTAAAGACAACATGAAAGCTTAAATAGATAATTGGGGTAGAGTTCATTTACAACATATAGTCTACTTGTTGATGTGAAGTAGTAACACTTTGACATTTCTAAACAAGATATTGTGATATATAGACAATTATTATATGCAATAATGTTTTGAGTGTGGACAGTAGAGGAGCTTTGGCTAAAGGAAAGTGACATCAGTATTGCTGTCTTGTTATATGTCTTACACCATACTACTTTTAGTCCTTTGCTAAGGCTGTCCTGTTAAGAGACTGCATACTGAAAGGTATAGGATCATTCTGAGTTGAGAATGAGATAGGACATACCAATGTTAGCCATTCCATATTTTTCCTGAATATTATTTTTTTTGCCATATACTCAAAAGGGGAAACTGTAATTATTTACAGATCAGGATATAATTTTCAGAAGAGTGTAAGTGAGTTGGGAGCCGCTTTTCAAAAATGACTGAGGCACTTTGAACCTTAATCTTCTCTTATTATACAAAGCATAAGTGGATATTGATAAGCTACATTAAGTATCACAGGGCTACATTTCTGTAAATGGAAGGGAGTTCTGTTGTCCTTTGAAGCTAGTTGTATAGTGCATTGACCTTTTCAATAAAGGCTTTGCAGGATGTTTTTACTTGATATAGTACCTGTCAAATTAACTAGAACTTAAATTAAATTGAACATTCCAGTTATGTTTTAAAATACAATTATTTTTCTTACTCTGTATCTGTACCTCACAGGACAATACTTTGACAGAATGCTCTTTTCAGTTGGATGTATTTCTGCAGTAAGGGAGAAACAGTAGATCTTACACAGTGGGTTATTTTGTCTGAACCATTCTGTATTAGAACTGTTTTGTGCTTGACATTGGTATCATTTTGATCATGACATTGTATGAGCGTATTTAGGGATAAGTGTTTTTCTTGGCACCCTAGCAGACCATTAGGTGTAATGGATCTGTTTTCCATCTTATCTATGTCCTAGATCTCTGATTTGCTACAGAAGTTCTACAGTGATCTTTTGAATCAATGAAGTTGAGCTTGCCAGTACCGATGAGTTTTTTTTTTTAAAAAAAGAGTATTATTGCTTTACTGATTAATCTTGACCATCTTACTTTGTTTCCTGATTCATTGCTTCCAGTGGGTAAACATAAAGGTGATAACTAATTTTGTAAGACTTGCAGTTGTCAAACTTAATTATTATACAGTACTGGTGCCACTGTGTATTTTGGAAAGCTTTGGGGGTTTTTTTAATGGCGGGGGCTTGGGGACACATAGAGAAAGAGGCTGGGCCCACTGACTCCCATCTGAGTAGGTAGGAAGGTCTCAGAAATTTAATGTGTGCCTCAGAGATATCAGTGTAGAGCATTATCATTAGACTAATATGCATAGCTTCACCATTGATTAGTAATTAATGCTTTCTGAATGTGCATGCATTGTTTTTAGCTATTTCAACCTATTGTATGCCATGGGATTACTTTTATTTGATAAATTGGATATTATTTTGAAATCAGAATTTAAAAAGAATATTCGACATTGAGAAGCGTCTCTCTTCTTTTCTGGTAGTAAAGACGGGGTGCTGGAACAATTTGTATTGTGGGGGTCCTGAGAGCGATTGAACCCAGTATATAATGGAAACCACTTAAAACGAGGGTGTATGGCAGCACCCTTAGTTCCAGCACCTATGAGTAAAGGCATAACAAGGATCCAACTTGCTATCCTTTATAAAAGTTTCCAAAATTTTTGAAAGCAAGTAATTAACATAAAATAAATAAATAAAAATCAGATTGTATTTCTAATCCACACAGGCTGGTGGTTTTGCTTTCTTGCAAAGCATTAACTAACAAGGACAATCTCAGAGTTGAAGCTGGAAATATCCTTGTTCGTTCATTAGCTGGTTATCTTCCTCCATAAGCGATGGAAGATCTAATCTCTTCAATATATTTTTAATACTAAATGCATTGTATGAAGCATGAGAATTGTAAAGAGATTTATAAGATTATAGCATGGTTTAGTCCAGTGAACTTCCCATGCAACCCCCCTCCTTTCTTAATTCACATGGTAGTTCTTGTGACTTCACCGTTGGGAGAGCTGCAGTGCTAACAGTTTGCACTGTAGTTCGCCTTCTTCAATACATTTTACTTGATCTGTAATGCTTATTCTGCCAAAATGGTAATGAGGAAATTAAGATCCAGCTCACAGTTTATAAATTGAAGAGCAAGAAGAATCTTCAAGGAAATATTTGCCCTCCATTCTTAACATTTTTTTTGTAGTTCAGAAATTATTTTTAAGAGAAAAATATGACACACTGGTTATGCAGAGTCAACTTAAAAATACATATCAACCTCACTCAGCACAGATATATTCAGCAAAAGTAAGATTAGATCACATTATTATACAAGTCTGTTATTTTTACTTTGAGTTTTTCTCCAAGGTGACTTTTTGAGTCGTCATCCAGAGAGTCTTGTGTTCATTGATTCTTTTAATCCTAAATAGAATAAAACTAAATACAGCATTTTGTATATTTCTCACTGTTTTTTTTTCAAAATTCCATATATATATAGGGGTGCTGGGGGTGCTGCTGCACCCCCCAGCTTGAAGTAGTAATAAGAAACATCATAAGTACCCCCACTATAAAAATTGTTTCAGGACCCCTGCATTGAGTTGAGAACATAACTATTTTTAGAAAGAAAATTCAGAAATGTCTCTTAAAGCTATAGGACAAATCTGAAATGTTATTTGAGTATCCAGTAAGCGTTCCATATGCTATTACGTTATATGGATAAAGCTAATTAAGTGACATCAGATTGGTTACTGAAAAATGAAATTAAATTAATTTTTTTGAAGACGTTATTTTTTCCAGTACCAAAATATTAATATTAATAAAATAATATGTGACTAGTTGAACCGGAGGAAGCAGCACAAGACAAACCAACACATTTGTTATTAGTTCATCTTTATGCAATTTTTTTTGGTTGACACATGTTCTAATTGAAAAAGAAGCCCAGATATTCTATATAGAGTAGAAGGATTGGAATAATTTTATTTATTTTTGTCCCTCTTTGATTCACTCTATAATTAATATTATTATAGGTGATAGGAACCCTTAGAATATGACATTGAGATAAAAATGGATTCTTTAGTGGAAGATTCACTTCCAACTTTATGTACTCTAATTCTTAGAGCTCCCTCTGTTTCCTAGTTTCAGAACTAGATTGTGCAGCCCTAATATGTGCTTTGGATGTTACACAACAGAATACCAGGTCTTCTGCAGGGGTCTCTCTTCCTGTGATCTGACTAGCCATGAGTTTCAGTGAAAATCCATCAGCTGAGTTAGCTGTATTTTATTTCAGTTTTATTAAAACACAAAATGTTGGGTGTGTTTAAGAGTCTGGTCTACCATTTCTTCTTAAGTGAAAGTTTTAAGCTTCATAGCTGTGTGTAAAATCGAGACAGGCCCAAACTGTAACAATGTGAATGCACATTTTTTTAACGGTATATGTATTGGAGATGAAGCAAAGTGTGTATATTTCATTAAGGCACTTCAGGGCGTGTGTCATCCATACGATGCTGTCCTACCTCTGGCAGCTTAAAGGCACTCATGCTCCATAATGCACCCGATGTGTGGTGATATCCTGCTGTGACATAGACCCTGTTATGCCTTATTGCTTAATTTCACTTTGCTTGGCTCTTCATATCCAATTTTTGTGCCAGACCAATTGCTCTGCCTGGACCACCGCATTCCCTGAGACTGTCCTGAAGAGCTTTTGCTCTCTTCCAGCAGCTGCTGAAATGGTGAAACAAGTGTATTACAGAAGAACAGAGAGCTCCCTGTTATGCTGCCAGCAAATAAAAATGACTAATAGCACAATCTTCATAAGAATTGGCAGACTGGCTTGTAGAGATTACTGTCTTAAATTTTGAAGGATTCCCAAATTAGCAGTATGCATGCTTGTCTGTTTATACTACACTCAATGTCAGAGTAGGTGGTAATATGTAACATGTACACAACCAATCTCATAAATTTTATCAGGAAAAATAAATGATGCCTACAGTACTTTACACAGCACTCTTCTCCAGTGAGTATTTTAACAGATCTTTCTTTTACACTCTTGCTCCTGTTTTTCACCATCAGATCCATGTATTTCCAGAATACCTTTTTCAAACTTGTTGCCTTTCTTATGTCCTTGTTGGAGTATACCCAGGAGTTCATTGTTTCTTCTGTGTACTGTTTTGGTGACCTCTAGTCCTGACTTAGAAAGCACTTTAAGTAATTACAAATGAAGATGAACATTTCTTTAGTATTTAGGAGGTATTCATGCTTTTAAGTCTGCTGCCACTTAAGTCGTAGTCCACTTAGTCCATTACTAATAAATAACATGATTTGGTATGTACATATACTCCATTTTTAAAAAGACCTAAAGCAGTAAGATAAGACTAAGCACTCAGAAGTCAGGCGAAGCCAAAGTTAGGGTTGTGTATTGCTTTACAATTATTATTTATATTATGGGAGTGCCCAAAAGACCCAGATAGAATTGGGGCTTGTGCTAAATGCTGTACAACCAGGCTTTGCCTGAAGCGCAGACAATCTTGCTATGTGGAAAAAACGAGGGTAATAGTTGAACCGTCATGTAGTGACATGAGCTAGCTATGTGCAAAATTGGATCAGCTTACTGTAAGCACTTTTTTAAATTTTAATTTCAGATACTCTCTGTGTAACTATATAACCCTTCATGCTCACTAACACTTTCCATTGGCCTCAGCCCATCCCCAAAGTGATCCTGAACTCACTGCCTGTTTTCCCCTAATTCTGTTTAAATAATCCCCAATGATCCCTCTTCCTAGTAGTGTTAGTTCCCTTAAAAAACAAACCAAAAAACCCCTTGTATCTCCAATGATTCCTCTTCCCCACCGCCCCACATAGAGATGGGAGTCTCCCAGAACCCATTCGGAAATCCTTTGTTCAAATAAAGACTTGAATGCCCTGATGTTACAGTGTTTTGCAGTTGTAAAGGAGACTGCAGACCATTTCTTGCTCAGATGTGGGATGCTCATAGTGTATTGCCCCATATGTGTGGCTCCCTCCTCTCTCTACTGCACATATTTCACAAGCGAACATGTTGTGAAAATATTAATGCAAATAAAGTTGGTGTTTTGTGAGTGGAAGGAACACAAATGTGGTGGTGGTAGTTAACACTGTGAGTTTGCTGTGGAGAAAGCTGTAGCTGACTGAGGTGTTTTGAATGGTGACTTGTTGTGTGCCTGGAGGTCTCTTATCTTGCAGTACTTAACTGTTAATTTCCTTACAGTTATGGGTTTGTGCCAGAAGGCATAGCTTGGAAACAAACTTAACCTTTTTGACAGTGTTTTATGTGGCAGTTCAAAATTGTATACAGAAATAACTGGGGACAAGCAATAGGAAAAAAAAAACAAAAAACATTGAACAAAGACAAAGCCCTTGACTTCTGCATCACTTGAACTTGGCAACAACTATCCCTAGCAATCTCACATTTCTCACTTGCATGTCTGTGTTTTCCATTAGATGGGAGAAATCCACTCCTGTGTCATATGAAGTTATCGGGTGCTGTCATTAATCTTACAAATAAGGGGCCAGACCTAGGCCACCACTCAATTCAAAGTAAAGAGGTTGGGAAGCTATCTTAACAGGACAGCTGACAATTCGTTGGCATGGTAATCAACTCTGTCCCAACCTTCAGGTTAACAACTGACAACAAGTTTCACCCAATGTGATTTTTTTTTTTAAAGCTAAGTGTAGAAAGGAGTTCACTCTGAAAACACTGGGAAGCTCCAAATGATAGTTGTTGTCTAAGTAAGTATATATTCCCTTCTTGATTTATATTCAATTTGAACTGTTCTTACTCTTTACTCTTATATTTCTGCAGATGAAATAATTGTGTGATGCAGGGTGGTCTAGCATCCTTGAAGTAAAAAGTAGCAAATATAAATGTATCTGGTAGGTAAAATTTAAATGGGCTACAGAGTTGACTATCTTAACATTCTTAGTATGGGCACCCTTAGGGGCTGTTCCCATCCTTACACAAAGGCCAAGGGCAATTGAAATCCCAGTGCTGGCAGGAGAGGGGGGACTGGTCCCTTCATACATTTCTTGGAATGCAAATCTCTCCAGATGGCTTGAGTAGAACCAAGTACTTGGCCCAGTACCTTTCTCACCGATTCACCTAGCTGGTAGAATGCAGAGAGGGGATAGTACTCTACCATGTGTGCTGCCCCTACACCAGGAGGTATTTTGCATCCTGAAGCAAAGTCAGTCCCAGAGATCTCCTAGGGGTGTGTAGCTCAAACAGTGTCCACTTCTAAGGACTAGCTACATACCAAAATCTAGCTCCAAATAAATATCGATATGAAAATTTTTTGCACAAAACTTGTTTCAAAAAATATGAATGTTACACAGAAAGTTGACATTATAAATGTTTCCAGCGACATTGTAAAAACAAAATGATTGGGGGGAAAATACCCTGCCCTACACAAATACGTCGTTTCATGTAATGATTACAATTTTGGTGCCGCATAGTGCAAGTACTCAGGTGACTTGTCCCATTTTGTTACTTGTGAGAGTAAGACTTGCAGGATCAGGCTCTTTATTAAAAGCAATACAAGAAATGTTGTTAGCATCATATATCAAAATACCAAGTTTCATTATTTTCTCTTTGACGCAGTATGTGTTAGGAACAAGAATGTGTGGATATTTGTTTCTTATAAAAGCAAGAGTGTGAAGTAGGTAATTAAACAAGTCGGAGGTGCTAAATTAAAAAGAATACTTTAGCAGGATTCCTTTTTATTACCATAAAAAGCTGTTATATCATGTGATAGCTATTTTTGAACAGAGGATATTTAATTTTATTTAAAATGGTGGTTTTTTTCCTTTGGCAATTTAATTTAAAATAATGCTCTTACCTCTGTTTATACTTAGTGGATGACAGATATTTTGCTTTTTCACATTTGTAAATGTAGCCTTATTCATCTCTCCTATTTTTCACTTTGTAAAAGAATCTGATTACCCTTTTCCACATTCGTTAATACCAGAAATTCTGCAGTGTACTACATAAGTGGTAGTTCAGACTTCACTGCAGATTACAGGCTGAGAAAAGCATTTAAGATTTCTGTAAGAAGCTTTGAAACTGGACTGTAGATTCTTTGGCTTTGGCCATCAAGGGCTTTAGTGCCTCTTTATTCGTCTCCCTTTCTTGTATCTTCAAACATGAAAAATGGTGATTTAGGCTGCTCGCTGTTTTGAGGAAACATTTTACTTAGTGTTTCTGCAAAATGTTGTCTGCGGACTATATTTCTATCTCTGTGCTTGAAAAAAGCTTCTAGATTTGCTATTACTGAATTTCAGGTAAGAGGAAAGTATTGTTATTTAGAGGGACTCATATAAGACACTTGAATGAAAGAGCCCCGACACAGGGGAGTTTTGTATATTTGAGTTCTGCTCTGTGATGGAATACCCTAGGATATCCTTCCCTCTCAAAAAACCCACATAACCAGCAACAAAGTGAAACAAAAAACCTTGGCACTTCCCCTAAAGTTAGGTTTTTCTCTGAAGGAAAGTAGTCGTAGTATATTGGCGAATGTAAATGAATATGTGAAGCCTGTCTGTCATGACCCACGGGCCTAAAACCCGGATCTACAAGTGCAGCCACACTTCAATCCTGCACTTGGCAGTCTGCTGACAACTGCTGATCCAGGGCCCATGAAGCCCAGCCCCAACTTGAGGCTCCTCCCCTGAATCCTATTGGTGGAGTCCCAGAGCAGCTGATTGGCCCACTGGCCCTACTTAAGCCAGCACCAGGAACAGAAAACTATCAACAACTGGAAACCACTCTGCTCTGGACTATGTGCCTTGTGCATCCTGCTCCTGCTCCCCTGGCTTAACTTCCTGGCGTCCTGACCTGGCTTGGTGCCTGACCTTTGATTTGTGGTTCTGATCTCTGGTTAGTCTCCTGCCTCTGGCCTCGTGGAATACTAGCCCAGCCTGACTCTGGTTACCGAGCTGTGATTCTGGTCTCCAGTTTATCTCCTTCTTCTGATCTCCCGGTATCCTAACCCAGGTGACTCTCAATTCCTGACTGTGGGGTCTGGCTCTGACCACTAGGTCTGGCTGCCTACGACTCGGCCTTGGTATGGTCATGAAAAATAAAAGATAATTCTTCTCATTTTCCTTATGTCCGTGTGACCACTATAGGAAATATAATTATTTCTGTTGATATTCCCATGTCTATATCTTCCAGCCACAAAGTGATGTCCTTGATCCTTCAATGCTATACTTTTGGCAAACCACCATGCTGAGTACTTTTTGCTGATTAGGGAACGAAAACGATGGGGAAATATTTTTTAAAAAGTATCATCCTTTTTGCATACTGTCATAAATATAAAGGGAAGGGTAAACCCCTTTAAAATCCCTCCTGGCCAGAAAAAAAAAATCCTCTCACCTGTAAAGGGTTAAGAAGCTAAAGGTAACCTCACTGGCACCTGACCAAAATGACCAATGAGGAGACAAGATACTTTCAAAAGCTGGGAGGAGGGAGAGAAACAAAGGGTCTGTGTGTCTGTCTTTATGCTGCCTTTGTCGGGGATAGACCAGGAATGGAGTCTTAGAACTTTAGTAAGTAAGCTAGCTAGGTATGTGTTAGATTATGATTTCTTTAAATGGCTGAGAAAAGAATTTTGCTGAATAGAATAACTATTTCTGTCTGTGTATCTTTTTTGTAACTTAAGGTTTTGCCTAGAGGGGTTCTCTATGTTTTGAATCTTATTACCCTGTAAGGTATCTACCATCCTGATTTTACAGGGGGGATTTCTTTATTTCTATTTACTTCTATTTTTATTAAAAGTCTTCTTGTAAGAAAACTGAATCCTTTTTCATTGTTCTCAGATCCAAGGGTTTGGGTCTGTGGTCACCTATGCAAATTGGTGAGGCTTTTTATCCAACATTTCCCAGGAAAGGGGGGGTGCAAGTGTTGGGAGGATTGTTCATTGTTCTTAAGATCCAAGGGTCTGGGTCTGTAGTCACCTAGGCAAATTGGTGAGGCTTTTTACCAAACCTTCTCCAGAAAGTGGGTGCAAGGTTTTGGGAAGTATTTTGCGGGGGAAGACATGTCCAAACAGCTCTTCCCCAGGAACCAGTATTAGTTTGGTGGTGGTAGCGGCCAATCCAAGGACAAAGGGTGGAATATTTTGTACCTTGGGGAAGTTTTGACCTAAGCTGGTAAAGATAAGCTTAGGAGGTTTTTCATGCAGGTCCCCACATCTGTACCCTAGCGTTCAGAGTGGGGAAGGAACCTTGACACATATCAATACAAAAGAACCAGCACCAGGGAAGACCAAAATGGTTTTCCTGAGGCTGGTACTAAGTCAGGAGGTTTTAAACCTATTTTATGCCTTAAGTAGCTGGGGAGAAAAGAAAAGTCAGAATACTCTTGTTGATGTTTATCCTTCCCACACTAAATCAGAGAGGCTGGTTGTGTATGTCTAGATCTCTGGAATACATCAGGTTATCAGACAGTCTCTGATTACCGAATGTTGTACTTCTTGTCTGGAATGTGGCCTTTACAACTGGCATTACTCCCATTACTATATCATCTTGTTTTTATTGTATCCTGGAGCAGGGTTTTAGAAACAACAAAATGTGATTATTTTAGCCAGGTATTGGGTGAAACCTGGCAGCTGATTAACACATGAAGAAATATTACACAACAGTCTAGGGCTGAGTTATGGTCCTTTAAAAGTTTGTGTTGGAATTACCAATACAACATTGCAACAATTTGGGGAATCTATGGCCTGGGCTACACTAGGAATTTACTTCAGTATAGCTATGTCTTTCAGGGATGTGAAAGAGAGACATTCCATAATTTGGAGGAGAATCCAGAAGCTTCAGGAGTAGGACTCTGGACGCCCTAGAGGAGTCTGACCAAATCCCAAAGAATGCTCAAGAGTGATGGGAAGGGAATGGTGTATAGGTTTTATTGTTTTACCCAGATCTACATATCTCTTTTGCAATTTAAAGTACAGAGTACTTGTTTTAGAAATACCTTTAGAAAAGCCTAGGTCCGTTTGCTTCAATTATCTTGTGTCCTTGAAGAGGCAAAACTGTAAACAAGAGTACCCTCAAGATTGTAACTCTGGGAAGGGGAGTCGGCACTAGTCTTAGGATCTAGGCAGTTAGACTACAAAGTCTCAGTTCTCAGAAGGGGGTACTAGAAAGAAAATTTGCACCCTGAGAGTGTGCCTAGAAACCCAGAGCTGAAGGCAGGGCCTGGACTCTGCTCAGACTCAGGAAAACTTGTGGGACCCAAACACAATGGCCTGGTGAGTCTAGCAAGGGAGCTAGAGTAGGACTGTGACTTACTAGGGGTACTCCTGGGGGAATTCTGCATCACTGCGCTTGCGCAGAATTCATGCCTCCCGCCGATTTCTTTGCTTCCCCACAGAAAAATAAGTTCTGATGGGGAAGCAAAGGGAAGCCGCAAGAGCGGTCATGCGCCCCCCCACCCCGGTGGTGCAGGTAGGTTGGTTTGGGCACCCATAGCAGCTGGTAGAAACATAAATCACTGCCGGGGGTCGGGGGGCTGGGCAGTCGTGCGTGTGAGAGAGAGAGAGACACTCTGTCCCTCTCGCTTGCTGTTGCAGCACACTCAGCGTGGAGGGGCAGGACTTTGGGATGATTCTGAAGAGGTAGGTGTGGGGCAGGCTCTGTCCCCTCAGGCAGAGCAGAATGTAGCAGCCTGCCTGCTTAGTGAATTGTTCCTGTTGTTCTTAGTGAATTCCCCCGGGAGCATAAAAGAGGTGTAAAAATTTTAAGGCTCCTTTATATTGCCAGAGTGGTGTAAAGGAGCCTTACTGTAAAGGGCAGTATGGCCTTATAAATGCTTATTGTGCTTTAGTGATTAGAACTGGTCTAAATGTTTGGCCTGAAAAAATTTCCTATCAAAATGTGCTCCATGAACTGTTTGCTACTGACCTTTTCGGAGATGGTCAGTAGCCAGTATAAATTGTGAGTTTGAGTCCCTTGCCCTCACTTGCTCTTCAGTTGCCTATGAGGTAACACTGAGCATATGGCTGCATATATTTGTTGACTAATAACTAAAAGTAAAGGGTCAATACTAGCTGCATTACTGTTAGACAAACGGAATTTGGTGATTTCCTCCAATGCTCCCCACTCCCATTCTCCATCCATTGTATTGTAGTTTAAATAAATTCCCAAAATAATTGAAACCAGCTTGATTATATTGTGTTATTTTGACAAAAATATGCAGAATTTTAAAATATTGTGCTCAGAATTTTTAATTTTTGGTGCAGAATTCCCCCAGGAGTATAGGGCTAGTCTACCCTAGAAGCACTACATCAGCTACAGGTTCACTTATAAAGCTGTTGTGCTCAGCCAAACTACAAAATATTTCATGTTACCCATAATCTGTTGAACTCTTACTTATGTATTTCCTTTCCTATCAGAACTGATTATTAAAATGTTTTTGTGTTAATAGCAGCTTTCTCTTATACAACCAGCCTCTTCTTAATTGCCTCCATTCATTTAATGTCACAATTTAATCCAAGTGACAAGTCATCATTTTAAGGGACAGAAAAGCTTATCTGAACCTATTTGGCTTAAAAATCAACTTGGAAATCTCATAAGAATAGACTTTCTCATGTGGTTTTCTATACTGTGTGATTCCTACTAGGTCAGAAACCCCATAAGAATAACCTTTTCCATTATATTTCCTTCTGCTTCCAGTGACAGCCCAATTTAGGGAGCACATAGGGGCACAGGAATTAAAATAAAAACAAAAGTTTTGACAGAATATTTTTAATCTTATGTGAACTGGTTAGCTCACTACAAATCCCTCTTCATTTCTATGGATGTGATTTTGCTGTCATAAACACTGGAGCGCAATATTACAGACCAAGTCTGGCATAAGGAGGAGGCTGATTATAAAGAAGGTATAGGAAAAAGCTTCCATTTATACATGAATAGTTGCATAATCAGCAATAACAACAATCATGTCATTTTGTTCTTCATTTTATCAATGTAATGGCATTTTGATAGAAAGTACTAATGTTTTGCCAAATGTGGCAGTATTATTTTTATTTTTTTATGCCTAATATTGCATTAGGTTTAGCCATTTTCTATAGTTCTGGGGCTTTTGTCTTTTTGAGGAGCTTCTGAGACCCTTTGGACATTGAACTGTATAGATAAAGGGTACACCTACCCTGCCACCCTCCCATTCCTCATCCCCCGCAGCAATGAGTCTGAGTCTGGGTCAACTGGCTCCAGTCCAAGTGGGAAATATACACTGCTATTTTTAGCCCTGTAGTGCAAGCCCCGTGAACCCAAGTCAGTTGATCCAGGTTCTGAGACTCACGGCCACAGGGTTTTTTGGCAGTGTAGATGTATGCAAACTAAACAGAGAAGCAGATTCCTTGGACACTTTTAAGCTATTCTAGGTGATGGTACCTCGTGGCTCACAAACATCATATTGCTTTTAAAAACATGGCAGCTGGCTCTCCTATCAACCTGAAGCTAAACAAAACTCTCTTAGAGAGCCGCTAGAAATTTTGAACCTGAAAATTGACAGGGTGCTGTTAAGCCTAGGAAGAGGATTAAGTTATAGGGAACTAACGCCACTTTACTTTGGAATGAGAGCATCCACAAAGGTGTTTAATGCATTTTAATTTACACACATTGACTTCACACCTTAGGTAATTTGCCTTCACTTTCCTGAGTGTCCTTTTGTAGACATGACCTAAAGATGCTGTCATGTAATTTTCTGAGTTAAGTCCAGTCATGCAGGGGAGATTAAAGGAATTTGTCCCCCTATGTCGCATATTGGTAGAAGAGGGCAACCTAGAAGTAAATGAAGACTCTTGTAAAATCCATTGTCTAAGTCTAGTAAGTGCAAAAACTCTCCTTGATAGCTATGCCAGCTTTTAACTTAATGACAGAATTCTTTTTCTGGGCTGTGTCTGCTTTTTTAAATAGCTGTCAATTTTATAAATATGTAGCACTTCTTTGCTTTGTGAGGGAGAGTATTCTTTATGCACAGAGTGAAAAGAAAGCCCCTTGTTGGGGTATCAAAAGCAGGCTTCAGTCCTTGCCATTTAAACTGTAGTGTACTTCCAATATTCTGAAAAGAATTTTCCTTAAAGTTTTAAACATCAGAAAGTACTGCCAGAGCAATAATAAACAAAGAAAAAAAATCAGAAATAAGGTAGGTCCTGACATTAATAGATTCATAGATTTTAAGGCCAGAAGGGACCTTTGGGATCTTTAATCTGACCTCCTGCATAACATAGACGATGGGACTTCCCTGTATTGATTCCTGCTTCAGGTCCAGAAGTTGTGCTTGAACTACAACATATCTTTTTTGAGAACCATCCATTCTTGATTAAAAGTTTTATAGAAATGGAGAATCCACCAGACACCTTGGTAAATTGGTCCAATGGCTAATTCCTCACTCTGTTAAAAATGTTCCTTACTTCTAGACTAAATTTGTCTAGCTTCAACTTCCAGACACGGGATCTTATTTTTTGTCTGCTAGACTGAAGAGCCCCCCGTTATGAAATTTTTGTTTCTCATCTAGGCACATATAATCTATGATCAAATCACCCCATGACCTTCTCTTTGATAAGCGAATGAATAGATTGAGCTCCTTAAGTCTTTCACTATAAGGCATATTTTCCAATCCTTCATTTATTCTGGTGGCTCTTTTCTGAACCCTCTCCAATTTGTAGACACCAGAACTGGACACAGTATTCTGGTAGCAGTTCACTGGTGCCCAATATAAGTGGCTTCCTACTCCTACTTGATATTTCCCTGTTTATACATCCAAGGATTGCATTAGTCCTTGTCACAGGGTGAGACTGGCTCTGTAAGACGGAAGAGGCCAGTGCACCTGTGACTGGCTCGCTGATCCCCAGCTGGGCTTGAAAGGGGGCAGTTGGGCCCTGGAGGGGAAAAGAGAGGGAGAGTCAGAGCCTGAGAGGAGCCAGACACAGGAAGGCAGGTGAGAACTGCCTGAGGAGGAAAAGAGTAACCCAGGGACAATAGAGCAGCAGAGAGTTGGCATGAGGTGCTTGGAAGAAAGCTACTGGGGACCTGGGAGAGTGAGCTGAGTTCTGATAAGAGCTGGAAGAGAACTGTTGGTTGGAACTGTCCAAAGTTAGGAACACTCCGTGGTCTGAGAAGGCTCAGGTTTTTAGTAAAAGGGAAAGATCCAGCTTGGTCAGGGCCCAGCCCAGAAACAAGAGAGTTGTTGCTGGAGGGTGGATCCACAGGTGTAGAACCCTCAGGCGGGAGGATGCCTGGGGCGTGGGACCCTGCAGAAAGGGAAGCCCTCTGGGCAAGGATCATGGCTGCAGTAGAACCAGGAACCAAGGGATTGATCCCAAAGAGACATTCCTTGAGCAGGGGTTGGACTCACAGGCAGGAAGGCCTTGGTAATGGAACATTGTGGGGTGCTCTGTTACAGGAGACTTGACTTGGGGCCTGTGGTAGATGAGTCATAAGACCGGTCACTCTCATGTGCAGGCCTGGAGAGTGGGCCCTGGAACAGGGGCAAAAGGAGCAGGGGACAGAGTGCAGGTGCGCTCTGCAGTGGATGAAGAGGAAGTGCTGTCCCTGGAGAGAGGAATGGGAAACCGCTGTATTATTTGTGTGTGTTACTGTGATAACTTGAGAATGGCTTTCCTATAATAGTTTTGAGGAATTACTGCAATGGTTTATATGAATAAATTATGCCTGAAGGTGGGACTTTGTACTGGACACTGAGATTGTCCATGCTCCTTTTTATGGATGAATGAAGGGGAAACTGAGACGAGTTGTCGTCAGACATGCCACAAGACCAGCCTCCTGCAGCTCTTTTGGTGACAGCATCGCACTGGGAGCTCACGTTCACCTGCTTATCTACCAGGAGCCCAAATTTTTCGAAGTCAATGCTTTCCAGGATAGAGTTCTCCATCTTGTAAGTGTGGCCTAAGTTCTTTGTTCCTAGATTTATGATCTTATACTTGGTACCCAGTGATCCAGATCACTCTGTATCAGTGGCCAGTCCTGTTCACTATTTACCACTCTCCCAATCTTTGTGTCCTCTGCAAACTTCATCAGAAATTATTTTCATTTTTTGCCAAGTTATTAATAAAAATGCCAAATAGTGCAGAAGCAAGAAGCGATCCCTGTGGGACCCCACTAGAATCACATCTTGACAATCCTCCATTTATAATTACATTTTGAGACACATCATTTAACCAGTTTTGATTCCTTTTAATGAATGCTATGTTGATTTTGTATCATTCTAGTTTATTAATCAAGATATCATGCAGTACCAAGTCAAATGCCTTACAGAAGTCTAAGTATATTACATCAAAACTACTACCGTTATCAACCCAACTTGAAATCTTATCAAAAAATTATATCAAGTTAGTTTAAAAAGACATATTGTCGAGAAACACATACTGATTGATGTTAATTATATTAAGTATCAGGTGATAGCCGTGTTAGTCTGTATCCACAAAAACAACAAGGAGTCTGGTGGCACCTTAAAGACTAACAGATTTATTTGGGCATAAGCTTTTGTGGGTAAAAAAACACTTCTTCAGATGCATGGAGTAAAAATTACAGATGCAGGCATTATTATTATACTGACACATTAAGAGAGGAGAGTTACCTCACAAATAGAGAACTAGTGTTGACAGGGCCAATTCGATCAGGGTTGATGTAGTCCACTCCCAATAATAGATGAGGAGGTGTCAATTCCAGGAGAGGCAAAGCTCCTTTTGTAATGAGCCAGCCACTCCCAGGCCCAAATTAATGGTGTTAAATTTGCAAATGAATTTTTGTTCTGCTGTTTCTCTTTGAAGTCTGTCTGTGAAGTTTTTTTTGTTCAAGTATAGCTACTTGTAAATCTGTTGTAGAATGTCCAGGAAGATTGAAGTGTTCTTCTACTGGCTTTTGTATGTTGCCATTCCTGATGTCCATTTATTCTTTTACGTAGGGACTGTCCGGTTTGGCCAGCATACATGGCAGAGGGGCACTGCTGGCACATGATGGCATATATAACATTACTAAACAGATGAATGAGCCTCTGATGGTGTGGCTGGTGTGGTTGGGTCCTCCGATGGTGTCGCTAGAGTAGATATGGGGACAGAGTAGGCAACGAGGTTTGCTACAGGGATTGTTTCTTGAGTTAGTGTTTTTGTGGTGTGGTGTGTAGTTGCTGGTGAGTATTTACTTCAGGTTGGGGGGCTGTCCGTAAGTGAGGACTGGCCTGCCTCCCAAGGTCTGTGAGAGTGAGTGATCGTTTTCCAGGGTAGGTTTGATGATGTGCTGGAGAGGTTTTAGCTGGGGGCTGTACATGATGGCCAGTGGTGTTCTGTTGTTTTCCTTGTTGGGCCTGTCCTGTAGCAGGTGACTTCTGGGTACCCGTCTCGCTCTGTCAATCTGTTTCCTCACTTCCCCAGGTGGGTATTGTAGTTTTAAGAATGATTGATAAAGATCTTGTAGGTGTTTGTCTCTGTCTAAGGGATTGGAGCAAATGCGGTTGTATCTTAGGGCATGGCTGTAGACAATGGATCGTGTGATGTGTCCTGGATGGAAGCTGGAGACATGTAGGTAAGTATAGCAGTCAGTAGGTTTCCGGTATAGGGTGGTGTTTATGTGACCATCACTTATTTGCACTGTAGTGTCCAGGAAGTGGATCTCTTGTGTGGACTGGTCCAGGCTGAGGTTGATGGTGGGGTGGAAGTTGTTGAAATCCAGGTGGAATTCTTCAAGGGCCTCCTTCCCATGGGTCCATATGATGAAGATGTCATCAGTGTAGCGCAAGTAGAGGAAGGGCGGTAGGGGATGAGAGCTGAGGAAGCGTTGTTCTAAGTCAGCCATAAAAATGTTGGCATATTGTGGGGCCATGCGGGTACCCATAGCAGTGCCACTGACTTGAAGGTATACATTGTCCCCAAATCTGAAATGGTTGTGGGTGAGGACAAAGTCACAAAGCTCAGCCACCAGGTGTGCCGTGGCCTCATCAGGGATACTGTTCTTGATAGCTTGTAGTCCATCCTCATGTGGAATATTGGTGAAAAGAGCTTCTACATCCATGGTGGTCGGGATGGTGTTTTTAGGAAGATCACCAATGCACTGTAGTTTCCTCAGGAAGTCGGTGGTGTCTCGAAGATAGCTAGGAGTGCTGGTAGCGTAGGGTCTGAGGAGAGAGTCCAAATAGCCAGATAATCCTTCTGTAAGAGTGCCGTTGCCTGAGATGATGGAGCGCCCAGGGTTTCCAGGTTTATGGATCTTGGGTAGAAGATAGAATGCCCCTGGCCGGGACTCTAGGGGTATGTCGGTGTAGATTTGTTCCCATGCAGTAGCAGGGAGTTTCTTGAGCAGCTGGTGTAGTTTCTTTTGATACTCCTCAGTGGGATCAGAGAATAGTGGCCTGTAGAATGTGGTATTGGAGAGTTGCCTGGCAGCCTTCTTTTCGTAATCTGATCTGTTCATGATGACTACAGCACTTCCTTTGTCAGCCCCTTTGATTATAAAGTCAGAGTTATTTCTGAGTTGTTAATTATATTACCTTCTCTTTAATCTTTGTTAATCAAGTGCTATATCATCCGTTCCATTATTTTGCCCTAAATCTTCACAGAATGTTACGTTTAAAAAAAAGTAGCATTTAAATTGCTGTCACCATTGACATTTTTAGAAGTTGATATTTACAGTGTTACATGAACACATTTAATAGCTCCAAATCAGCCATTATGGATGGTAAAGAGATCATTTTAATAACCCAGTAACTAGAGAATTCCATTATGTCAGGTAAATATTGGAACAAACGTTTTTTAAAACTCTTATCAAAATTACAGCAACTTGTTTGTGTTTTGATTTTTAATGTTGTCAGATATTCATAAGGAGCCACTCACTGTCCTCATATACTTTAATACAGCTCCCAGTGAAGTTGACAGGAGTTGGATACCTGTACTTGAGGGAAGAATTGGACCCCAACGTTAATTTTCTCTGGAATTTTAATCGTTATTTATATGCACCATGATAAAATGCCATTGTTTTTCTTCATGCTATAATTTAATTATTTGTGTGTTAAATTTGTATAATAAAGTGCCAACCTGGGCCTCCAGGTTCTAGTACAAATACTAACAATATATGCACCAAAGGATAAGCATCCCTAATATAGACCCTCACCTTCATTCTGCTAGTAACACTGGCTTCAATCATCCACTTGTCCACTTTTGCTACAAACACCTTTGCATCTCTCATGTAATGCCTTCACCTGGGAAGAATGTTTCATCAAAATTTACAAAGTCAGCACCATATCCCCTTTTAAATTGCTGTATGAAGGCTATCTTTGCTGTGCTACCTACAAATCACAGCCATCTGGCAGTGATTAAGCTAGTGACCGCTATTCTGACCACTGAGAGTAGTAGCCCATACAAACATCTTTACTGTTACCTTGTCTGACCCTACTCTATTCCTATTTGTCTGTCTGCACTTTGCATCTTTTCAAAATCCCAGACTTTGAGCCGTGGGGCAGCGTTACAATCCATCCATGTGGGTGTTGTGTTTTGATTGTTCAAAATTTCAGTAACCTATTGAAATGCAGTTAAATAAGTGATTTCTCTAGAACAGTGATCTAAAGCAGCGTTTCTCAATTGCGGTCACTGTGGCTGCATGCGGCCACCAGCGGCTTTTCTTGCAGCCATGACAGCCCTCCTGGGTGGTGTTTTCGGTGGGTGGGAAGCAGCAGCCCCTCCCTTCCCTATTGATCCTGGATGTGCCACCTTGGTGTTGGTTGGTGGGGCCGCCACCACGAGTCAGCTCCTTGCACATGGGCACAATGATGGAGGAGCAGGCAGCTGGTGAGTTCCTGACCCACTTTCCTGGGGACGGTGGGGCTTGGGCTCTGGCCATGGGATGGGGACTCTTTGGGCTTTGGCCACGGGGCAGGGAGGCTTCAGGCTCCGGCCCCGACTGTGGGGTGGCGAGGCTTCAGGCTCTGGCCCCGAGTTCTGGCCGCGGGGCAGTGAGGTTTCAGGCGCCACTCCGTGGTCTTCGCTCTGAGGCCACCAAAAAATTTGTCGTGAGAACCCCAATCTAAAGAGCCACTATCAAGTTTTGTTTCTCCACTGCCCCCCAAAAGCTTTAGATCATCTAGATCAGAAGGGTCAAGTCTTAGCTTCTGAATTTGGGAGCCTATAATCTCAGGAAAGCTGATGGTAGGAAGGGTCTTTCTTGTTGCTTCTCAGCCTTAATGCTGTAACCCTAAATTGAGGTACTTTTTAAAGCCAATATGATCAATGACAATCCAAAGTCATTTGACATCATAATCAAAAAGGCTGACAAAGGAGGTGCTGTCGTCATCATGAATAGGTCGGAATATGAACAAGAGGCTGCTAGGCAGCTCTCCAACACCACATTCTACAAGCCATTACCCTATGATCCCACTGAGGATTACCAGAAGAAACTACACCATCTGCTCAAGAAATGCCCTGAAAAAGCACAAGAACAAATCCACACAGACACACGCCTAGAACCTCGGCCAGATAAATTTGTTATCTCAGATAAATTTGTTAGTCTCTAAGGTGCCACAAGTACTCTTTTTCTTAATCCAAAGTAGGTGCTCACACACTACAATGAGGAGGGTGAGGTAAGAAACAATATAGACTAGAATAGAATGTGTCTCAGAAAATCTGGACTCACAATTCTTCCTTAATTGATGACATTGTACTTCAATATTATTTGTAGTCCACAAGGGACACACATCATGTTCTGAGACTGCAGTACGTAAATGCATAGCATGCATCTACACAAGCTGGGAATCACAATCCCCTGCTCCAGTGTAGACGTACTCTATGCATCTACACACTGTGCATATACATCCACGCTTCCTCTGCTCAAGCTATTGCCCTGAAAATAAGCAGTGTAGCCAGGGTAGCTCAGGCAGTGGGCTGGGCTCCCTGCCCGAGTATGTACCAAGGGGGTCCAGCAAGTGCATACCTGTCAGCTCAGATTTTTGACTTAATTTAGTTTTTTGCTCTTATGGGTCCTGACCAAATCCTTAACTTTGTTGTAAAATACTTTTCAAAAAAATTTAAATCACTAACCAATTTAATTCTGTTGAGACACTTGGATTCAAGGTACAGTTACAAGAGAATGTATAGGGCCATGAAAAGTTCCGTGATAATGCTTGTACATTAGCATGCACGACAGTATGCTGCGAGTTAACTTATTCTCAGAAACATTCAGAATTTAGTCCACCAGATGGTGTTATGCATAGTGATGAAGGCCTATCATACTCTTCACTTGCAAAGATGAATTAAATGTAGATTAGATGGAGTAGTGTTCACAAGATAAATGTGGGAGGCTATAACAATCCTACCCACTCTCCCTTCTCTTTACTTACCTGCTCCCTTTGTCTCCATTCCCTCCTGGTTGTGTGTGTCTCTGTCTCTTTGCTACTGTTTTTGTAAGTATGTAAGACTTCCTACATTATCCCTATGCAAAACTACTTCACCTGCTGTCTCACATGACAGGTAATCCTGTTCTCACTGGGGTCATTCCAGGATACCTCTTTGGTAGTAGCAGGAGGGTCTGGTGGTAGCAGCAGAAAATAAAAACAATTTCTATCTGGTATAATTTATATCCTGTCAGATTCAAAGTACCCCTACAGTCAGTCAGGTATTTTGTCAGCAGTATGTCTACTCCCTCCCCACATCATGTTCAAGTGATCAAAAGTATTGTAATCATTATTTTATTATTTGTATTCCCAGTGTTGTCCACAATGTATTAAGCATAGAAAAAGTATTAATAATGTTAATTTAAAGACTTATGAGGTATAAAAAAAGGTAGTGAATGATGTTCCGACACTTTGTTTACAAAGATAATAAAAAAAAAAAAAACCCAAGCATTGCTGGGTGTTTATTTTACACAGAGAAGCAACAAATTGCTAATAAATATTCTTCTCATGGACACATATGAAAGAAGTGCTTCACTCTTACAAATAATCCTCTCGTCATGGCTTTTCCCACATGATCTGTGTTGGGTTTCCTTGTAGTTTTTCAGCCAGAGGCAGCAGCAGTGAGGCAGAATCAGATTTAAACAAAAGAGGAAAAAAGTGAAGAGTATCCGAACTCACAAAAATGTTAGACATCGTTCCTCCTTGCCCATCAAACATGTTCTCGCTCTTCAATGAAATCACTCTGTACAGTATAGTTCTTCCACAAACCCCTACAATGACCACTCCTCCAAAAAAGAAGCAGTTCTTTGGCTATTACTGATTTGACACCTCTGTATATGCAGTGATGCAGACCAAAATTCATTGCTGATTTTTCCCCCCATAACTTGTTTTTGTTGTGTTTAGAATGATGTGAAAGGAAACAGTTGGGCTCTAGTTTAAATGAGAGTTCTTATTCTCATCACTAATTTAATGTCTCTTCAAGGATTGCAAATCAGCATTTTCTGCTCAGCTCAACCACAGAAGCTTCAGTTAGGCTTTTTCACAAAAAGGCTAGGGAAATTGAGACAGCATGAATCTTTCCCGTCTTGCATGGCTCTCTGCCTGGTTTTTCTAGGCTTGAGAGAGCCCCAGTGCATCATGGATGAATTTAAGATAGTAGCAACTAAAGCTGTGTCTACACTGCCACTTTCAGCGCTAAAACTTTAGTCGTTCAGGGGTGTGAAAAAACACCCCCCTGAGTGACAAAAGTTTTAGCGCTGAAAAATGCCACTAGAGACAGCGCTTTATCGCCGAGAGCCCCGCTCCCAAGGATAAAGCTACCACTGCTTGGGGTGGTTATTTTTTATCACCAGGAGAGCTCTCCCCCAGCAATAAAACGTGACTACACTGCCCACTTCACAGTGCGGCCGGGCTGTAACGTGGGCAGTGCAGACATACCCTAAGTAAAAATGAAATGTCATTTCTCATAATGGTCAGATTCATCTTGCAAAATCCTTCGTGACAAGAATTTAGTCTCAATCTCCCGGCCGTTCCCCCTCAAAATGAAAGCATCCTCTGATCTCCGCCCACACTCAGAAAAATCCACCTTTTGCTCCATTTGCTGCTTCAGCTTCCACTCTATTTCTCATCTTCCTTTCATCTCTAGCCTTACTGAATACACTGTTCATATCTGTTGTCTCAAGTTTGTCTCCAACTCCGTCCCTGTAGTTGTTTCTGCACGTTTTCCACTCCATTGAAAGTATTCTCACCAAGGTTTCTAATGACCATTTTCTTAAGGCTTCTACTCAGTCTTCATCCTCCTTGACCTCTGCTCTTGACACTGTAAATCATAGCCACTATTAGTTAAGTCTTATCCTTCCTTGCTTTGGATGACTCAGTCTTCTCCTGCTTTTTCTACTATTTCTGTAATAAATCATTTAGTGTCTTGTTCAGTGGGTCTTTCCTTCATAGAGTTGAAGTAGTAATGGATCTTCAAAGGTGGGGCAATAGATGGCTGGCATATCTTGGCTGGATGACAGCACCTAGGACACTGTTGGGGAGGAGAACAGTTAGCAAATTGGAAGATGGAGAGTTTTAGGACTGGGAATGAGGCCTATGGGAATGAAAATTAAGCCTGGTTCACTTGTGGGTGGAGCAAGAAGATGGTATCGCTTACCTTTAAAAATACTTGATTTCAGTATAAGGCAGAATTTCAGATTGTTTTTTTTTATGTTAAAAGAAGCATTTGCCTTTTTCCAATAATATAATTTATTTACTAGATAAATTTAAGAGGGTGGAAAGCTCAAATATTTCTCATTCTGTGCAGAAGTGAAACAAAACACAGCTCATAAATAGGTCTGAGTTTATAAACAGATAGATATAGAATATGAAGACCTAAAGGAATCATGAGATGAAAATGAGTGATGGAAAGAACAGTGCTCAGAGTGTGAAGAAAAGAAAATTGGTAAGTGGCAATTCACAGTGGTGATTCTGAAATTTGAAGTACCCTTATTTACAAAAGCATTGTTACATACTTCTTTGTATGACTACACATGCATATGGGTGATAAACCCATGTCATATCTGTTTGTCTAAGTATTATTGAATGCAGACTTTTTTTAAAATCAGATCCAGATGTTATTGGTCCCTGCCAAGAAGAGAGTGTACAATGTGAAATGACGCTGTACCGCAGAAGAGTTTGTACCAGCATGTATGATTAACTTATCCAATTGGAAAATAAAATTCCATCTTCTCAAATTCATAGCTGGTAATACGAACTGCTAGAAGGGAAAAAGCAGGACTATTGGCTATGTGGGTTAGCATAAACATTGGACACTAGGTTGAGATCCTGCAAGGTGCTGTACCCTTAATTCACAATAACATGAGTGGCAGTTTAGGGCACTCTGCCCCTCTCAGGAGATTCTTAGTGCCTTGTTGAAACAGGCATTAACCAAAGAGGGACAGTGACATTTGTAGCAGAAAACTAAAATGCCACCAGTGACACATTTCAACAAAATCATTCTGTATCCAGCTCTCGGAAAAAGGAATAATCTAGAATGTGTCTCAGAAACGTAAGTGTTGCTTTTATATCACATGGAACCATGTGTCTTAGGAGGAAAGAGTGAACTTTAGATATGCCTGGAACAATATAATCCAAAGAGATACAAATGTAATTCATATTCAGCCCTTGTGTCTCAGATCTTGATCTCAGGATACAGTGAGCAGGAAAACAATATGAATCCAGGAATGCTGGACCAATTTTTATAGTGGGGGTGCTGAGCCATTGAACCAAACTATAAACCCTGTATATAATGGAAACTTCTTCAAGCCAGGTGGTGCGGCTGCAATTGCACCCCAAGCATCCCTAGTTCCAGCACCTATGTGTGAATCTCTAAAAGAGAACAGAAGTTCTTAGAATCATAGAATATCAGGGTTGGAAGGGACCTCAGGAGGTCATCTAGTCCAACCCCCTATTCAAAGCAGGGCCAATCCCCAACTAAATCATCCCAGCCAGGGCTTTGTCAAGCCTGACCTTAAAAACCTCAAAGGAAGGAGATTCCACCACCTCCCTAGGTAACCCTTTCCAGGGCTTCACCACTCTCCTAGTGAAATAGTGTTTCCTAATATCAAACCTAGACCTCCCCCACTGCAACTTGAGACCATTGCCTCTTGTTCTGTCACCTGCCACCACTGAGAACAGCAGAGCTCCATCCTCTTTGGAACCCTCTTTCAGATAGTTGAAAGCAGCTGTCAAATCCCCCCTCATTCTTCTCTTCTGCAGACTAAATAAGCCCAGTTGCCTCAGCCTCTCCTCATAAATCATGCTACAGCCCCCCCAATCATTTTTGTTGCCCTCTGCTGGACTCTTTCCAATTTTTCCACATCCATCTTGTAGTGTGGGGCCCAAAACTGGACACAGTACTCCAGATGAAGCCTCACCAATGCTGAATAGAGGGGACTGATCACGTCCCTCGATCTGCTGGCAATGCTCCTACTTATACAGCCCAAAATGCCGTTAGTCTTCTTGGCAACAAGGGCACACTGTTGACTCATATCCAGCTTCTCGTCCACTGTAACCCCTAGGTCCTTTTCTGCTGAACTGCTGCCTAGCCACTCGGTCCCTAGTCTGTAGCAGTGCATGGGATTCTTCCGTCCTAAGTGCAGGACTCTGCACTTGTCCTTGTTGAACTTCATCAGATTTCTTTTGGCCCAATCCTCTAATTTGTCTAGGTCCCTCTGTATCCTATCCCTACCCATCAGGGTATCTACCACTCCTCCCAGTTTAGTGTCATCTGCAAACTTGCCAAGGGTTCAATCCATACCGTCCCCCAGATCATTAATGAATATATTGAATGATGCTTCTCAGGGCACCTTGTTGCCACCTGCTTCCAGCATAAGGGAGTCTTGTTTGTGCCAGCTCCATAACACAACCAGCCTGTCAGCCACTTAAGTACTCTCCTCTGGGCCATTCCAGCCCTGCCTTTGCTCTTCTGCTTAACAGATGCACCACAACACCCAAAGAGTTCCCCTGGGTATTCAGTCCCTGATCACCAGACACCCACAGAAATCCCAGATCCTCAGTTCTCCAATGAACATTGTACCAAAGTTTTCAAGTTTTTCCTTACATCACCACTCCTGTATCACATACAGCACGTGAGTTTGAGTACAGTAAAACAAAAGGAAATTTATTTAAGAAATAAGTGTGAGTGATTGAAACAAATGGTTATGTATAAAATAAAATCCAAATGTGAACTAGTGCCTACACTTATGAATAGTTACCTTTCCTATCTAATAAAGTGGATTCTCACTCCAAAGTTGAAGTCTTCTGCGGTGCTCACTACCTCTATGGAATAAAGACCCAGTCTTTCATTAAGTTGTCCTGCTCATCAAGATGCCTCCTCTGTGACTAGATCTAGAGCATCTTTCTCTCTGAAGTACTGAATTAGTTGTGTTCATTCACAGATAGGGCGATCCTCTCACTGTCCTGTCATTCCTTTTCACTGCCAGCTGGTTTCAATATTAATAGTTTGAGAGTTTTCTGTTGACTTTCCTGTTTTGATTTTTTTTTTTTTTTTTGGCCTGGTAGACTGTTGAGCAATACATTACATAATTGACTAGTCATAGAGTGGTGACAACTCCCTCCCACTTGAATGGGCCATCACCGAGTCGTATTTTCCTCTTGTGACTCACTTTCATGCCAAAAGCATATGGTCATAATTTTCAATATAGTTACATTACTCCTTAAGTATTACCTGTACACACATCTCACAGTGATTACAGGTATTGATAAGTTACAAGCTGTCAGCAGAGATGTCACGTGCTATCCTTTACGGATAAATACCATGAAAGTAGTGTATTAAGAGTAGTGAGTTTGTCAGGTCTGAGACAGGAGTTATTTATAAAGAACAGCGAACCCTTTGCCAGTTGGCACCAATGGGCCTCTGTGTCACTAGTGTTAAAAAGAAATTAGAGTATATACTGGAAGATCTGTGAATATCATGCACACAAAACAGAAATACATACTGGACAGAATCCATGGAATCATGAATCAAGAGAAAAAAACACATTTGCTTGTTTGAATTCCATTTTCTGGTTAAATTACCACATTAAATTGTCTTCATGTCTTATGGTACCTGCAGTTTTGTTTAATTTGTTTACTCTGAATGTTAGGGGTGAAAACCTTGCCTCATTATAGTCAGTGACAAAACTCCCGTTTACTTCAGTGGAGCAAGGATTTCACCTTAGGTCTTCCCTCCACCATCTCCACTTCCCATTCATTTTTTTCCTTTACAAATTCTTAATCAAATCCAGGCTAAAGTTCACAATGCTATGCTTGCAGTTTTGGATAGAGCATGCTGTTCTCTCCCATGTAAAATATGTAATCCTATCTTATTTATATGGTTTTGCTAAGATGGTCCTCTTGTTCTGGCATAAAAATTTTATCTGGACATAGCTCGCCTTCTGACAAAGGAATTGTTGATGAACTTCATCTTAATGGAGTTTACTAAAACATGGTGAAATACATGGTTTACTAAAACAGGTGAAATACAATGGTTGTCTTTCTTTAATATAGGTATTGTAATAGGTTTGTCAAACAAAGTAAACAGTTGGAAGTATTCATACTATGTATGCTACACAATTATGATTCCATACAGAGTATGGGCAGTGTGTATAGAGTACTGTAGGGTACTGAAAAAAGATATGATGTACAGTATAGCACTATGAAAGACTAGATGATTATAAGGTCCCTTCTGGCTTTAAAATCTATGAATTTATGAAAGTGGTGTTTTACCAACTGATAGTGGAGTGGTGAGAGATATCTCCCTCAAAAAGCTTTTATATTTTTATATATGATATTTATAGCAATATATTGGCAATCATAACCAACCTAAATTATTTTATTTATTGTAAGGCTAGATTTTTGTAATATGCTATTCTTCTATTTTTTAAGATGGATGAAATGTAAACATTAAAAATATTTGATTACACTGAGGTGTTTGAAATTACTCATTTTTCTTAAAGAAAAGATTATTTGGAAATGATGTTCCTGAAATGGAGTTTAGGGAAATCCAGCTTCCTGCAATGTAATTCATGAAGGTCTGTTTCCAGTATAATAAGGAGTTTTAAGGTCAAATTGCCTCAAGGAGCACCCTGGCTCTCTGCGCTTGGATACACTTGGAAACATGACATGAATTAAAACACAGATGCATGGAAGCAAAATGTGGCATATGATATTGTGATGGGGTGTCCATCCCACACAAGGTCTGAAGGGATTAGGTTGCCTGAAGGGGTTAAGGGCCAGTTAACTGCCTAGGCTGCACCTGGAGGAGGAGCCAGGGAGCAAGGATTTAGTGCTCAGCTAGACAGGAACAGGAGGGGCTTCCATAAAGCCCAGTAGCTTAGAGTAGAAGGGGGCTGCAGAAAGAGGGACTACAGTCACATTCAGAGTGACAGAAGGTAAGGTAGGAATTAGCCCAAGGATACAGCAGTAATTTAGGTCTGTGAAGATTTTGGACTGCTTGTTGTCGGGTCCCTGGGCTTAGAGCTTAATTTGTAATGAAAGAAGTGCTGGGGCTCAAGCAATTTTTTTACTGTCATCACTGACATGGCAAGCCCAGAGGTGCCAGGGCTATGAACTGCCAAGCCTACGGGTGCTGGGGCTCAGTCCTGGCAAGCCCTGGCACAAATTAAGCACTGCCTGGGCTGGAATCCAGTGTAGAGGGTGGGTCTGGGTTCCCCTACCAGCTATTGGAGAAGTGTCACCAATTAAGGGGCAGAGAAAGAGAAGACTTCCTGGGACAGTGGGTCTGGCGGGACTTATGTGCACATGATTTCCCTGGAAGGGGAAGTCCACATGACCTTGCTGAAGGACCAAGCCATGAAGTGGCAGCAGTTGAGTCCTGAGAGAGTGAGACAGAGAGAGTAAGGAGACAACCCCCTCTTCCGCACCCTCTTAAACCTCATTTGAGGGGAGGCTGATGGGGCTAGGGAATACCAACAGCTCTCCACCAGCTGTAATGGGGAGTTGGGGGCTCTCCACCAGGGGGTAAAGATTACAAAGGAAGAATGACATACACTACATGAGTTATTGCCAGATTGTTCCCAGATGCATTCCTTAATAAAGTTGTGGCCTAGTTAAACCACAGTCTTGATGTCTTGTCTTTGTTCCTGGAACAATGAATAATCTCATTTTGTCCATATATATAGTAACTCACCCTGTTTGTGAAGGTAGGTATTGCAGCACACGCAGCGTGCAATATCATAGGCTTTGGAGACTCTCCAAAATACATCGGGACTGTAGGGTAGGTAAAGAACAAAAATTTTAAAAAGCTGCTTTTTGTATTTTATTTTATTGATTCTCACACAAGCACCATCTAGAGGCCAGACCTTACCTTATTTTCTAACGCTGTTTTAGTAAATACACTGCATTAACTGGAAACTTGAAGCTTTAATATGAAAAAACCTTTGCATTGAAATTCACATCTGTAGCAGAAAATATGTTGTGTAAAATTTGTGTACAAAAATATATGTTTAATAGAGTGCTAGGTGCCACTCTCTTAATTATGAAGCACTGCATCTGAAACTACAGTCTAGTTCAGTGGCTTGTAACAGTAAACTGCACAAACTTTACTCAGCATCAAATTATTGAATAATTTCTGCATCCTCTGTATAGAATCTGCCACTAAGGCATTTTGGGGTCTTGGCAAAAAGAAAAAGAAACATCAGGAAAAAATCCTTCTAAGTGTATCATTGATGTGCACCCTACCTGTAGCTTAATGTTTTAACTATTCTGAAAGAACTGATTTGAATATCACACATTAGGCCTGATCCTGCTCCCTCTGTAGACAAAGGCAAAATTGACTTCAGTAAAAGCAGGAGTTGGGCAAATTGTGAATTGTAGTTTAATTTCTTTTTAACAGTTCAAAGCACTATATGTTGTAGAATACATGAGCCATATTACTAGTTATACATTATTCTTAGTCTTTTGTGTATTCACAGTAATATCAATAAGGTACGCACTGATTTTCCTGGAACTGTAAAATACAGAAACCTGTCAGAAGTTAAAAATTAATCAATCTGTTCTTTGTTCTTTTTAAGCTCTTTGTTAGTTGGTCGCGTGCTTAAAATTCAAATGTTAATTTGTTAAGGACTCTTATCCATATCTGTGGGTTCATTGTTTTGTAAAAACTCATGTTTACTAAAATGACAAATTTTTTTAGATGGTACATTTTGTAATTCAATTACTATGAGTTTCCCTTGGTTTCTCAATGTACTGTGGTATCCTTCAGTTCTCCTTGACTGCACCAAGCAATTACTTTGACCATTGTCAACCTATAAAGCAGTTCCCTTAAGCATTTCCTTTTTTCACTGAAACATAAATTGTCGGGCTGCTAAGATTGCTGTCTAGGACCAGGAAATGGAAAGGTTGATGATCTGCCTCAGAGCTGAGCACTGTTAAACTGTATGAAGAATCATAGAAAGCGTTACCCATTGATTTAAAGGGAAAAATATTGGGCGTAGGTATTTTTATTTATACTTTATCTAGGATTGTTCATGTGTTTAAAAACACAAAACAGAAAAACCAGAACCCCCAATCAAGAGAAGGCCTACACTATCAAAAGTGCACAATTACTGTGCACAGGCATTTTTGCACACCTATTGACACAGTGGCTCATAAATGTCCTTTATTTTAGCTTCCTCCTTACAGGTCACTCTGATATTCAGACCATTTGGGAGGGAAGAGGGCCAGACCCTCATGTGGTAGAAGTCCTGTCCAAATCAGAGAAGTTGCAGCATAGAGTTTTTGAAGTTTTGTGGTCTTAGAGCTTTTTAGTGCACTACAGAAAATGTATCAATTACCATCTATTTTATTCTATTCTATTTAGAGGATATAAATGTATAGGATATAAAAAAAGAGAGAGAGAATCGGCCTCTAGTTAATTTGTTTGTTTCCCCATACTGTGCACAACTTTGCTGGTGTAAATATTTATCTCCTCTTTTTTATAACTAATTTTGTATGACTTATATACAACATGTGAAAGTAGGAGAGTTGCCAAAGTAATAAATATTTCAAAGGTAGGGAGAAAACCCAAGGAAACAATTTTTATACAACTTTTATCCAACTATTTAACTTAAGGCATTCTGAGTTGCCCCACTGAAGTATAATATAACATGTAAAACAATGGGACTACTCAGAATGTATTAAATTAACCACATGTGTTTCCCATCTGAAGCCAGTGGGCCTACTCTATTTGGTGTGTGACCCAAGAAACTCTGGATGCCAACTGGCAGAGGGCACAGGAATACAAAGGGGCACAAGGGTCCCCTGGGTTCACCAAAAGAATATCATGTGAGGTGCTGCTACTCTGAAATGTATCACACTGGTCATCATAATAATCATTGCAAAACGTGTGTACGAACGTTGTACAAGATGTTATATACTGAAAATTACATTAACTTCTGTGATTAGTGGCTGGTCACCAGAAAGGTGAAAAACAGGTTTTCTTTCAGGCAAGAAATGTTTATCCATCTGTCTGTTTACATGTAAATTAAGTGTTGTGTGGCTCTCCATAGGCATCCATTGACAGTCTGAGCTGAATGCTAATGAAAGATTGGGAAAGCTTTAAAGAGAGAACATTTACAGGAAGAAGTGAACCAGCAGTAGGGGAGGACAAGCTGCCAGCAGGCTTGATCTTATGAGAAGGAATCTCGGCCAAACTGATAGAAAATACTGGGGAAAGGACTTGGGGCAAGCCATCTTGCAGAAGATAGAGGAATGCTTTGTTAGATAAGTTTAGGCTTTAGAAAACATGTTATGATTTTGTTTTATATGTAACCACTTGTTTCCAATATTCTCACTACCACTTGAATCTCTGTTCTGTGATAAGTATATTCTTTTTTTCACCTGTATATATGTAAGTGCTGTGTTCTAAGTTAAGTGGTGATCCTGAGTTGAATCATGCAAGTTGGGTTGTGCTATTCCTTTGGGAGTAGCGTATCTGAGATTTTTGTGAGTGCTCAGTGGAGCAGGAACTGGGCACTCCAGAGGGATGGTCAGAGGCATTGGCAGTTGGTGTGTACCTATTGTTAACCTGTACAGAGAGAGTGAGACTTGCAGAGGCCTGGAAGGCTGTGTATGTGTTGCCAGAGGCTGGCAATTTAAGAGTTGATCCACAGCAGGCATAGGCAAGACTTAGAGGCAGGTAGTGAGGAGGTCCACAACTCTGGGTCCTGGAAAGTGTCAGAATGTGCTAAGTTACGCATAGCGCACTAAATGTGTGTACATTTTTTCAGGATCAGGGTCTAAGTCTATATTGGCATAGTGGGGTTTGAATACATAGTAAAAAAAAAAAAAAGAGAGAGAGAGAGATCTACAGTAGAAGCAACAAATATCAAGACATCAATTATTTAAAAAATTAATTGAAATTGAATGGTGAACATGTATGTGGGCAATAGAGTATTTTACATAAAGGAGACAGACTGCTTTTCTAAATGAAGTGCAATTCATTTCTGGAAGTGCTGATATGCTTCAAAATAATGTGCGTAAATTGAAGGGACAGTGGCCTTTGGGCACAGGTGTTGGTATAATATCGTGTACTGTATGATACATCAAACAGGCGTAGTGTTGTAGAATACTTTGAAAGGATCTGTCCAATAGGGCGACTGGATAATTATTCTTAACATGTTTGTAACCGATTCACATTGTTTTTTGTAGTTAAATAACAGCACAGAATTTTGTAATGTACAAAACTGCAATTTGGTTCAAATCTCCACAAAACCTTGGCCTTCACAGAGGTAAAATTGTGTCTGTTATTATATATCGATGATAGTGGAAAATAATATATTCATAAACGCAAAAAATTAACTAATCCAATAAATTCAAAGTTAAAATATACTTTCCATCTTTCATTCACCAAAACACAAAACTGTTGACCTAAAACCAAGAATCAACCTTAACTTTGCATTTATTTGAGTCTGGTTTAATCATCTTGATATAGCTATATTGAGTTTCCTTTATTTGTTTTCAAGAAAAGGAATAAAATAACTCCTCTGTGACAAGTACACTGTGATATTTGCATAATTTGCCTGATATAGTAAAATTATTCTCAGATACACTAAGTAGTAATAAAGGTATATATTTATCTGCTAAATCATAATAATTTACAAAACATATTCAGATCTCTCATGTGAACACTTGGGCATTGCTTATGGTAAGAAAATTGCCCATTGTTGACAATTGATGTCTGCAATAGGTGCAAGTGAACTGTTGCTAAAATGCTGCCTTTATTAAATGGGCTATAACTTTATTCTCTTTTTTGCAGGGTGGAAAATTCACATGTAATAAGAATAATAACAATGCTTTGTACTTAGTCTTTCATCCACAGATCTCAAAGCACTTTAGGAAGATGGGTAGCATTATGCCCTTTTACAGATGGATAAAGCACAGGGAAGTGAAGTAATTTCCTTATGACAGGTTTCAGAGGAACAGCCGTGTTAGTCTGTATTCGCAAAAAGAAAAGGAGTACTTGTGGCACCTTAGAGACTAACCAATTTATTTGAGCATGAGCTTTCGTGAGCTACAGCTCACTTCATCAGATGTATACCGTGGAAACTGCAGCAGACTTTATATACACACAGAGAATATGAAACAATACCTCCTCCCACCCCACTGTCCTGCTGGTAATAGCTTATCTAAAGTGATCAACAGGTGGGCCATTTCCAGCACAAATCCAGGTTTTCTCACCCTCCACCCCCCCCCCCCACAAATTCACTCTCCTGCTGGTGCTAGCCCATCCAAAGTGACAACTCTTTACATAATCAAGTTGGGCTATTTCCTGCATAGATCCAGGTTTTCTCACATCCCCCCCACCCCCATACACACACAAACTCACTCTCCTGCTGGTAATAGCTCATCTAAACTGACCACTCTCCAAGTTTAAATCCAAGTTAAACCAGAACATCTGGGGGGGAAGGGGGGTAGGAAAAAACAAGAGGAAACAGGCTACAAGAGGAAACAGACAGCCCCGCAACCTGAAGCAAATACTCACCAACAACCACATACCACACAACAGAACCACTAACCCAGGAACTTATCCTTGCAACAAAGCCCGTTGCCAATTGTGCCCACATATCTATTCAGGGGACACCATCACAGGGCCTAATAACATCAGCCACACTATCAAAGGCTCGTTCACCTGCACATCCACCAATGTGATATATGCCATCATGTGCCAGCAATGCCCCTCTGCCATGTACATTGGTCAAACTGGACAGTCTCTACGTAAAAGAATAAATGGACACAAATCAGATGTCAAGAATTATAACATTCATAAACCAGTCGGAGAACACTTCAATCTCTCTGGTCACGCAATCACAGACATGAAGGTTGCTATCTTAAAACAAAAAAACTTCAAATCCAGACTCCAGCGAGAAACTGCTGAATTGGAATTCATTTGCAAATTGGATACTATTAATTTAGGCTTAAATAGAGACTGGGAGTGGCTAAGTCATTATGCAAGGTAGCCTGTTTCCTCTTGTTTTTTCCTACCCCCCCCCCCCAGATGTTCTGGTTTAACTTGGATTTAAACTTGGAGAGTGGTCAGTTTAGATGAGCTATTACCAGCAGGAGAGTGAGTTTGTGTGTGTATGGGGGTGGGGGGGATGTGAGAAAACCTGGATCTATGCAGGAAATAGCCCAACTTGATTATGTAAAGAGTTGTCACTTTGGATGGGCTAGCACCAGCAGGAGAGTGAATTTGTGGGGGGGGGGGTGGAGGGTGAGAAAACCTGGATTTGTGCTGGAAATGGCCCACCTGTTGATCACTTTAGATAAGCTATTACCAGCAGGACAGTGGGGTGGGAGGAGGTATTGTTTCATATTCTCTGTGTGTATATAAAGTCTGCTGCAGTTTCCACGGTATACATCTGATGAAGTGAGCTGTAGCTCACGAAAGCTCATGCTCAAATAAATTGGTTAGTCTCTAAGGTGCCACAAGTACTCCTTTTCTAATTTCCTTATGTTCACACAGTGAGTCAGTGATCGTCCAGAATAGAGCTCAGGTTTATAGTCTTCTTCCTTAATCAGTGCCACTTCCCTGTGTAGTGGTTGTGCATATGAATAACAGACCCTAACTGTAGTTGAAAAAAGCATACATCTTATTTTCACTGAATAACTGGAGAAATTATTCAAGGTTATAAAGCAAACAAATGGCTTTCGTGTAGTGAAGTACTTGAGTTTTATTCTGAAATTTAGTTTTATTCAGCTCAGTTTTAAAACCGTGACTGTTTGTTATGAAAATTAGTTATAATTTGTATGAAAATGTTATAATTATGTCTAATTTATAGGTTTATAGGGACTCTTAAGAGCAAATTAACTTAATATTAACTAATGGCATTTTAGCAGCTTACAGCTTTTCGATCATGGAGTATAGAGAAGGTGCATAATGTGCCAAAATATCTTAAATGTCAAGTTTATTCAGACTTTTATTAATAACAATTATAATTGGAACAGAAATACTTTGATCAGAGTTGAATAATAATTTTTGATGTTAGCAAGGATGTTTGTTCCACCTTTTTAATAGAAAAAGATGGATTAGGCAACACGTACTGAATTAGCAAATTACACTGAAAGATTTGAGTGAATTGCATTTAAAGCTTCATCTCTAATAACATTGGGCCAAATTAGCAGGAATGAATAGATGCTGAATAAATACTCCTGTTATGTTGCTAGTTGATAGGAAACAACTTTTCTATCCGTTTACATCATGGTAATTTGATAACCCATTTGTATTACTTAAACAGCATATTTTGTAACTGTTGTCAACACAAAGTAATTTGTAACAGAAGCAGTATGTAGAAACTGCTCTGGTAAAAATGTTCTCTAAATTGCTTTGCTTGGAGCTACAGAAGTTGCCATAAAGAATGATTTCTCATATTGAATTTTCAAAGCCATAGGAGTAGCCACAGAGCAGAAAAGGGGACAGCCTTTTGATTTAAGACTATTTAATGCCCCAGTTGTTGTGAAACAAAACGATATAAACTCCAGTGGGTGAGCAGAACATATCACTACAATCTCCTAATGCTCAAAACTTGGAAACTGATTTATCACCTATTAGGTCTGTCATAAATATAAAGGGAAGGGTAACCACCTTTCTGTATACAGTTCTATAAAATCCTTCCTGGCCAAGAGGCAACATCCTGTTACCTGTAAAGGGTTAAGAAGCTCAGCTATCTTGGCTGGCACCTGACCCAAAGGACCAATAAGGGAACAAGATTCTTTCAAATCTTGGGGGTGGAGAGGAAAGGCTTTTGTTTGTGCTCTTTGTTTACATGTTTGTTCTCTCTTGGGACTGAGAGAGGCCAGACAGAAATCCGTCTTCTCCAACCCATCCTAATCCAAGTCTCCAGTATTGCAACCGGTATAGGTAAGCCAGGCATGGTGGATTAGTTTATCTTTTGTTTTATGTGACTTTTCCCTGTGTTAAGAGGGAGGTTTATTCC
Source organism: Caretta caretta (assembly GCF_965140235.1). Lineage (NCBI taxonomy): Eukaryota > Metazoa > Chordata > Testudines > Cheloniidae > Caretta > Caretta caretta. The sequence goes on along the minus strand of NC_134212.1, from coordinate 103,118,258 downwards.
TGTTTTCTGTAACTTTAAGGTTTTGCCCAGAGGGGGATCCTCTGTGTTTTGAATCTGAATACCCTGTAAAGTATTTTCCATTCTGATTTTACAGAAGTGATTCTTTTACCTTTTCTTTAATTAAAATTCTTCTTTTAAGAACCTGATTGATTTTTCATTGTTCTTAAGATCCAAGGGTTTGGGTCTATGTTCACCTGTACAAATTGGTGAGGATTATTATCAAGCCTACCCCAGGAACGGGGGTGTAGGGCTTGGGGGGATATTTTGGGGAAAGACCTCTCCAAGTGGTTTCTTTCCCTGGTCATGTTTAAAACACTTGGTGGTGGCAGTATACCGTTCAAGGCCAAGGCAAAGTTTGTACCTTGGGGAAGTTTTTAACCTAAGTTGGTAAGAATAAGCTTAGGGGGTCTTTCATGCGGGTCCCCACCCTAGAGTTCAGAGTGGGGAAGGAACCCTGACAAGGTCTTCTTCATAGGAGGGGAAAATAAGAACTACTAAAGCTGGATGGCAGAAAATTAATTTGAAATAAAATAATATAGGTCAAGCATCTTCTGTTCTTTTATCCAAGTCCATTTTTTAGCTTTAAAGCTTGTTTTATTGTTTTGATTGGGTTTATTATAGTGAGATATACTGGACATGTAGACTGGTATACAGAGATTATATAAAATTATCTATTCAAAAGAGATGGAATTCTGATGTGATTGCTTCACATATTTAATATCTAGAACAAATAAACACATCACTTACTGTGTCACAATAACTTTATCTTACTCTTTCCCTATTATGAATACTGTGTTTAGGGTGACCAGATCACAAGAGTGAAATATCAGGACACATTGGGCGAGCTGGGGGGAGAAGAGACAGACACAGGTGAACAGCCCCGACCGGAGCCAGAGGCACACTGGTCTGCCTGGCCCTGTGCTACCAGCGTGCCCCTTCCTGTTGGGGGTGGAACCATGCTGCGACACACAGCTCCCCTGCCCAGCACCCCCTGAATCCACTATGCCCAGAGCCCCCCTACAACCCTCCCACCACAAATGCACAGTGCTGTGCACACACACACCCTGCCCAGAGCCCCACCACAGCTGCCCAGCACCCCACGCAGAACCCCCCACTCGCGAGTTTCTCAATACACACAGATTTCCTCTCCCTCCCTTCCTCCCTCCCAGGGCCCTTCCCCACAGTCCCACCATCACAACTACACAATGCCCCACATAGACCCCCCACTTCCCAGTGCCCTGACACACACAGCTCTCCTCCACTTCCCAGCACCCCTGAACAGGCCCCACTGTCTAGCCCCCCAAAACACACAAACCTCCCCCACTTCCCAGCACCCTGCCAGAGACCTCCCAGACAGTCATTCCATCGCGCCCTGCCCCCTTCCCTGGCCGCACTCTCCGGCCCTGCTAGGAGGTCTCTGGCTCCTAGGGTGAGAGTGGCGAGAGGAGTCTCCAGACTCTCCACGTGCTGCGCCCGCCACAAGCGTGAGCTCCGTGGCTTCTGTTGGCTGGGAAAAGCACTAATGGGAGCTGCTGGAGCCGCGGAGTGGGGCTTGCAGGTGCTGGGTGCGGGCAGAGCCCCACTACCCTAAGAGTCAGAGGGACCTGCCGGTGGGGAGTCCCGGCGGAGCTTACCTGGGGCTGCTCCTGTCCCGGGAAACATCCGGCAGGCAGGTCCCTCTGGCTCCTAGGGTCCGTGGGTTGGGTCGGGTGTGGGGGAGCAGAGGGCTCTCTGCCCGCTCCTGGTGCCTGCAAGCCCCGCCCCTGCAGCACACAGTTCTCCTAGCAGCGCTCGAGCGCCAGGAGCTGCCCCAGGAAGCAGTGAGCGGGGGCGCTGCGGCTGCGGTCCAGACGGTCCCGATATTGGGACAAAGGGCGTCCCAACCGATGTAAGGTCGGGACGCAGGACAAGTCCCTTAAAATCTGGACATCTGGTCCCCCTAACGGTGTTACAGAGGAGTAGTTGGCCAGGAAAGGGATAGCTCTCAAGCTGTCATGTTCTATTTAGGATATCTCATCATGTGGGTTTTTCTCTCAAGTGTATATTTTTATTCCAGTAGATTGCATTCACATGTGCTCCGAAAAGAACATTTTAAGGAAGAAAGGTAGATGTTAATTTTGTTAAAAAAAAATGTTTAGAAGCAGCGATTGTTCGGCAGCACATAGATCAATATGTTTTTCTTTGAAAGAATTTCATTATTTTATGAAATAGTGTTTACACACTCCAACTTACTATTATTTTACTAGCATCATCATTCACACACGATGCTTTACAGATAGTTCCAATGTACAGCAAAAGTGTGAATGATAGACCACTTTTCTAACAGCTGCTGAAGGTTATTTGCAGCCAATCAGTCTTTGTTTAACAATTCTGAGTCAATATTACTGCCAGCAGAAGTGCCTTGTTGTTAGAGGGTGTGTTTTCACTAGGAAAAAAGATGTGCTCTGACCTGGTAATAACACAAAAGTAAAATCCTACTGTAGACAAGCCAGTCTGTTGGGTTTTTTACATGTTCGCAGGTCAAGGGAGCCTAGGGTTTTACTTTGACATACTAACTTGTGTTAAAACTATATGTGGAAAGACCAACTTAATATATTGAGACGATGGCCACAGATTCCTTGAAAAAATGGGCTTTTGAATATTTTTAATTAAAAATAAAATAAAAAGGGATATGGGGGTGAGAAGCACTCTTTCCACTCTCCTTTCTTCCTTGCTCCTCTTTCTCCTACCCCTTTCTTTTCTCCGTTCTACCCTTTTCTTTTTACCACTATTACTTCCAATGAAAACAGAGACATCCTTGAATGCAATATAAGGGGATGTGTCTCAAGTTAAAAAAAAAAAAATTGCGAATAACATCTAGGGTTACCGCGCAGTATCTGCCTTTAAAAAAAAAGTGCATTGCTGTTGGCAACCTCAGCTAACGAGCCAGTACAGAATATCTGAGCCCTCCAGGATCTCTGATGACTTTTGAATTTAGGGCTGGTGAAAGTACCAAAATGCCAGTCCTAGAAAGTGTCTCCATCTACAAAAAAGATCCAGCACAAGTGCAGCCCACACTGCCCTGCCAGTCACATTCCCTCCTAACTAGAGGCATCACATCTCGCAGTCAGAAGGATTTTTAAAAATTTCCCTCTAATTTGGAGTTCATGTATGTTGTCAAGATAGCGTAGGCTGTGCTTGTTCTGTAGATGGGGGATGTTGCTAGGATTGTCACTTTGGTATTTTTCACTAGACCTAAATTCAAGAACGATCAGGAACCACCTGGAAGGCAGGTGTTGTATTTTGTATCTGTACCTGCCTCGACCCTGCCAGATTTGAGCAGTCCACCATACAATAAAGTTATTATTAAATACCCATAAACCCCTATTGAAATAAAAGAAGGAAACACTGAGTTCAATTGAGGAGGAAGAAACATGCTTTGCTTAATTATTCAAACAGATCCCCATGTTTTGGGCACGGACTTGTTCAAAAAACAGACCTGTGTTATTTTCAGTGGCAGTACCAAAGATTAGGTTTTCATTTAGCTGTGGGTAAATGGAGATTATCATGTGTTCTGTATTACTAAACAAAGGATAAAAAGCTTAAACATTTTCTCTTTCAGATGTACATCATCATATTTCATATACAGCTGAATGAATTTATGCTATGGTTGTTTGCCAGGTTTCAGTTTCTGTGATCTACAAGTTTCACCTAAGGGCAGATTGTCTTTATCAAGTAGTGAAGCCAAACTTTTGACTCAGATAGAGTAAAACTCAGGTTTCTTTAAGATGGAAAGTCATTTGATTCTCAGCTGGGTCCCTGATGAGCAAATGAGCTCTCTGATACAATGTTTTATGTTGCAAAGAAATGCAGCATGGTATTTCCACAGCCGCAAATCATCATCCTCACTCACTTAGCCGATATCCTGAATTGTGACAAACCTGCATAGGAGTGGGACCTAACATCTATATTGGGAAACTTTGCTCATAAAGAAAATGGTTTCTGCAAACACCTGGTTTTTCAGTTTTAGTTGACAAGACCATTCGTGACATGAACTCCCAAATGTCTTGAGGTTATCATAGCAGTGATGTCTACTTATGGTATAGCCTTGCAATGTAAAGGGCAAAATATGTAAATTACTGTTCTTTAGAATGTAGACTGGTTAATGTTGACTAATGTATTTTTTAGTATTTTTTATGTAATATTTTTCTTCACAAACAAACTGAAACAAGCAAATAGGGATCAAGAAAACACAAACAATAATTGTCAAGGACTTTTTTATTTATATGAGTTGCTGGAGCAGACATATACTGTGTACACAGTGTGATCTTCTCTCACGTAACCAACACATTGATATTATTAGAGGGAACAAATAGTAAGGCATCTGAAGGTGAACTTACCAGTCATGTTGTCATTTTTTTTTGGTATTGTAACTTATGTTTCCTTAGTCTTATATATGCTCCCTCATACATCAGTAGCAAATCTAAAGGAGACACATTGATGTAATGTACATGAAGAGGACCTAGAAGAATATATATGTCAAAGTAGGGGTGACCTTTAACTTTCTGTTTATGTTGTTCCACTTCTGGCTACATTCATCTCATCTGCCCTTGTATACTAATTTAGATTAGTTCGTGCCTTTAAGGTGCAACGCTGGATTGCAGCAATGAAGTGCTGCACTGCTTGGGGAAAATTCAGAAAGGGTGTTTATCTCAGGACACACACAAATCCTCCTTAAGGTCACTGGTATGTAAGAAGGTTCCCTGAAATATCCAGGCATCTATCCTGGCTCCTCTATTTACATCAGTCCGGGAAAGGAAAAAAGTGCCAGATGAGTAGTCCAATGGGGTTATAGTGAAGAGACCAAAGAAAGGAACTCTGTGATTGTAATAACTGGCGTGGTATCACACTTTTATCTGTGCCACACAAGGTATTGTGTAAAATCATAGTCCAGCGTATATCAGATGCAGTTGATAGCGTTCTCAGAAATGAGCAAGCTGGTTTTCGGAAAGGTCATAGATACACACACCAGATCTTCACTCTACGAAACGTAATAGAACAATGTTTAGAATGGCAACGACAACTCTACATAAACTTCATAGACTTGGAGAAGGCTTTTGATAGCATTCACAGGACCAGCCTATGGTGCAGTCTGCGGGCATATGGAATCCCTCTCCATATAATCAACATAATCAAAAGCTTCTCTTCCAACTTTACATGCAGTATTGATCACAGTGAGCTCAGTTTTGAAGTCAAAACAGGAGTACCTCAGGGGTGTGTCATGTCTGCAATCCTCTTCAACGTTGCCATTGACTGGGTAATTCAGCATACAAAAGAAGACATGCCAACAGGCATTAAATGGTCATCCTTCTTATCCGTTGAAGACCTGGACTTTGCAGATGATCTTGCTCTCCTATCACATACCCAGCACCATACAGAAGAAAAAACAACTCGACTCCAGCAAATTGGACTGAAAATCAACTGCAATAAGACAGATATCATGACTTTAATATTGCCTCACCATCACCAGTATGGATAGAGGATCATGTTCTCACCAATGTAGAAACATTCATATACTTGGGCAGCACCGACAGCCAGGATGGTGGAACAAGCCAGAACATCCGGAACAGAATCAATAGAGCCAGAACACCTTCATGGGCTTAAATAGTCTGGAAATCATCAAAATACAACACCAAAACCAAACTCAAGATTTAACAGAGCTGTGTACTTTCAACACTACTTTATAGTGCACAATGCTGTGGAATGAGAAAGTATAACATGTCCAAACTGTCTTCATTGCATACAACCTGCCCCAGAAAAATCCTCCATATCTTTTGGCCCAGAACAATCTCAGACCAAGATCTCTTGACACACTGCAGCCAAGAAGATACGAGCGCCCTCATTACCAGAAGGAGTGAGAGATGGATTGACCATGTGCTTCGGATGGAAACTGATTCCGTCACCAGAATAGCAATAAGATGGACATCTGAAAACACACAAAAACGAGGCCACCTGAAAACAACATGGTGAAGAACTGTGGAAGCCGAGCTGAAAAACCTGGAGCACAGCTGGGGAACCATTGAAAGACTTTCCAGAAATAGACAAGAGTGGAGGAGCTTCATCGCTGCCCTAAACACCAGTGGAGTAATGGGAACATGATGATGCAAGAAGAGTATGCACCTTCCTTTTTGTAGGTTTGATCTGGTCATTCCTCTTTTCCACCCCTCCCTCCACCCTTGATGGCACTGTGCTCCCCAAAGGCAGAAGGAGGGAGCAGACCAACACTGCTCTGAATACAGAGAGTGAAATTAATTGTAGCTGGCCCTTGTGCAAGCCACACATGAAAGCCACCATAACCACCAGTTCTCCCAGGAAAGGGCCAAGTATAATATGGCTGCTGTTACACTTCTTACACTTAAAAAGAAAAGGGCTACTTGTGGCACCTTAGAGACTAACCAATTTATTTGAGCATAAGCTTTCGTGAGCTACAGCTCACTTGAAAGCTTATGCTCAAATAAATTGGTTAGTCTCTAAGGGGCCACAAGTACTCCTTTTCTTTTTGCGAATACAGACTAACACGGCTGTTACTCTGAAACCTGTTCTTACACTTAGATTCAGCAGACCAAATTCAAAGTCTATGTGTCAGTGAAATCGGGTTACACTTTCCTGAATGTCTAAATAAGTAATCCTGAATTAAGCAAACTGAAGTCCTATCAACTGTGTGTAATACAATGCAACCTTTTTTTGAACATGAACACACAGCTATACTGAAAACAAATTAGAAATTAACACATTTATTTATACAGCTAAATGATCTCCCAGTAATAACTTGTCACAGAATAATGTTCACTTTTTTGACTAATTTAAGGGACTTACTCACTACGTTGCATACAAATTAATAGCAAAGTACTTGTATACAAATTAACAACAAACTTCTGTATTGCTATTTGAATGCTTATTGCACTCAAGATACTGTATTTCAGAGGTGATATGTGTAGGTTTGATTTGGACTCAGGTTTTTTGTTCTGTTTTGTGCAGTTAAATTACTTTTCTGTGCCATGGAAAAATAATTGTGCGCAATAAATTGACTTTTTACTGGGTTGTCACTTAATATTTTTAATGGAATGGAAAAAGTACCCTCAGGAAAACTTGGGCATTGTTACAAAAACAGTCCGTATTTATGCTATGCAGATATTTGGAATTTCTAGTGGTTGAGGGATTATATATATATATATATATATATATATATATATATATATATATATATATATATATATATATATTATATAAATGCCCCTAGAAATATACTTTCATTTTGTGCTTTAGGGATATAGCTGGCATGCAGCTCCGTGTACATCACTCTCAGACTTGTAAAAATGTTGTATGTATTGACTCTATGGATAATATATTATGCTAAAGTTTGTACATGTCTTACTCTTCATGTATTGTATGTCACATTTCTTTCCCCTGGTTGCCATGCATGCTATTACTTTAGTCAGTGTAATTTGCATCCTTCAAGAATCTGTAAACATTCTATGAAATTCAGTGACTAGTTCAAACTTTCACATGCATACATAAATTTTAGTATGCAGTAAGAATTGGGTGATTAATTTTTCATAATTTTAATCAGTTTTATAAGTTCACTGTCTTGCAAACAGTGCGTTAGCATGGACCTCGCTTCAGTCCCATGCCACTCCCAGCTTCAGCCCTGCCAGGTGAAACCGACACTTGCAGCACCAGGTTTTGGCCACGGGGTCCCTTTGAAATGGGGGGCTGCGGACCCCCAGTTGAGAACCGCTGAACTAGTAGACCTGGTCAATCCTGCCCTCCTTTTCTACACTGTCAAAAACTGTCTAATAAAAATATCTGGATGTATAATACACTATCAAAATATCCTTTTACAAGGTGCCTAATAGGGCTAGTTAAAATTTGTCCCTCAAAACTGGTTTTCAATGGATAATTGGGTTTTCAACTGAACTATTTTTTGTATCTGCTTTCTGTGGCTATTTTTTATTTTTTGTCAAGAAACTAAGCACCTAAACCACCAATATTTTTAGTTTTATCAGAAAAATGAAGTGTTTTGATTTCTGATATACTACCCAGGGTGTCTCATTGGAGTTGCTTCTTGTCCCCATTCTCCTGCGATCGGGGCATCCCAGCTGGACTCTCTGATGCCTTGTATCCCATCACCAAGAGAGGAAACTAGGGTGCACCCTGGTCGATATAACTGAAATTTTTCACAAAGGGAAAAAAATATTTTCTGACTAGCATTAGTGGCAAGACTCTTCTGTTGACGCATCCTGTTAATAAGTGTTGAAACCCTGCAGTGAGATGCTGCTTGTTTTCTGAAGACTTGCGGCAGGTATGTGGCTTATTAATTCCACCCTGCATATAAGGGAGGTGGGAGTAGGTCTTTGTCAGGTGGAAGTGGACTCTATGATAGAGAAGTTTGTGGCCCCAATTGTCAGTGCTCAGCCCTTCTGAAATAAGGAGTTCTCTGAGGAGAGGTTCAGTGAATTCTTAACACTTTCAAAACTGTAATTACTTGAGGTCCCTACTGAATCCTGTGTCATCTTTTTGTGACATATGAGGGTGTCCTAAGTACTTAATTTTTTGTTTAATCAGACTATTACCATTTGTTTATAATCGCATACAAATCTGAAGACATGTTGCATTAATGTAAGTATACGCCAATTACAGCAGTAATATTTGAGTGGCATGATTGCTGTTTAAGGCTTACTATTCATTTAATTGCTTCATAACCTGTTAGGCTCATTGTCACCTTAACTTTTTTTGTATGGAACATAAGAAATGCATAGGTAGACTTTTGTTGTTAGCTTCACAGTTGTAATGTAGTATATTAAGTATTAAGGTAAGTAGATTTAAAAAAACTTGACTGTTTGCCCTAGGTAACATTTAAATTAACTGACCTAAATAACAACGTGTTTGATACTTTTTAAAATAAAGCTAGAACATAGGAAAAGATCCTGAAAGTGTGAAGAAATGTTTATCTTCAAGTTCAGATTTTGTAAAGATAGCACTGTTGTGAGTTGTTGCAAAAATAATGCAAGTATCAAAGACATTTTAAAAACGTTTAGTTCTTAAAAGCATTATTTTTCCAAGTTAGACAGGTATAAAGTCAGGGAAGCTATAACAGTACATGTATTCAGTTTTAGCATCCCCAAACCCATTATGGCATTCAGTGCAGCATTTTATAGAGCATATTTAAAAACATGAAAACTGAAGTTATTTAAAATGTTAACAACTACATGTGCCATTCTTTTTGTAACTTTTTATTTGCTAATCTTGTACCTAGTGACACCAAATATGTTGTGTTATCTAGCTCATAGAAAACCTTGGTCAGGGTCTGGTGTTGCATTGTGTGATCCTCCCTATAGCCTCTTATTTTCATCATACTTTCCATAACATCCAATGCATATGAGTTTGGGCATGCTGGCAAGTCCTCTCTATTTAAGCATAAATATCCTTTCCAAGAGAAGTGTTTTCACTGCTTTTCATAAACTACTCAGCAATATCAGGATCTCACTGTTCACCAAGAGGCTCCTATTGTTAGTCACTGCAAAATTCTTGAATTCTTTGTAGTGTATTGGTCCTGGCACTTGAGTAGGGTTGTAACAGTAGCTTAATTACTGAGTCAGAAAAAATCCAGCTGCTTCAAATCAGTTCTTGATGCTCACATGATGTATCTGACTCTCTCCAGTCTTGAACCTCCTACATCAGCTGTTTATAATTGCTATAAGCTTGGAATGTTCAAAACAAGGCCACTAGAGTCAGAAATGTATCTTCTGACATGAAATTGATACTTAAGCTTTGATGCAGTGGTTGGATGAGATAAATTGTTTGGGTTGCTTGTGAAGTTATGATACAGTTGTCTAGGAGCAATAACATTTATATTACTTTGGTTCTCATCTGGCTAATTGTGTGGGCCCCCTGTTGCTGGAACCCTGCCAGGGCCCCACTGGCTGTCAATTCCAGAGTCCTTCAGCCCCTGGGGCTGAAGCAGAGAATGTCATGGAGGTCTCTGGAAGTCGCTGATTCTGTGACTTCCACGACCTCCGTGACATAAACGTAGACTTAACCATTCCCACCGCTCAGCTTTTGCTTCCTAAGGCAAGAAGTTAGTTTCCTTTCTTTGGGAACGTTCCCGTACCCCACCCACCCCCCATACTCCCCATTAGCAAACACCATAATCAAAATTTATTGTATTATAAATTAAAAACAGTTTCATATGAGGAAATCAGTGAGAATATAATAAAATAAAAGGTTTTAAAAAAAACCCAAACACACATCAGGCTGATTAGTGAAGAATATCTTTAAGTGAGTTAGAAACTTTCCTAGAAATATGGTTGTACCTTGAGCAACTGCAACAACTCATCTCTCACCCCCTTGGAGTCTAAAAATTGCCTCCTTTTCAGTGATCCTTCACAGCCTCATTGGGTATGTCTACACCCCATCTGGGAATAAGCCTCCGAGCCCAGGTCCACAGGCTCGCACTACTGTGCTAAAAATAGCTATGTAGATGTTGCCTCATCTCCACCTTCCAGCTTGGGTGCCTGAACTCCAGCCTTAGCTGCCACGCCAAAGCCGTGTCTACATGGCTATTTTTAGCATGCTATCTTCAGCCCTGCTAACACCAATCTGTCAACCAAGGCTGTGAGGCTCGTTCCCAGATGCACTGTAGACATACCCTATGAGTCCTAGCATGGTTCAGCAAGTGTCTCCTTGGATAGACAAGGTCACCTCTTTTCTGGATTGCACTTTCCTTTCTTACCCCAGAGCAAATTTCTTTTCCTGATTGTCTAGTTTTCTACTCCAGTTTTCAATAAGCATTTGAACCTTGCAAGCCATGGGATGGTTTTACTGTAGTTTAAGTGGTTGGTTTGCTTTGTCCTTTCCAACCCTAAGAGCCAGAGTGTGAAATGTCCCTTGCAGAATAATCTAAATAAGCAGTGTGGATTGTTTTTTCTTCCTGATAGCAGATGGTTCAGACATATGGAAATTACATAAAGGTTTATATCATGGGTTCCTAAAATCAGTACAGATATTCCTACAGAAGCTACCTACAGTGTAACTTGGCATTATAAACCAACTGTCTAGATGTAGCCATGAAGGGTGAAATTCAGGTCACAAAGGCTCAAATGGGACTTCAGTGGTGCATACTCTTTGTGCAGGCCCTTTTCCCAGGGCAAATGTCATCCTAAGCAAAGTATCAGAGCGGTAGCCGTGTTACTCTGTATCCACAAAAACAACGAGGAATCTGGTGGCAATTTAAAGACTAACAGATTTATTTGGGCATAGGCTTTCATGGGTAAAAAAACCCCACTTCTTCAGATGCATGGAGTGAAAGTTACAGATACAGGCATAAATATATTGGCACATGAAGAGAAGGAAGTTACCTTACAAGTGGACAACCAGTCTTGACAAGGCCAATTCAGTCAGGGTGGATGTGGTCCACTCTCTTTAATTGATGAAGAGGTGTCAATACCAAGAGAGGGAAAATTGCTTTTGTAGTAAGCCAGCCACTCCCAGTCCCTAGTCAAGCCCAAATTAATGGTGTTAAGTTTGCAAATGAATTGTAGCTCTGCAGTTTCTCTTTGAAGTCTGTTTTTGAAGTTTTTTTGTTGAAGGATGGCTACTTTTAAATCTGTTGTTGAATGTCCAGGGGGATTGAAGTGTTATCCTACTGGCTTTTGTACGTTACCATTCCTGATGTCCGATTTGTGTCTATTTATTCTTTTACCTAGGGACTGTCCGGTTTGGCCAGTGTACATGGCAGAGGGGCATTGCTGGCACATGATGGCATATATAACATTAGTAGACATGCAGATGAATGAGCCTCTGATGGTGTGGCTGATGTGGTTGGCTCCTCCGATGGTGTCGCTAGAGTCAGGGCCGGCTCTACAGTTTTTGTTGCCCCAAGCAGTGAAAAAAACTGCCACTGTGGATGGCAAAAGGAAGAAGCTGACGCCGATTTGCCGCCGCAGCGGGCAGAACAGAGAAGCTGCTGCCGAATTGCCGCTGCGGCCGGAGGAACTGCCGCCCCTTTCTAACTGCTGCCCCAAGCACCTGCTTGGAACGCTGGTGCCTGGAGCTGGCCCTGGCTAGAGTAGATATGGGGACAGAGTAGGCAACGGGTTTGTTACATGGATTGGTTTCTGGGTTAGTGGTTCTGTGGTGTGGTGTGGTGTGTAGTTGCTGGTGAGTATTTGCTTCAGGTTGGGGGGCTGTCTGTAAGCGAGGACTGGCCTGCCTCCCAAGGTCTGTGAGAGTGATGGATCATTTTCCAGAATAGGTTGTAGATCTTTGAGGATGTGCTGGAGAGGTTTTAGCTGGGGGCTGTACGTGATGGTCAGTGATGTTCTGTTATTTTCCTTGTTGGACCTGTCCTGTGGTAGGTGACTTCTGGGTACCCGTCTCGCTCTGTCAATCTGTTTCCTCACTTCCCCAGGTGGGTGTTGTAGTTTTAAGAATGCTTGATAAAGATCTTGTAGGTGTTTGTCTCTGTCTAAGGGATTGGAGCAAATGCAGTGTATGGCTGTAGACAGTGGATCATGTGATATGTCCTGGATGGTATGTAGGTAAGTGTAGTGGTCAGTAGGTTTCCGGTATATGGTGGTGTTTCTGCATGTACTCCTCCTGACGGTCGAAATGACAGACTGGACTTCTACATAAGGTACTTCCGCAGACATGCACAGGCTGAAATTGTGAACAAACAGCATCACTTGTCCCATTACCTCAGCCGCACAGAACGCAATGCCATCCACAGCCTCAGGAACAACTTTAACATTATAATCAAAGGGGCTGACAAAGGAGGTGCTGTAGTCATCGTGAACAGGTCAGATTATGAACAGGAGGCTGCCAGGCAACTCTCCAACACCACATTCTCCAGGCCATTATCCTCTGATCCCACTGAGGAGTACCAAAAGAAACTACACCAGCTGCTCAAGAAACTCCCTGCTATAGCACAGGAACAAATCTACACAGACACACCCCTAGAGCCCCGACCAGGGGTATTCTATCTGCTACCTAAGATCCATAAACCTGGAAATCCTGGACTCCCCATCATCTCAGACATTGGCACTCTTACAGCAGAATTATCTGGCTATTTGACTCTCTCCTCAGACCCTACTCTACCAGCACTCCTAGCTATCTTCAAGACACCATCGACTTCCTGAGGAAACTACAATGCATTGGAAAAGGAGTACTTCTGGCACCTTAGACACTAACAAATTTATTTGAGCATAAGCTTTCATGAGCTGTAACTCACTTCATCGGATGCATTGGTGATCTTCCTGAAAACACCATCCCGGCCACCATGGATGTAAAAGCTCTTTACACCAATATTCCACATGAGGATGGACTACAAGCTGTCAAGAACAGTATCCCTGATGAGGCCATGGCACACCTGGTGGCTGAGCTTTGTGACTTTGTCCTCACCCACAATCATTTCAGATGTGGGGACAACTTATACCTTCAAGTCAGTGGCACTGCTATGGGTACCTGCATGGCCCCACAGTATGCCAACATTTTTATGGCTGACTTAGAACAACGCTTTCTCAGCTTTCGTCCCCTAGCGCCCCTCCTCTACTTGTGCTACATTGATGACATCTTCATCATATGGACCCACAGGAAGGAGGCCCTTGAAGAATTCCATCTGGATTTCAACAATTTCCACCCCACCATCAACCTCAGCCTGGACGAGTCCATACAAGAGATCTACTTCCTGGACACTACAGTGCAAATAAGTGATGGTCACATAAACACCACCCTATACCGGAAAGCTGGGCTCTGGGAGGGTGGAAGTGGAGCAGGTATCTGGGCAAGGAGGGCCTCCATGGCTGGCCCCTGGGGGGAAAAGAGTGTGAGTGTCTGGCTCCCCAGCCGGGCTCTGCGGGGAAGCGGGCAGAGAAGCAGGAACTGGGTTGTCATAGGAGTTTCTTTAACTCTCTACTTCTGGGGGAATTTGTGTGTGTCTGTATTGTTACAGACATACTTCCTGACAGGTATTTTGAAATAAATTACCAGAGTAATTGAAACTGGCGTGATTATGTAGTGTTGTTTTGACAAAATTTGCAGTATTTTAAAATATTGTGCACAGAATTTTTAATTTTTTGGTGCAGAATTCCCCCAGGAGTAATTCACAGAGCAGAACTGTTTCTGGTACAACATTTTTGTCACTTCCTCTTAGTGTGTCTTTCATCTTCTATGCCAGTGCATTGTGGGATTTATGAAATCCCAATCCTACAGTTCCTGGCACTGTTGGAGTTTTTGTGTAACTTCCAAATGCACAGTGCTGAAGGGTGGATGGCAGCTGACATGCTCATTTCCTAGTGTCCACATTTAACAGAAAACATTGTAGATGGCTCTGGTTCAGTCGGACCTATGGTTAAGACTTATTCCAAGATGTTGCAGCCACCCATTACAACTATTTATAATAGTCTTACAAGCTCAGCCACCTGGAGCACAATTTCAAGCTCAAGGTGTTCCAAGAAATGGTTTCTTGCAATCATATCTACACTGAAGAAGAAAGGTAATTTCCAATACTTTTCCAAATGTTTTTATCACTTTTTATATCATATTTGGGGGGCAGCAATAAACAATAAAAGGAGAGACATTAAGAGTGTTGTATATGCATGAGAGATTTTACAGAACCAGATTTCATGCTACTGGATTTAGCAGTAAGATTTATCAATCCAAGTAACTTGCTTAAAGAAATTGCCCATCACACCCATTTGGAGACAATATTTTCTCAACTTTAACAAAGAAACTCATAGTCCACTACAAAACGACTGTGTTACCAGCTGGCACTTTGTAGCTTTGCACTTCAGAAGACTCTGAAGAGAGATTAGAAAGCTTTGGGGATAAATCTTTTTTGCATGTGTTTCTTCTTTTGTAGAACAGTTCTTATGTGCCGTATACATTTTCAGATATGACAGTCAAAATCTGGAAAGAGAGTGGAATTTAATATCTTCCGGCATAAATGACTAGAAAATTAATTTAAACCTCTTAACCAAATGAAAGTCAGATGTGACATACCCATAATCAAATTTTCACAACTCTATTGGGGACACTCATATAGTGACATCTAAATTCCCCCTCCAATTATTTCCCTTTCAAAATATATTACATTACCCCGAGGGCTTGTCTTCACTTAGAACAAAGGTGTGTTTATAATTCAAGTTAGCTAATATGTGGAAACATGAGGTAAAATCCTAGTGAAGGACAAGGCAGCTCATAGTTTTCACATGAGTTAGCAGGTCAAGATAAATGCTAAGCTCCCCTATAGTCTTTATCTCAACCTACTAATAAATTAAAACTACAGACTGCTTTGCCTTCACTAGGATTTTACCTTGAGTTAGCTAATTGACGAACCCACCTTTTTTAATAGGGAAGATGTTCTTTCTAAATCTAAAACCTCAGAAACATGTCTAAACTTTTGGGAATTCCATTTAAATATAGAATGGTCTCTGAAATAACAAACACATATTCTCATTTAATCAGCTTTGTTACACTCTCCTATAACTATGGGACAGATCATTTTTATCTGGGATACCATTTAGCCTTTCTAAACTAAGTAAACAAATATCAGCAATTGAAATGATTGCTCAAGGAATTTGCCTGTCAAAGGAACGTTGATTTATTTTCTGGGACTTTCTCAAATTAAGGGAGCAGTAACAAAGTTATATGGAGTATCTGAGATACTAGGAGAAAATGTAAGAGAGAGAACTTTGTTGTAGCACTTGGTAATTACTCGCCTGAAATATCTAGTGATTAACTGGTAGTAGGATTCAGTTCAAATCTTATACAAGGAGATGAAAAATCTGAAGCCTCTCTTCGTTTCCTCATGGGAGGAGATGATTCTTCCAAATGTCAAGACTTCAGCGATCATTTTACCACACGATATGTGGCATGAACTCAACTGGCAAACACCTTCTTGAAAAGGGAATTTTCGATCAAAACAGCACTATTACATTGGGCAGTCTTAGGATACATGTACACTGCAATATAATACCAGCAGCTGGTGCTGGTCAGCTGACTCAGGCTTGCGAGGTTTGGGCTGTAAGGCTATAATATTGCAGTGAAAAGGTTCAGGCTCAGACTGGAGCCCGGTCTCTGAGATGCCATAAAGGGGGAGGATCCCTGAGCCTGGGCTCCAGTCTGAGCCCGAACCTCTACACTACAATTTTGTAGTCCTGCCACCTGGGCCAACCATGGGTGTTTCATTACAGTGTAGACATAATGTAGTAGACAGTGTAGACATAGGGTCCAAATATGCAAATACTCATTGCCATGGCCCAAAGACTCAGGGCCCAAAGACTTGCTACTAAACATTAGGTATATTGAACTACTCATGGTAGTAAACAAGTCCGCTTGGTGGTATGCGTTTGCCGGGTCAGGACCATAATTAGAATGCAACCTTGAGCTTTTTTTTCCCTTTAAAATAGTTTTTCCTTCTATTCCAAGGTTAACATCCAGCAAAGAAAAACAATAACCACTGGACACAAATTGGATCATGCTACTAACAAAATCAGTGACAAGTGTTTCTTTTCCTTGACATACAGTTTCATTCTGTTTTCTCCATGTTGTAATACTGTAAGTGATTATTGCTAATATGATAATAAAACCAAACATTTTTTTTAAAAACTGTTCTTTAAATTGGAATATTAGCGATTACTTATCTTTTATGCTCCTTTCAAACTAATTTTTAAAAGAAAAATATATTACTTATAGAAAAAAAAACACCCAAAATGTAGATTCATCACAATTTGTATGTTTCTGATAGGGTATAGCTTCAGAATCCTTAGCACGGAGGCCAATTGGTACATTTGTCTTTGGTGAATGCTTCTCAGTTTCTCAACCTGCTCTTTCTACCTTCCATCATCCCCACCGTCGAAGGCGCTCTGAGCCCTTGCAGATCTCTGATTCCCCCTACTCAAACATTTCCTTCTCCCTAATGTTGCCACAACTACCTCCTGCCCACAAGACAGGACCTTTCCTTTACCCTGCTCTTCCCCCACCCCCGATCCCCTATTACTTGATGTCCTTTGCCCCCAAGAGTTTGTACCAGGACCAGTGCTGTTCAGCATATTCATAAATGATCTGGAAAAAGGGGTAAACAGTGAAGTGGCAAAGTTTGCAGATGATGCTAAATTTCTCAAGGTAGTTAAGTCCAAAACTGACTGTGAAGAATCACAAGGGGCTCTCACAAAACTGAGTGACTGGGCAGCAAAATGGCAAATGAAATTCATCATTGATAAATGTAAAGTAATGTACAGTGGAAAACATAATTCCAGCTATACATATAAAAAGATGGGGTCTAAATTAGCTCTTACCTCTCAAGAAAGAGATCTTGAAGTCATCATGGATCGTTCTCTAAAAACATTGGTTCAATGTGCAGTGACAGAAAAAAAAGCTAACAGAATGCTAGGAACTATTAGGAAAGGGATAGATAATAAGGGAGAAAATATAATGCCACTATATAAGTCACTGCTACACCTTGAATACTGCATGCAGTTCTGATTGTCCCTTCTCAAAAAAGCTATGTTTGAATTGGAAAAAGTAGAGAGAAGGGCAACTAAAATTATTAGGGGCATGGAACAGCTTTCACATGAGGAGAGATTAAAAGGACTGGGACTGTTGAGCTTGGAAAAGACACAGCTGAGGGGAGATATGATGGAGGTCTGTAAAATCATAAATGGTGTGGAGAAAGTGGGCAAGGAAGTGTTATTTACTCCTTCACATCACACAAGAACCAGAGGTCATCCAATGAAAATAATAGGCAGCAGGTTTAAAACAAACATAAGGAAGTACTTCTTCATAGGATACACAGTCAACCTGTGAAACTTATTGCCATGAGATGTTCTGAAGGCCAAAAGTGTAACTGGATTGAAAAAAGAATTAGATCAATTCATGCAGTATATTAACCAAGATGGTCAGGGATGCAACCCCATACTCTGGGTGTCTCTAAACCTGTGACTGCCAGAAGCTTTGACTAGATGACACTTATTCTTGCCAAGAAATATAGCCTGCTCTGTCTCTTTGCTACAGGCGAGCACCAGCACCAACACTGGTGTTTAGCCAAGGGTTAACAGTGCAAATTAAATCAAGTGCAACCAATGCTCTCTGCATGCTCACCAGTATTTCTTCCTCCCCGATGTCTCCTCTTCCTCTCTCTGCACGCACCATGTAATGTTTCGTGTTAAAATATGACAACCAGCCATTGTTTAGAGCAAAATAAGCTTATCTAAAGCTGCAGTAAGGTTTTCCACTTTACCAGCATTAGTGATCTATTTAAAGAACAAGCATTCTCAGGCCAACAAAGTAGAACAGCTGAACAATTGTATCATTTTCTTCCATGACATTGGGGGTTGAATTTGTATACCACTTGGGGGGATTTCTTTGTGTATGTACATGTCTCTCTGCCTGTTTGTCTGTCACAATTGGCCTGAATTTTTCTACGTTTCTTGGATGGAGACACTGACATACAGCTACGGAAAGTGAAGGAATGAATGGGGCAGGAGTTGTGATACCAGGCAGCATTGCTGAGCGGGGTGTGGCCAAGCGCATCGCTGGTGCCCCCTGTGGCTGCTTTCCAGTGTGGTTAAAAGTATAAAATGAATGGTACTCAGCGGTAAAAGTCCTGGGACTTTGCTGGTGGGCCTTGGGCCCATGGGATATGATGAGACCTTGTGGGCTGAGGTCCCTACCCTTGTGCACCCTCTGTCCCCCTCCTCCAGCCTGAGTCTTGGGAGGTAGGCTGAGGAGAGCCTATCCCACATTATGGGTTGTCTGGTAGGAGCCCTGGAACCACCTAAATGCCTGGTATAGGAGAGTCTGGGTGATGGGCCGGTAGCTCTCCTCCCCTGAGTTTAAGTTTAGTAAACTCTGTCCTCATTTCCCTGCTGTTTGCATCAAAGATCTGGGGCTGAGAACAAAATTCTTTTTAGCTAGCTTTCACTGCGAAACTTTTTGCCCATCTGGCTTCATGATTAGCTTTACTGTCTTGCTAACAGAGAGAGAAAGAGACCTTTCCAGGGAATTAAACTGCTGCTGAGGCATACCTAATTTATCTCTAACAACATTGAAGAGGTGTTAAACTGACCTTTTGACGCCTCCTTCATCTGCAGATTATTCTGTTGCACCTTATTAGCACTTTATGGTGGACATTGGACAAGGTATTTGAATGCCTGAAAGAATAAAGGATGATTTTTTCTAGTTATATTACATTTATTCAGTCATCAGCAATTGCCTTAACAGCTGATTGTAACATTGATGGAAATATCAAATAATTTGGGACATGGAGAAATGAGTTCATTAAACGTGTTGTTTTTATCCGTAATTATCTTGAGTAAGCTTTACATATATTCAGGTCTACATATTGTCAGAAATTTTAAAGTTACAAAATACTGTGCTGTCAGCAAAAAAACAAGGGGATAGTCTGTGAGGTATGGCAACGTATTTGAAAACTTTTTGCCAAGTTCCTAGTTAGAACTCTTATGCGTTGTTGAGAAATTTGCCTACAGTTCACATTCCCACAATGTGCATGAGTTCATTCATTTTTTTCAGTTATGTCTCTTTTTAGAACTTAATGTTTCCTCCCAAAGCAGTGCATTAGTAAAAAGCATCTTTTGCCTTACTGATTCTAACATTGCAATAACTGTTAGTTGAATTGTACTTTAATATGCAACCTTTGGAATGGTAGTAATTTCTAACAGGTATGATAGAACACATGTCCAGCAACTCTTAGTATCTTCTTGAAATATAGCTACCTGAACATACAGCAGACTTTTGCATTTTGATGTAGCTCAGCACATTGTACACAACCTTTTCCTTACATTTATTTTACTGTTGCTATGAAATATAAGACAGCTGAACTGAATTCCACTACATTTGACAATTTTGTGGTGATAAATTTTACTAACAAATAATAAAATCTGTATCAATAAGCTGAGATAGAAGGGACTGGTGGTGGGATTTTTGTTTTGTATGACAGAGCACCACATCGTACTTTTCTTCTTTAAAATTTCTTTTTATAGCATCCGTCTTTATTTAAAAAACTGGGTACAGTGTAATCACAAACTGTTAATAAATTGCTGCTAAATTCTGTACCTCTGTTAAAGTCAAGGCTTGGTCTACACTACAGAGTTAGGTTGATGTAAGGCAGCTTATGTCGCCTTAATTATGTCAGCGTCTACACTGCAGTGCTGCTTCTGCCAAAATAAGACTATGTCTCCACTGCACTTTTGTCGGTAAAACTTTTGTCAGTCAGGAGTGTAAAAAACCACACCCCTGACTGACAAAATTTGACCGATGAAAAGCTCTGGTGTGGACAGCCCATTGTCAACGGGACAGCATCTACTGCTGACAAAGCTACGGCCCCTCATTGGGGGCGGTTTTATTTTGTTGGCAGCTGTGCCGCTGTAAGGTACACAGTGCAGACATAGCCTGAATGGCCCACTACACCAACATAATAACTCCACCTCCATGAGAGAGACCTAGTGCTTATGTCAGCGTAGTTACTTACATTGGCTTTTGGTTGTCAGCGCTACAGGGGCTAACAGCTGGAGCCCTTCTCCCCCTTATCCTGGCACTGACAACCCAGAGCCCCATTGCTGCCTCCCAGTGAGGGACTTAGGGGAGAAGAGAGTCCAAGCCTGACTCTCCTTCCCCCCCTGCCATCTCTCACCAGAAGGCGACAGTGGGGCTCCTGACTGTCAGCTCTGGCAGTGGGGCTCGCAGTGGGAGCGCTTCTTTCCCCCAGAACTGACAGCCTAAACTGTGAACCCGGTGCAGGGCTCCCAACTGGGAGCCCCACATCAGGACAAGAGGCAGAGGGCTCCAGTTCTGAGCCCCCCCTGGGCTGACAGCCAGAACCTGAACTGAAATGTGAAATAACAGTAGCCAGGAAACTGACAAGAATGTCAGTTTCGCTGCTGGTAGGCTCCCAGCTGTGAAATTGAGCCCCATGTGGGCTCAGAGCATGGCTGTCAGTGTGGGGTTAGGAGAGGGGGTCACAGCTGTGAGCCCAGCACCTGGTTGACAGTTGGGCTGTCAGGTTGGGGGAGGGGGGCAGCTGTGAGCTGGCGACCACCTGACAGCTGGAGGGGTTCTGCTTTGAGCCCTGTACCTACAAGCTTAGGTTTGTTTTATAGAATATGAATTTGTTGAAAAAATGTTGGAAAGCCAAATTTACAGTATCACCTTAAAGTGAGCCCCAGTTTCCTAATATCATGGCCTTGGCTAACAATTCTTTAAAAGTCGCATTTCCATTATAAAACCCTATTTCTAAGCTTTTATGACTCAGTCAGAAAAATTCTCTCTGGAGTGAAATTTTGCATGTCATGTCACAGTCCATGATTGAATGTTGGTTAAAAATTTGAGGAGAAAACAAGGTTTTGTCTTTTCCCCTTATGCTTTCAAAAAGAGCAAAGATACAGATGTCAGACTTCTTCATTTATTTATTTATTTAAATCCCAGAAGTCATCAGAAAGGGACCTCTGGGACACTTACCCTCAATAAGGAAGTGAGGACAAGGTCATTAAAAGAGAAACATTATCCAAAGATTAAGTGTTAAATTGGAATTTTTAAAAAGACAACCAGACTAGAGGTTTTTAAAACTGGCAAAGTTGTTTGGGAGCAAAAAAATCCTTAATACTCATACTTTGCTCTTGTTATTTCAGGGATGTAAAGCACAGTCTGTGGAGAGGGTCAAATTGCATTTTTATTTGTGATTTGTGGGTCAGGGATATAGAGTTAGATCCATATACTGCCAACTCTTGTGATATTTGGTGTTTTACTTAATGCTTCAGCTCCTATACATATGAGATCAGATGAGAATCTGTTTTTGTTTCTAGCCTCATGGTTGTGGAGAAAAGCTTGAAAAGACAGATTGCAAACACAAAAATCCAAAATTTATTTAAAAACTCATGATTTTTAAGACCGCATGATGTGCTCTAGGGCCTCACTCATGATTTTTAACATTTGTTCTTGGCAGTATTATCCAGGACAATCCACAGACAATCTTCCACTGGCAACAGTGGGAGGTTTGTACATAGATCAAGGACAGGACATAATCCTAACGTAAAAATAGGACTAACTTTGTAGGCAATCATAAGTAAAAATGTATGGATTTATGGCTTATTACAACAATCTGTAGCCCAGTAATCCCCTCTTTTATGACTGCAGAGGTGTTAATGGGCCACTTCACCTTGAATGGTCTCTTACAATGTGCGTATTACTTATGCTAAACAATATGTTCCACATTATATTTAGTTGTGACACTTTTAAGTACCTTTCCCAAATCTGAAGAAGAGCTCTGTGTAAACTCAAAAACTTGTCTCTTTCACCAGAATAAGTTGGTTCAATAAAAGATATTACCTCATTCACTTTATCTCTCTAATAAGTAAAAAATGATAGAAAAATAGGGAGAAGTCAAGGAGGCAAGAAGGAAAAACAAAGATAGGGGCAGGAGCAGAACAGAATTGATGATGGGGATGGAATTACATATGAGAAAATATAGTGGTTTATCAGAAGTGTAGTCACCAAACTACTACATATTTAGGTAATGATCTTCAGAAATCAGATTGGCAATACAATGCATGCTAAATAAAACCATACAGAAATATTAGGAAATGGTGTGTTTGTGGTGGTTTCAATATGGCTATGGCTGTTGATAATTTATAAGGCGTTGCATAAGAAAGTAACAAACTGATAGATTGGGTGTAGGTTGTGGTGTACATTTTCATTCTTTTGTTATGTGTATTGAGGGTGATCATCTTGTTGAAAGTGTGTTTGTTAAAAAGGGCATTCGTGTATGATGTGGTTGAGTATCTTGATGCTTATAGGTTAACATAACCCGTTTCCTTAAATTGCTATTTCCTGGCTTTTTTAAGATGGTTATTTTATGAGGAAAAGTATTTGAGAATCCTTAATTCTAAATCAACAAAACTATGTGGGGATTCCATAGGGCTTTTAAAATTAATACATATAAATATAGGTGGAACTGAGAAGAGACCCATGTCTAATGAGGGGCTGCAAGGGAGTGGTGGTGTAGAACTGATTAAAATATCTTATCTCATAGACCAGGGGTGGCCAAACCATGGCTCACGAGCTGCATGCAGATCTTTTACATTTAAATTGCGGCTTGCGGAGCCACCCATGCCCCCACCCCATTCTCCACCTGCCAGCCTGAGGCTGGGGGAGCTCAAGGCTTCTTCCCTGCAGGGAGTGGCTTCTCAGAGTTTCAGCCCTGCGGGAGGCACCTACTGAGGCTCAGGGCTTCAGCAGTAGTGGGGTTGAAGCCCCAAGCCCCAGCAGGCATGCTCTGCAGAGCTGAAGCCCCGAGTCCCAGCCAGCACGCCCAGATCTCAAACTTCTGAAGATTATCATACGCTGCCTGGAGGGTCAGTAAGTGTGACCACCCCATCATAAACTCATAGACTTTAAGGTCAGAAGGGACCATCAAGGTCATCTAGTCTGTCCTCCTGCACATTGCATGCTACAGAACTTCACCCATTTAAAACTCTTTACACCTGCCTTTAACTCATGCTCAAGCTTCTTCTGTCTACACACTAAGCTTTTCATATGAAGCTGCAGGAATCTTGCAGTCTGAGAATCTTTGAATGCTGAAGGCCTTATTTGAAGCTCATTTAAGTTAATAACAGGCTTTCCATTGACTTCATTGGGCTTTGGATCAGCCCTATGTAGGGACAGCTTGAGATGCCGTGTGACAAGATTGCCGACGTTCGTATGGTGGGTCCTGGGCTTTTCTTGTGGCGGGGGGGGGGGCGGCTAAGACGCCACCCTTTGCCCCTGCTCTTGGGTGCCGAAGGCCCTGCTAGTGGCCTAGGCAAGTGGTAGAGGAGGGAAGTGGGGGAGGGGTCTGGGTTTGCTCCTCGCTCTGAGTCCCAGCCTCTCTCAATCCCTGTGGGTTTCCTACCCCCTTCCCCCTTGGGTGGGATTACCCTTGGTCCTTAGACACTGAGGGAGGGAGTCTCCCTGCCCTGCCAGCATAGGGTCTCTCTTACTTCGGTTCTCTGGACTTTCAGCTCTCACAACACACCGCCAACCTCCAGTCCTCTCTCCTTCCTCCTCTTCCCCTGACTGCCTGAAGCAGGGGGTTTTATTAGGTTCCTGACAGGGCTTAATTGACTACAGGTGCTCCAATTAACCTGTAGTAACCCTCCCTAGTCTACAGGGAACCATGCCTTAATCAGCCTAGTGTTTATATATTTCACTCTACCACTGCTCCCTGGCCCTCCTGTATCACGTCAGTTAAAGCATTCTCTTCCTGGAGTGTAGTTTTAAACAGAAGAGATATGTATAATTTTTATAGATTCCTAGATATTTAGGTCAGAAGGGACCATTATGATCATCTAGTCTGACCTCCTGCACAATGCATGCCACAGAATTTCGCTCACCACTCCTGCAAAAAACCTCTCACCTATGTCTGAGCTATTGAAGTCCTCAAATCGTGGTTTAAAGACTTCAAGGAGCAGAGAATCCTCCAGCCCCATGCTACAGAGGAAGGCGAAAAACCTCCAGGGCCTCTTCCAATCTGCCCTGGAGAAAAAATTCCTTCCCGACCCCAAATATGGCGATCAGCTAAACCCTGAGCATATGGGCAAGATTCACCAGCCAGATACTACAGAAAATTCTTTCCTGGGTAACTCAGATCCCACCCCATCTAATATCCCATCACAGGCCATTGAGCCTATTTACCATGAATATTTAATTACCAAAACCATGTTATCCCATCATACCATCTCCTCCATAAACTTATCGAGTTTAATCTTAAAGCCAGATAGATCTTTTGCCCCCACTGCTTCCCTTGGAAGGCTATTCCAAAACTTCACTCCTCTCATGGTTAGAAACCTTCGTCTAATTTCAAGTCTAAACTTCCTGGTGGCCAGTTTATATCCATTTGTTCTTGTGTCCACACTGGTACTGAGCTTAAATTATTCCTCTCTCTCTCCAGTATTTATCCCTCTGATATATTTATAGAGAGCAATCATATCTCCCCTCAACCTTCTTTTAGTTAGCTCAGCTCCACAGACAGGTTCTGAAACCTGTTTTAGATTTTAAGCAAGCAAATTCTGCCTTTGAACTTATGTCCCTTGACGACTCCCTTGTCCAGTCGTCTTTGTGTAAAAATTATAAGAGTTGACATTTTTAATTAGTGTCCACTTGCATATGTTACAACTGGCATATTTGCAAATTGCTGGAGGTGATTTTCTGCTGATAAATGCATGGGAATAAGCTATACCATTGTAAACACCCGTATACTGGGATAACTGCATCCGCACTATGGGGTTGTACTATGTTTGAATCGATTTCTAAACTGGTACAGTTAAAGCGGTACAAAAACCTTATGTGGAAAAGCCCTTTCGCTTGGTGCCTAGGCTGGGTCCTTCTGAGCTGGTGGGAGGAAAGTCAGGGGGAATTGGAAATTCCTATCTCCTTTGCTGCTCTTATTCAGGTGGTGGGGGAGAGAGCAGAGTGATAGCTATG
This sequence comes from Caretta caretta, assembly GCF_965140235.1. Classification (NCBI taxonomy): domain Eukaryota; kingdom Metazoa; phylum Chordata; order Testudines; family Cheloniidae; genus Caretta; species Caretta caretta. Next base: position 103,092,749 of record NC_134212.1, on the reverse strand, counting down.
ATGGTCCCTCTGGCTCTGGGGAATGCTGGGGGCTGACACAAGCCTCTTGTGATTACTTCCACAACAGCAGCGATACCTCCATGTGGTTTCCCACTTTCCATGGTTTCCCATTCTCCAACCTATGACAATAAAGATATCAGTGAGCAACTTTTTATCATAAAACTTGGATACTGCTAATACATGTAAATATTTAATACCGCATCAGATCACTATATCTTTTTGAATCAATGTAATGTGTACATTTCCATGAATAAAACCATTATACGGTAGTATATTAAAATATGGGTTTTAATAGAGCTTTTTATATGTGAAGTAAAAAGTTGTTGAAAATTAAGTGTGCTTCATAAAGCCGATTAGTTATTCACACTTTGATTCTTAGAATTTCTAAGCTTACTGAAAAGCAAGATTTTATTTAAATTAAAAACAATAGTTTTTACTTGTATTTATATGTGATTGTAGCCTTTCAAGGAAAAGAGTATGTTATGCTTTTGTGAGGTTCTGGTCACTCTTATTTCTTGTGCTCTCGTTTCATCTCAAATGTACCGAGAAAGGAGGTATCTGAATCTTACCTATTGAATCATCTGACTTCCAGAGCTCAACAGGCAAAGGTTGATGATGTACTGGAAGGTTGATCAGCTGAAATAAAGCATTCATTATCCTTCCATCTAACTTAATTGGTGACCTCACAATAGTGCCTTTTGTAACCTGATTTTAAACTCCCTCTCATTCACAGAATTCTCAAGTAGACTCAAATAATAAAAAGGCTGAGTCCATGTATGGTTATTTGGATAAATGTTCTGTGATGATTGAATCTGTCACTCTTTTTTTTTCTCTGTCTAGAAGAGGTGTTGTCATTTTGAGTAAAGCATTTCTTGAGAGAGGAGTATTTGCAGCTTGAATTGTTTTAATATCAGAAGTACTGCAATGTATTGGGCTTTACAGTTTAATTGTGAATCCCAAACTATATCTAACTAAATAATCTGCAGTGACTAATGTCCTCTGTGAATTAGCTTTGTCCTTTTTATGAAATGTCTGTATGAGGATTATGATTTGTTTACATACATCCTTTCTTCACCGTTACTTGTTGGATTTTTGTTGGGTTTTTATATGTGTGTGACAGTGTTGCTCTGTGAATTAGATGTTTTACACTCTTAAGGCATTATGTGACTTACACTCTTTCCCCTACGCTTGTGAAAACCCCCATGGGACAAAGGGGACTGAGTGAAGAGAAGGCAGAGCACAAGGACTTTTTAAAACCTTGGTGATTAAGCAAGTCAGGGCACCCTGGATGAATGTAAAAGAGAATGGAAGAAGAGAAGGATGACATTACTAAATAAAGAAAAAAACCCACACAGAGATGAATTGTGTGCCAGACCTCCAATTGCTTTGCTTGTAAGCTGCATCTTTTTACCCATCCTTCATCTATATTTTTGTCTTTTAAAAGCAGATTTTGCATTCTGATTCATGTAGATGTCCGCTTGGGATCAATGGAACTACGTGTGGGTGCAAGGATCTTTCCACATGCATCAAGTGGCAAATTCATTTTTAAGTTCTTTGGAGCTAGGACCTCTCTTAGTTTATATCCATAAACCGCCTAAAGCACTTTGGACACAATAAATAATGAATAACTACATACAAATATAAGAGCTCCCGTACTGGGTCTGAGCGTGGTCCATCTTCCCCAGTATCCTGTCTCTGACAGTGGCCCATATCAGACCTTTAAGGAGAATATACAGAACAGGGCAATTATGGAGTGATCTACCCTGTCTTCCATTCCCGGCTTCTGGTAGCGAAAGATTTAGGCTTGCATCCCTGGTCACCTTGGCTACCAGCCATTTCATGGGATCTATCTGCCGTAAACTTATGCAGTTCTTTTTTTAGCTCAATTATACTTTTGCCCGTCACAGCATTCTATGGCTATGAGTTCCACAGGTTAGCTTTGCATGAAAAAGTGCTTCCTCTTGTTTGTATTAAACCTGCTGCCTATTAATTTCAGTGGGTGACCTGATGAAACGTTTCTCTATTCACTTGATCCCCACCATTAATGATTTTATAGACCTCTATCAGGTCCCCACTTAATCATATCTTTTCTAAGCTGAAGAGTCCTATCTTTTTAGTCTGTCCTCATATGGAAGGTGGTTCATACTGTTAATCAGCTTTTTAGCCCTTCTCTGAACTTCTTCCACTTCCGTTATATCCTTTCTGAAATGGGATGACCACAACTTAACCCAGTATCCAAGGTATGGGCCCATCATGGGTTTGTATAGTGATATCATTATATTTTCTGTCTTATATTTTATCCCTTTCCTAATTGTTCCTAACATATGGTTAGCCTTTTTAAGAGCAGAAGTTTTCCAAAACTGTCCACGGTGACTGCATGATCTTTTTCTTTTTAATAACAGATTGATTGCAAACATTTTGTATGTATTTGGAGCTCAATATTCAAAATTCAAGTTGTTGGTTACTTGAAATTGGTCACATAAATCACATAATTATTTGTATTGTTTCTGATTCCTCTCAGGGAGCTGTAGCAGTCCATGGAGAAGAGAACAGACAAGCAGAATTAGGGATTATTGTTTGAAAATTGTGAACTTTTTCCTTTCTAGCTGACACAGACTCTACCTGAGAATCAGTCCTAGAAGAATTAGAATATTTTTTAAAAAGCACTGTCTTGATGCAGAATTACAAGTTAATTTTCCATATCACATTCACACAAAATAATCGCAGGTGTATTCATGGTCCTAGCTGTGATGTCTGTGGTCGGATCCTTGCTTGGCTTATTCAATTGCCTCTCTACTAAGACTGCCTTCATGGGTTTTGGAGAATACAGTCCTAATACACCATTGCATCAGTCCAATTTTATGACCTGTATTTATGTAAGTCTATTGGAAAATTGATTTACACCTAGGTAAAACAGAAGTAATGCAGTGGTGAATCAGGCCCCCGGTGACCCTGCTGTACCAAATAGTATTCCATCCTATGCAGTGGACCGCTTCTGTTGTGAACACTTTCACTTTCTGTGTGCATTCATGCGAGTATCACATGCATTGATGAATGCATTGTGAAAAACAAACACACATGTGAGTATGCCTGAAGCAAATTCATTTTATGGTCAGCCAAAATACACCTGGAAATATTTGGCAGAATTCAACTATCCTCTGCCCCAAACCAAGTTTAATAAGAAACAAAATTTACCTTTGGTTTTAGTATTTCTACTCAAAGTTAGATCATTTCCTCCTTTTATCAGATACTGTATCATCAAAAAATTTGTGTTTTATTGGCACCAAACAGTCAGTAACAGACATGCTAGAAAGTGCTGTGGGCTTGATTGTAACAAATGTCATTTTAGTAACTTTAATTGTGCCAGGAGGCTAGAGCAGTTAAATTGGTTTCTGATTATTCCCCTTTCTAACTTCCCCTTTCCTCAATTAACTTGTAATTATTCAGGGTGGATGTTGCTTTTATTGCAATGCAGATATTGCTTTTCATTATGCGGTACTGTATTCTGGAATAGTTTTATGCTAAATATCTGACACCATCATCCTTCAACTATACCACAACAAAGGTTCAGTCAGTATTTCCGTCTTGAATCGAAAAGCTCCAGTTTTGATCCAAAACCAGACATTTTGACACAATTCCATTTAATGTATGAATGCTCTAGAAGTTTAGGTTTTGTTCCAATGGGGAACAAAAACAAATTATGAAATCTGGAAAGTTGCCTTGAAATGGAATTGTCATTTTCCAGACAGCTCTAGTCCTTTAATAGTTGCTGCAGCAGCTCTCTTTTGCAGCTCAATGGCAGACATCCTAAGATTTCTGGGCTTTGTCTGAAGAAATCCTACTCCCAAAAAGGGTGTTAGGATAGCAAAAAATGGCAACATTTTAATAAATAAATAAGGAGGTGGCTGAGGAGAAAGAAGTTAAGATGGTAACAGGATCAAAGGCTAAAACAATCAAATTGAGACACGACTGCAAGAAGATTAGTCAATTTTGAACTGGTCAATGGGATGGGACACAAAACAAAATGCCAGATACAAGGGCAGTAGGTCTCAATTATGTGCTTGCTTACATGCAACTTGTTTCAGTTAATTACACAGACCCCTGGGTGGACACAGTTGCCGTTTTACAACTGGTTGCCAATATAAACCAAGTTTAAATAGACTCAAGTGTGTCTAAACACAAAGTTGTACCAATTTAACTAAATTGATTAAAAATAAAACTGGTGTAACTCTGTGGGTAGACCAGGTCTAAAGTTACTTCTCTCCCTCCCTCCCTCTCATTTGGCTGGTATGTTGGCCAGGATGATTTTATACATGTATAGAGTCTGTGTATACCCACATTTGATAAAGATACACATTTACGTATAGTATGAAACTTAACTTTCACATTTTATGTCTCTTCTTTTAAATTTGCTACCTTAATGGAAAAAGTAACCTTAAATTTCCTATTTTTAACTTAAAACTTAATGTTTTTGTTTACTGCCAGCCATTTTTGTGTTTGTGTACAAAACACATTTGTCAGCAAACGAAAGCAAACTCATTTACAATTTTACAGAAAAGCAGAGTGGTATCTAAGAGAGAGGCTGGAGCAAGCAACATGGCTATGGTTGGAACTTGACTTCATTTTAGCCACTATTTTCATTTGCTTCTAAGTTTTTTTTAAAAATTTCCTTTTTTTTTTTTTCTCAGTCCAAAGGCTGATTTATTTTTGAAAAGTGTGAAATAAATCCATTCTGTTATTTGTGAACAGGAGAAGCTTTAATGTCCTGCAGAAGAAAAGTTGGAGCCAATGAAAAGAATCAGTAACTGGGAGACATGGGATGCAGTCCTGGTCCATTAAAGCTAATGGAAAAACTCTAGTTGATTTCTGAGGGGCCAGAAAGTCAGTCAGGGTCATAAAGAAAGGTCTTTTGTACGTGCTTTGGATCAGCTGAAATGGGAAAGGAATGAGAAAAGCCAGAGGGGAGTGGTTTGCATTAATCTCAATTGCAGATTACCAGAGTTTTGTCCGTAGTGATAAGGGAGAGGCAGGGTTAATAGTTTTGTTGTTTCTTTTTTTAAAAGTCACAAAAAAAAATCCTTTCACATTCTGAAGGTAAGAGTCAAAGCCACAAAAGCAAGGAAATATTCAAGTTCTTGCCTTGTCTTCCTTTGGTCCCTTTATTAGCGTCCCATCACCTACCACCACAAGTTTACACTGCTATACTACCTTGCCACTTCACCCCACACACACGTAGACCTGCTTCCATCCTGGACCATTCTCTCTGACCAGGCCACCTGGTGAACTCCCCCTTTGTGTCCTCACTTCACTCACGTCTTCTGGCCTGTTTCTATGATGATCCTCCCTGATCCTCTGTGCCGTGCCACCATCCTTTTCTTCTAGTCCCTCTTGAAACACACTTCTTCCAGGACAGCTTTACTCTATGTGATGGAACTACCAGGAGTGTGCCCCATTCCACCGATGAGTCACATTAATTTGTGTTGTTCCCCTCTTTGTCTGCACGTTGTAATGTGCCCAGAAGGACCTAGCCTTATTTTTCTGTCTAAAATGCCTAATGCATTTTGAGCTCTATACAAATCAGAAATAAGAAGTTAAGAGCAAAGCTTGAACTCCTGGTTATCACAAGGATGTCTTTAACTTTAGAGAGCAGAATTTCGGGCCTTTGTTGTTTTTGTAACATTATCGTTAGAGACAAGCCTGAATAAAGAATCCAGATCCACATACTCCATGTTCAGCTCATGCAAGTGATCTTGTTTCTATAAAGGAGTGAATTAAATACCAAGGTACGAACTCAACCCCACTGCATCCTTCCACTCAACACAGCATTAATCACAATCCAGATCTGAATTGTGGAGCTTGGACTCACGTAACTGACGGTCACGTAACTCACTCTGATAATGTCCAGACCATTGATTTGTGTAGCAAAGGTGTTTTAACATTTCTTTGCAACCTCATACAGAGCTCTACAAAAGCTTTACCTCTAAAGTGTTTCCTTTCATTTTTTTTTTTCTGGTTTCACATCTGTTGGAAACTAAAGTGTGAATTATAACTTATAATAAAAATAGTTTTACCAAAAAGGCTGTGTCTACACATGTTGCACCTTCCAAACAGAGAGAGCTTTTTTTTCTAGTAGGATTACTGATTAACGTTAAATAGTTGGACACCATAAGTGAATATTTACTCTGGTATGAATGAACTGTAGGAAGTAATTTGTGTGTATTGTGCTTTGCAAACAGACCTGTTTGCTACATAGATTATGCTGTTCTTTTGAGCCCTGATTCTGCAAGTTATGTTGAACTCAGTGAGGCTCTGCATGAGTATATGGGTTCATTTGCACATTGTAACTTGTAGGATCAGGGACTTGATCTTTCTCATCACCTAATTCATTTGGTAGTTTACTCATAAATATATTTTTTATAGACAATATTTGTTATCCTTTCAGCTCCAATACACAAACAATAATACAAAATGCACAACTTTCTAATTTAAAGTTTATATACAGTCAAGTGTGTATGTGTGTGTATGTGTATATATATATATATTATATATATATAAAACTGGTTGCTTTTCAATAGTCAATTTGTTCATTATTGTTATGTATTAGAATCAGCATAGAGTAAAATATGAACCTTAAATTTTTAAGAAAATATTTGTCTGTAAAATCCTGAAATTCTTCCAAGCTTAATTAGATGGATCACATTGAATCTATTATGGCAATATCTTGAGGCAACATAATTCAATTATTTGGAAAGGTAATCAGTCTTTGCATATATCAAAGCAGAGTAATTGAATCACTGTAAGATCTAAATATATATTATGTGTCTCTGGTTTTCTTTTCAGTGTATACTAAATTCATCCCACTTGTAAAATCCATTAAATAAATTGATCCCAAAATGTATATGCTGACAAACATAGCTAATGCAAACATACGTGTTTGTGCAAACCCTCCAGTGCATATGTACGTGGAAGGGATGCACATACATATATTTGTGTGGTTTTTGAGAAGTGCTAGGGTCGTACTGAAAAATGTGTACATATAAAAAGGGGAGAAGAAGAGTTTAGTGTAAGACCAAAGAAAAATAACATTAAAGTAATTTTGTACTTTATTCTACTATTAAAGATTATTAGGGAAATGAAATATCACTCTAGTTTTTAGGCATAATTGACTCCATAATAAGATTCCCTCCCATGCACCGTCATACATTTTCTTTAATTTCTAAGTGACAGTGTTACGGTAGGTATCTGGTCTGTCTATCAGGTATAGGTATTTGTACCATGCTCATCACAATGGTATCAGAATGTCTTAAGAAATTAAGTAAATGCAAGCAGGTAGTCTATATATAGAAACTCCTTTCCTATCTTGCTGTGTACGTGCAAATAGGGGATTGTTTCACTTGATTGTGAGAGAGATGTGGCAAAGACAGGAGGTCTTTCATTTAGTTCAAATGTGGATAAGACTCTTAATTCCTGTGAAAGAGATTTCCAGCTGCCAATACATCATGTGTCCCTAACTTTAGTTTCTTAAATTTTCTGTTGCTTGCTGTTGAAATATAGCAAAAGTAAATAAGTTTATTATCTGTATCCTAATGTGGATTCTCCTTTACAGATTGCTATTGTGCAAAAAGAGAGAGGCCATTAGAAAAAGGCATTGTGACTGGTCTTTATTATTGCACATGCCTTGAAAAATAATTAAATCTACAGTATCTACAGTCTGCTCAAAGGACATGTTCCTTTACCCAGGGTTTAGCTTGACAGTCTAATAGCATCTATTAAGCAATTTACAGCTGGAATATAATGCTTGTCTCAAAAGTAGAAACCAGGAGGCTAAAGAATAATATGTGTTATTCTTTGACACCATGACACCAAGTAGAGACCTCCTTATCCTCATTAAACACTTCTTATTTTTAAAGCTTCTCAAAACAACACCTAATACTATTTGAGAAGTTTCTTGTTTAGAAAAGTAGTAAACTGCTACAGGTCCTAATTTATCATTTTAAAGCAGAGCATTGGACTAGAAAACTTCAAAACATTTTTCTCAGGCACCACATGCGTACTTTGGGCCACTGGACCAAAAGTAAGATGGTGAATGGTTGATAATTAGTTCAAAAATGTGTCTTGCCTGAACTAATACTCCAAGTAAGCGGCACCAGGCCAGAGCCCGCACCACAAACCCCTCCTGCACCCCAACTCCCTGCCCTGAGCCCCCTGCCGTACCCAGCACCCCTCCTGCACCCCAACCCCCTTCCCTGAGCCCCCTCATGTACCCGCACCCTTTCTCTGTTCCAACCCCTTGCCCTGAGCCCCTTTAATGCTAAATATATAACATTAAGACACTGGGACTTTATAAAGTAATTAATTTGCACTTTTTGTTAATGAAATGAATTTTTAATGTTCACTTGATTATCTTGTGGTATTTTAGAGAGAAGTGATTTTATCCAAAACATTGCTTCTGTTTCTTTTATTCTGCATCTGCTAATTTACATGATTAATTTTGAGAACATCTGCATATAATTCTGTATGCTTAACAGTAGAGAGATCACACTGCTTTTCAAATAACCACTACAGCTTTCACTTTCCAGATAGTCTCAGATTTGTATCTAATTGCGATGCCAAACTTACAAAGGTGCCAAAGTATAAGTGTGTAATTATGTAATTTTCTCTTGATCTTTCAGAGTCTTCCTGCGAGCAATTAATCAGTATGCAGATATGCTAAACAAAAAATTTCTTGACCAAGCCAACTTTGAGTTACAGGTAAGAGAAGATATAAACAGTATATTTGGTACTAATGTTAATGTTTTAATAAATTTCAGGTACAAACCAATAGTTTTGATATATTTATTTGTTGTTATGCATCTCTTCCTTGGAGTGCGAATGCTGAATTTATACAATGTGTTCTGTGACATGCTAAACTAAACATATAACCCAAACACCTCTGTACTTTGAGGAAACTGGCATCCAGATCCAAATGTCATGGCCTGTCCCCCCTCTCTCAGGAGCCAAGTTGAACCAAAAACCTGGATTTGAATAGCAATGATTTTTGAGATTAAGAGCCAGATTAAGGCATTCCAGGGCTCTAAGAGCGGGAACAAGGGAGGTAGGTTCCCTCTCCCCTTAGAAGAAGCAAGGGTGGCAGCAGATTCCTCTCACCCCCGGAGAAGGAGGGGTGGCAGCACAGAGGGCTTCTTGCTACTTACCCCAGCAGCTGAGGTGTATCTGCTTGGGCAGCTGGGCCAAACCATAGCACTCCCTTTCCTCCTGCCATGTACAGCATTCTCTGCTTGTGTTGTGTTGGTGGGGTACCCCAGAACAGTCAGTCTTGGAGTTAACACTCCATTAAAGTGCATGGAGTGGGTCCCTGTTTTAGAGCCACTGTTTCAGGCTGTCTGCAGACTCAGATAGACATATCTGCACTAGTCACACAAATTTCAAGTTTTTCTTCCCAATCATGAGGACAACAAACTTACTTGCAAAAATAAAAGATGTGATTTTGATCTAATCACATGATTCCAGGAGTTGGGGAATTAGGCACAAACCTATAACGCCTATACCATAACCACCGGTCCTGTTTGAGAATGTTTAAACATCCAGATGCAAGGCAGGCCCATCTGAAATCTAAACTACAACAGGATCCCATTAAATTTAAAAATAATTCAGTTTTTGAAATGATTATACAAAATTTTAATGAGTCAAACTGTCAGGTCAGTGTGAGAAGCACGGGACAGGGGCACAAAAACTGGGGATGTAGTTTCATTCCTTAATTAAGGATGGAAGCATTGTAGGCTATATTCTCATTTAGAGGTGTCCTGTTGGGTCTCCAAAATGTCATCTGAGGGCTGCAAACTTTCAGATTTAGGTGGCTTTCTGACTTCGGCACTAGGCTGCATCTTCCTTTCCATTTAGATGTGTATTTGTGGAAACAATGACTGATTTAGAAATGGGATCATACATCATTCATAGATTCGTTGACTAAGGCCAGAAGGGATCATTGTGATCATCTAGTCCAGGGGTGGGCAAACTATGGCCCGTAGGCCGAATCTGGCCTGTGGAATTGCCACCCCTGGGGCTCCGCGGGCCCCACTCCACTCCAGGAAGCAGCCGGCACCACATCCCTGCAGCCTCTGGGGGAGGGTGGGCAGAGGGCTGAGCGCGCTGCTCTTGCCTCTGGGTACCTCCCCCGAAGCACCCATTGGCCGGGAACAGGGAACCATGGCCAATGGGAGCTTTAGGGGAGGTACCCACAGGTGACAGCAGCCCGCAGAGCTCTCTGCTCCCCCTCCCCCCGGGGCTGCAGGGACGTGGTGCCGGACGCTTCCCGGAGCAGCACAGGGCCAGGGCAGGCAGGCAGGGAGCCTGCCCTGGCCCCAGTGTGCACCGCTGCCGCCCTGGAGTCACTCCAAGTAAGCGGCACCAGGCCAGAGCCCGCACCACAAACCCCTCCTGCACCCCAACTCCCTGCCCTGAGCCCCCTGCCGTACCCAGCACCCCTCCTGCACCCCAACCCCCTTCCCTGAGCCCCCTCATGTACCCGCACCCTTTCTCTGTTCCAACCCCTTGCCCTGAGCCCCTTCCTGCACACCGCACTCCCTCCTGCACCCCAACCCACTACCCCAGACCTACATTCATGGCCCTGCATGCAATTTCCCCACCCAGATGTGGCCCTCGGGCCAAAAAGTTTGCCCACCCCGATCAAGTCCGACCTCCTGTACAACACAGGCCATATGACTTAATTGAATTACTTTGTGTTTGAACTGGAACATATGTGTTTAGAAAAACATCTCATCGTGATTTAAAAATTGCAAGTGATGGAAAATCCACCACAGTTCTTGGTAAGTCGTTCCAATGGTTAATTACCCTCACTTAAAAAATTGCTCTTTATTTCCAATCTGGATTTGTCTAGCTTCAACTTCCTGCAAGTAGATCTTGTACTTTTGTCGGCTAGACTGAAGAGTCCATTATCAAATTATTGTTTCCCATGAAGGTACAGTACTTATAAGCTGTGTCTGTCACAACTTAACCTTCTCTTTGTTAAAATAAACAGACTCAAAAGACCTCAATCATTAAAATACATGATTTCCAATCCTTTAATTGTTCTCATGGTTCTTCTTTGAACCATTTCCAATTTATCAACATACTTCTTGAATCGTGGACACCAGAACGGGACACAGTATTCCATTAGTGGTTGCCCCAGTGCCAAATACGATAGGTAATATATATCCTTTCAACTCCTAATTTATATTACCTATTCATATAATCCAAGGATTGCATTAGCCCTTTTTGGCCATCGTGTTGCACTGTGAGCTCATGTTCAGCTGATTATGTACCATGACCCCCAAATCTGTTTGAGTCACTGCTTCCCAGGATTGAGTCCCCCAAACTGCAAGGATGGCCTGCCTTCTTGATCCTAGATTATGACTTTACATTTCACCATGTTAAAACATACTTTGTTTGCTTGAGCCTAGCTTACTCAGTGATCCAGATCATTCTTTGTCAGTGACATGTCCTCTTCATTGTTTAGTATCTCCCTCCCCCCGATATTTGTGTCATCTGCAGACTTTGTCAGTGATGATTATGTGTTTTCTTTCAGGCCATTGATAAAAATGTGAAATAGCATAGGGTGAAGGACTGATCCCTGTTGGACCTCACTAGAAATATAGCCACTTGAGGTTGATTCTCCATTTATAATTACATTTTGAGACATATAATTTAACCAGTTTTGAATCCATGTAATATGTGCTGCATTGATTTTGTATCATGTAGTTTATTAATCAAGAAGTCATGTAGTTCTATTCAGTTTCTGTATTTCTTTCATCTTTTCTTTTCCAAGATGTTTTACTTTCTGATTCTTTCTGTTTTGCCCCCAGCTTATTTCCTCCTCTTCAGTCTATCTTGTTCTTCCCTAAGGTTGTCTGAGTATCTCTTTCTCATATACATACAATACATACACACACACAAACACACATGCTCACCTTTGATATTTCTTTATAATCCTTTTTATTAATTCATTAGTTTTCTTCTATTTTTGAATTGTAAATTCTTTTCTTGTCTTGTTAACTCTGTTCTGCCAAATCCCTTCTCAGTGGTCTACTCTTCCCCACAACAAGAATGGCTCAAATGCTGAAATTGTCTTTTTTTCTTCTCAAAGTGAAGGGCCCCAGAACACTTCCCCATATCTTATTCCTCAAAATCATCACAAAGCCTTAAAGGCCTGAGTATTTCCCACTCCCTTTCTTATTAGCACTAGTTGTATTGAACTCTCTTGTGTCAGTACTTCCAGGTGGTCCTAGTCAGTTTCACTCCGCTGCCTTTCTCCTTCCCTGGAAAACTGCTGTGTGAGCACATGAAGCAGTGCAACTGACAGACTGCTTCTTGTTTCCAGTAACAGGAAAAATCCTGTTCAGTGTTGGAAATGTCATGGCCTGCCATTTTGGACACTAATTTTCATTTAGTTAATTTTGGTAGGTTTAGTTGCAAGGAGCTAAGTCACAAATGGCATTTCAGCAGATGAAAGGTGAAAGGAGGAGACTAACATGTCCGTAGTGGAAATCATACTTTTATTCTGATTTATCACATTATATTCTTAGGCCATTGTCATAATGTATGCAAAGAAAAATTCCCTCTTCTCCACCCTAGCGTCTACGAAGTCTCAGTCAGTGGAACAGTTCTGGGTGGTAAACAGCAAGGTAAAACTAGGTTGTCTGCACTAGAATTCAGAGTTAAGTGTTTCTTGCTCTGAGCAGTTTTCTACCTAATTTGTGGCTAATGCTCATATATGGGCCAAATTTGCTGCTTCTGCAGTTGGCAGTTCAACATGTGTGAGGTGTGAGAGAATGCACAACTGCAACATAGAGTTTCAGTCAACCTGACCTACTGAATTTCCAGAGCTATTTAAAGAACTTCAAGTGAAATCTACTCATTGGAGCCATGCACCTTTCAGGTATTAAAAACAGCGGATCTGTTATTAGAGAAAGGAGGTCAACAAATTCTGAGGGCAAGATTCCAGTATATCTCAAAGAAGTGATTATTGGGGTCATCAAGCCATGTCTTGATGCTGATAATCATCCTCATTACAGCCCTGCTCTCACGTTCCTTTTTGATGGAAAGTTAGGCCTTGCCTAGATGAGAAAGTTGCGCCTATTTAACTTAAAGTATAATTTAAACCAATTTAGTTAAACTGGTGTAAAGGGCTGTGTGAATGCCCCTATTTTGGTTTAAATCAACCTCATTTCAGTTCATTTAAAATTTTATAGGAATCTGTTTAAGATAAACCATTCAGAATACAATCAACGTGTCCACGCACTGTTTTGTCCCAGTTTAATTAAATTAGTGTAAAATCACACGAGGTTAAATCAGTGCAACTTTCTCATGTAAACAAGCTGTTGTTCAGAATGTTGTGGTGCAGTAGCTCTGGTATTATCTGGTGATCTCAGATTTCCTGGACGTATTTCAATTTGATGTATGACATGACTGTAACGCCTAGACAGTCCTGGTCTGGTTGGTAAATGATCTCTGGGTAAAGAACAATAGAAAAATGTCCTTGCTGATTATTTTAAATCTCTCATCTGCCTATGACTGTTCTCCACAAGGAATTGTTTTAGTTGTGAGCCCGTGTAGGTATAGATGGGAGTGGCACATTGGGGTGTCTCTGTTAGTTTCTCTGAGGTGATCCAACTCTTCTCCAAGAATTCTCCTTTGAGGAATACTGCAGGATTCTGTTCATTCATCCCACCTGCTACTGTGAAGTTACTAAGAGAGATGGTGAGGTGGTTTGGTTTACTCTACCATCAATATGCTGAAGATACTCAACTCTAAGTTACCTTTTCATCAGACTCGGGCAGTGCAGTCTCTCAATTTTAGTAAAAGGAAAAGGAGTACCTGTAGCACCTTAGAGACTAACCAATTTATTTGCGCATAAGCTTTTGTGAGCTACAGCTCACTTCATCGGATGCATACTGTGGAAAATACAGAAGATGTTTTTATACACACAAACCATGAAAAAATGGGTGATTATCACTACAAAAGGTTTTCTCTCCCCCCACCCCACTCTCCTGTTGGTAATAGCTTATGTAAAGTGATCACTCTCCTTACAATGTGTATGATAATCAAGGTGGGCCATTTCCAGCACATATCCAGGTTTTCTCTCCCCCCACCCCCTCCAGCACAAACCCACTCTCCTGTTGGTAATAGCTAAACTTCTACATGCCACAAGGGGCCACAGCAATGGTTCCCTCAACCCACCCAGCAATATTGTTAACCTATCCAACTATACTCTTAGCCCAGCAGAAGCAGCTGTCCTCTCCTTCTGCCCCTCCACCCCCACAAACATGGTACAGTTCTGTGGTGACCTAGAATCCTATTTTCGACGTCTCCGACTCAAGGAATATTTCCAACACACCTCTGAACAACATACTAATCCACAGAGACCTCCCTACCAACACTACAAAAAGAACGATTCAAGGTGGACTCCTCCTGAAGGTCAAGACAGCAGACTGGACTTCTACATAGAGTGCTTCCGCCGATGTGCATGGGCTAAAATTGTGGAAAAGCAGCATCACTTGCCCCACAACCTCAGCCGTGCAGAACACAATGCCATCCACAGCCTCAGAAACAACTCTGACATCATAATCAAAAAGGCTGACAAAGGAGGTGCTGTTGTCATCATGAATAGGTCGGAATATGAACAAGAGGCTTCTCGGCAGCTCTCCAACACCACTTTCTACAAGCCATTACCCTCTGATCCCACTGAGAGTTACCAAAAGAAACTACAGCATTTGCTCAAGAAACTCCCTGAAAAAGCACAAGATCAAATCCGCACAGACACACCCCTGGACCTCGACCTGGGATATTCTATCTACTACCCAAGATGCATAAACCTGGAAATCCTGGGCGCCCCATCACCTCAGGCATTGGCACCCTGACAGCGGGATTGTCTGGCTATGTAGACTCCCTCCTCAGGCCCTACGCTACCAGCACTCCCAGCTACCTTCGAGACACCACTGACTTCCTGAGGAAACTACAATCCATCGGTGATCTTCCTGATAACACCATCCTGGCCACCATGGTGTAGAAGCCCTCTACACCAACATTCCACTCAAAGATGGACTACAAGCCGTCAAGAACACTATCCCCGATAATGTCACGGCTAACCTGGTGGCTGAACTTTGTGACTTTGTCCTTACGCATAACTATTTTACATTTTGGGACAATGTAGACCTTCAAATCAGCGGCACTGCTATGGGTACCCGCATGGCCCCACATTTTTATGGCTGACTTAGAACAACGCTTCCTCAGCTCTCGTCCCCTAACGTCCCTATTCTGCTTGCATTATATTGATGACATCTTCATCATCTGGACCCGTGGAAAAGAAGCCCTTGAGGAATTCCACCATGTTTCCATCCCACCATCAACCTCAGCCTGGTCCAGTCCACACAAGAGATCCACTTCCTGGACACTACAGTGCTAATAAACGATGGTCACATAAACACCACCCTATACTGGAAACCTACTGACCACTATTCCTACCTATATGCCTCCAGCTTTCACCCTGACCACACCACAAGATCCATTGTCTACAGCCAAGCTCTGTGATACAACCGCATTTGCTCCAACCCCTCAGACAGAGACAAACACCTAGAAGATCTCTATCAAGCATTCTTACAACTACAATACCCACCTGCAGAAGTGAAGAAACAGATTGATAGAGCCAGAAGAGTTCCCCAGAAGTCACCTACTACAGGACAGGCCTAACTAAGAAAATAACAGAACGCCACTAGCCATCACCTTCAGTCCCCAACTAAAACCCCTCCAACGCATTATCAAGGATCTACAACCTATCCTGAAGGATGACCCAACACTCTCACAAATCTTGGGAGACAGGCCAGTCCTTGCCTACAGACAGCCCCCCAACCTGAAGCAAATACTCACCAGCAACCACATACCACACAACAGAACCACTAACCCAGGAACCTATCCTTGCAACAAAGCCCGTTGCCAACTGTGCCCACATATCTATTCAGGAGACACCATCACAGGGCCTAATAACATCAGCCACACTATCAGAGGCTCGTTCACCTGCACATCCACCAATGTGATATATGCCATCATGTGCCAGCAATGCCCCTCTGCCATGTACATTGGTCAAACTGGACAGTCTCTACGTAAACGAATAAATGGACACAAATCAGATGTCAAGAATTATAACATTCATAAACCAGTCGGAGAACACTTCAATCTCTCTGGTCATGCGATTACAGACATGAAAGTTGCGATATTACAACAGAAAAACTTCAATAATAGACTCCCAGCGAGAGACTGCTGAATTGGAATTTATTTGCAAATTGGATACAATTAACTTAGGCTTGAATAGAGACTGGGAGTGGCTAAGTCATTATGCAAGGTAACCTATTTCCCCTTGTTTTTTCCTACCCCCGCCTCCCCAGATGTTCTTGTTAAACCCTGGATTTGTGCTGGAAATGGCCCACCTTGATTATCATACACACTGTAAGGAGAGTGATCACTTTACATAAGCTATTACCAACAGGAGAGTGGACTTGTGTGTGTGTGTGGGGGGGGGGGGGGGAGAACCTAGATTTGTGCTGGAAATGGCCCACCTTGATTATCATATACATTGTAAGGAGAGTGATCACTTTACATAAGCTATTACCAGCAGGAGAGTGGGGTGGGGGGAGAGAAAACCTTTTGTAGTGATAATCACCCATTTTTTCATGGTTTGTGTGTATAAAAACATCTTCTGTATTTTCCACAGTATGCATCCAATGAAGTGAGCTGTAGCTAACGAAAGCTTATGCTCAAATAAATTGGTTAGTCTCTAAGGTGCCACAAGTACTCCTTTTCTTTTTGCGAATACAGACTAACACGGCTGGTTACTCTGAAACCTGTCAATTTTACTAATGTCTGCCTGAGTGTGAGGTTTGGATGAAGACGCACGGGGAAGTTAGTGCTCAGTAAGCTAAGGTGTGAATTTAAAGTGCACAAGCTAGTCAGCAATAAATCCCTATGTGGACACACTTACTGTGCACAAAGGGTGCCCTGAGGTGGTTTAGCTTAGTACATTTCCAAAGTGTATTAAGCTAATGCGCACAAAGGAACTTTTAGTGCACAATAGAAGTGTCCACACAGACAGTTTGTGCGGAGTAACTAGTGCTCTCTTAATTCAGTATCAGTATAACTATTAATATCAACATAATTCAGTATCAATATAACTATTGATCTGAAGAACTCTGCACTGATTTGGGACCTGACTGCTGTAAAGACTGCATCTCTGCTTTTGTTCTGTCTTGACAATTGAGATCAGCTAACACTGCCAGATTTAAATATTTGAAGATCCAGTGCAGGGTTTCTCAGTGTGGAACCGTCATTTCCACTGTTCAGTCAGCCTGAATAATATGGTGGGCCAGATTCTCTTTACAGCAATAGTGCAAAAGGGCCATAATCTGTTTACCAATGTGCAGCTGTCTGCTGTCAGAGAACTCCCTGCTGGCACAGACATGCCACAACTGGGTGCTCCACCCGTAGCACTCCTCCCTTCCTGGTCTGGGGAAGGCAGGTAGAGGATGTCACAGAGCAGAGTTCATCTTAGAAAAGCTGGACGTGCACAAGTCCATGGGGCCGGACGAGTTGCATCCGAGAGTGCTGAAGGAATTGGCGGCTGTGATTGCAGAGCCATTGGCCATTATCTTTGAAAACTCGTGGCGAATGGGGGAAGTTCCGGATGACTGGAAAAAGGCTAATGTAGTGCCAATCTTTAAAAAAGGGAAGAAGGAGGATCCTGGGAACTACAGGCCAGTCAGCCTCACCTCAGTCCCTGGAAAAATCATGGAGCAGGTCGTCAAAGAATCAATCCTGAAGCACTTGCATGAGAGGAAAGTGATCAGGAACAGCCAGCATGGATTCACCAAGGGAAGGTCATGCCTGACTAATCTGATCGCCTTTTATGATGAGATTACTGGTTCTGTGGATGAAGGGAAAGCAGTGGATGTATTGTTTCTTGACTTTAGCAAAGCTTTTGACACGGTCTCCCACAGTATTCTTGTCAGCAAGTTAAGGAAGTATGGGCTGGATGAATGCACTACAAGGTGGGTAGAAAGCTGGCTAGATTGTCGGGCTCAACGGGTAGTGATCAATGGCTCCATGTCTAGTTGGCAGCCGGTATCAAGTGGAGTGCCCCAAGGGTCGGTCCTGGGGCCGGTTTTGTTCAATATCTTCATAAATGATCTGGAGGATGGTGTGGATTGCACTCTCAGCAAATTTGCGGATGATACTAAACTGGGAGGAGTGGTAGATACGCTGGAGGGGAGGGATAGGATACAGAAGGACCTAGACAAATTGGAGGATTGGGCCAAAAGAAATCTGATGAGGTTCAATAAGGATAAGTGCAGGGTCCTGCACTTAGGACGGAAGAACCCAATGCACAGCTACAGACTAGGGACCGAATGGCTAGGCAGCAGTTCTGCGGAAAAGGACCTAGGGGTGACAGTGGACGAGAAGCTGGATATGAGTCAGCAGTGTGCCCTTGTTGCCAAGAAGGCCAATGGCATTTTGGGATGTATAAGTAAGGGCATAGCGAGCAGATCGAGGGACGTGATCGTTCCCCTCTATTCGACATTGGTGAGGCCTCATCTGGAGTACTGTGTCCAGTTTTGGGCCCCACACTACAAGAAGGATGTGGATAAATTGGAGAGAGTCCAGCGAAGGGCAACAAAAATGATTAGGGGTCTAGAACACATGACTTATGAGGAGAGGCTGAGGGAGCTGGGATTGTTTAGCCTGCAGAAGAGAAGAATGAGGGGGGATTTGATAGCTGCTTTCAACTACCTGAAAGGGGGTTCCAAAGAGGATGGCTCTAGACTGTTCTCAATGGTAGCAGATGACAGAACGAGGAGTAATGGTCTCAAGTTGCAGTGGGGGAGGTTTAGATTGGATATTAGGAAAAACTTTTTCACTAAGAGGGTGGTGAAACACTGGAATGCGTTACCTAGGGAGGTGGTAGAATCTCCTTCCTTAGAGGTTTTTAAGGTCAGGCTTGACAAAGCCCTGGCTGGGATGATTTAACTGGGAATTGGTCCTGCTTCAAGCAGGGGGTTGGACTAGATGACCTTCTGGGGTCTCTTCCAACCCTGATATTCTATGATTCTATGATCTATGCCTATCCTCCACTAGCACAGGACCCATTAAAAACCCTATGCCAGTGGCATCACTTAGAGCACCTTGGGAGCTGCTGAATGTCGTGTTGAATCTGGGGCTAGCCCAGAGAACTGGTGAGCCATAACCAGACTCCTTCCCTCCTCTCCCTTGCTCTGAATGTTGCTCTGGTTTAGGAGATAGTATAAGAGATACCAGACTAAACTAATTTATTTTGTTTGTGTCACCCAGAGATTTCTTTATAGTAGTAGACTTTTAAAAATCGATTATATATTTTAATAGAGTATTGAAAAAATTATATTTCCAATAAGTAAACTGTACATTATGTCTGCCACTGCAAAAATAAATACATTGATCTTGCACAACCTTTACAGCACTGGGAGACCTGTTGGCAACTTCTCGAGAGCTTGAGGGCCATACCTAATTTGCATATAAATTTAGTTTTTAATCAGATAAATGGACACACTTTTTTTCTTTATTTATAGAGCCCTGTAAGTATGCAGAGTGCTTCAGAAAATACATAGGAAAATGCTTTGAGGTCTGAGTGGATAGTGTGTCAACAGGAGCGAACACTGGCAATGGTTCTCTGAAACCAAATTCTGAGGTAGCCACGCACAGTGGAATGCGGGCTGGAGACTGTTAACAAATCACAGTACCTTAATAATGTTGAGATTTATTATAGGAAACTTCCTTTGATAGTTACTAGTGGAGTTCCTCAAGGATCGGTCTTGGGACTGATTTTATTTCATACTTTCATTAATGACCTTGGCACAAAAAGGAGGAGTGTGCTAATGAAACTTGCTGATGACATGAAGTGGGGAGGCATAATCAATACAGGGAAGGATTGGAATATTACACAGGAAGAACTGCCTGACTTAGAGGATTGGAGTAATAGAAATGGGATGAAATTTAATAGTACAAAATGCAAGTTTGTGCATTTAGGGACTGATAACAAGAAATTCTACTATAAGCTGGAGGCTCATCAGTTAGAAACAACAGAGGAGGAGAAGAACCTGGGTGTATTAGTCGATCATCAGATAACTATGAGCCACCAATGTGATGTAGCCATGGAAAAGGCAAATGTGATCATAGGATGTATGAGGTAGGGTTTTTCCAGTAAAAATAGGGGAGTGTTAATGCCATTATACAAGGTATTGATAAGATCTCATTTGGAATACTGTGTACTGTTCTGGTCACCCAAGTTCAAGAAAGGTGACTTCAAAGTGGAACAGTGGCATAGAAGGATGAACTATAAGGGCTGTTAGGTTCTCCATTCATCTGTTCATCCTATCTTAGGACAGGAGCTAAAAGAGCTTGGCTTGTTTAGACTAGCAAAATTAAGGTTGAGAGGGGATATGATTGCTCTTTATAAGTTCGTCAGGGCAGCGGGGGGGCACCCCAGAGAGAGAAAAGAATTATTTAAAATTAAGGAAAATCTTAGCACAAGAACAAATGGGTATAAACTGATCATGAATAAGTTTAAGCTGTAAATTAGAAGAAGCTTTCTAACCATTAGAGGAGTGAGGTTCTGGAACAGCTTTCCATGGGAGTGATCGGAGCAAACAACCTAATTAATTTTGAGATGGAGTTTGATACATTTATGAATGGGATGATAGGATGGGATTGCCTGTGATAGCAGGGGACCAGACTTGATGACCTAGGAGGTCCCTTCCAGACTTATGTTCCTGTAAGCATTTCTAAAGATAATTGCACAAGGAGTAGCCAGCCCTATCTGTCCTTCAGCATGCTTTAATAGACATTCAGTAAACTTAAATCTCTCTCTCTCTCTCTCTCTCACACACACACACACACACACACACACACACAGTCTCATATATGCATGATATTATGGGTGTGTAAAATATATATAAAACATACACACTCGTATTCATATCTCATGTGTTTGAATAATCAAAGTGCCTTTGATTTTGTGTAAATGGACCATTGTGTTTCATTAAACATACGAACAGCATGGAGATGGACTAAGATCTCTTCAAGAAGACAATGTCTATTTTTTCTATTAATATTTATATGCATAAATTATGTATTTTAAGATGTTTTGTAGGTGTGCAGAAGAACACTTCAGCGATTTAATAGTATTTATTCTTGTCCTCTCTCTGATTTTCAGCTTTGGAACAACTACTTCCACCTGGCTGTTGCTTTTCTTACACAAGAATCTTTACAACTGGAGAATTTTTCAAGTGCCAAAAGAGCCAAAATACTTAACAAGTAAGTCCTATTCCCAATATAAAATCATGGGTAAGAATTTAAGGGACTGTTAACATAATTTTACTTTGGTTCCTTAGATAAATTCATACAAATTTATATGTAATCATGATGTAATGAAAATGTTGGTTTTAAAACTATGAATCAAATATAGCATATATTCCTACCATGCTGCAGTCTGTTCATAGTCAAGACTTTCAGAAGTATGAACAAATTCTAAAAGTAAGGATTTTTTTTAAAGCCGCTGTAGGTTTGTGCTTATTCTAGTCTTATTTCACTTGTATTCTTTATTGCCTAATTCCTAAATGCCTTTTACAGTGAAATTTCATAACTACAGTCAGTGTCACTGTGATATCCCTGAAGAATGTTTTGTTGCATAGCTGCAGACTTGTATGGTTTCCTGGTCAAAAGGGATTACATTGCCTACCTCTGGACAGGGAATTTGAACTGTCTGGATTAAGTTCTAAATTTCACAGCAAATAAAACCTGTCAAAAGGAGAAGACACACAGATTTGGGAACACAGAGGATTTGCCCACTGTATTACTGCCTTCATTTCTTTAAATTCAGGCATAGTGTGCCCTTTCTTCACTGAGCAAATAAGCTAGAGACAATAAAAATCAATGTAGTGGTTTTAAACAATGTGTGTGGGCTCTTTCAAAATCGAAATATTTTTAATAAATTAGTGCAAAAAATCTGTATTTAAATTTCCAACCAAAACACTGCATTAATGGCACACGTGTTAGGAAGTTCAATATTATGGTTCCCTCACCACGTGTGTATCAGCACCCCTGTGCTTATGTAGTCTTTTGTATCACTGTTAGTTTTGCCTGACAGTACAAAAGTGCAGTATGTCTGGGTTATGGTAAGAGGCAGCATAGCTCAGTGTAGTGCTACTCAACCTATGGGGCATTTCTTTAACTGGTTCATGAAGAACCCCCTTGTGGGTTGGGCCGTCTCGGTGAGGGGAGGTAAAGTCCCAGCAAAACTCCAGTGAGAGTATTCAGTGAGAGACCTGGGAGGGGGAAGGAAGGAGCAATTTACACCAGATCCCCTATACTTTCTGCTACCTTTCCTCCTGTTCTACCCCAACCCAGCCAAACTAGAGGTCCTCCCTTTCCTAATTCTCTGTCCTCCTGCCCACACAGCACTCAGCTGAAGCAAGGAAACCTTTGTTGCTAGGACCTGTAGAGCCATCTTCACAGCCTTTGAAACCAACTCTGCCCAGAGTTGAATGCTTTGCTGTTGAGAGACCCTCCTACCCTACAGTCCCCCTCTTGGCACCAGCTCTCACCCCACAAAATGTCCAAGAAATCATGTCATGGCCCAAATCTCAGAGCCCTTTTAGGCTACAACCAGATGGCAACCATAAGTGGTATGGGAGGCAACAGGTAAGATTCATCATTAGGATTAAATGCGATCACATTTTTAACGCTGAATCTTTATTTTAACCAAAGGAAAGATCAATTACTCCTCCATGGAATCTAAATCATAGAATCATAAAAGTGTAGGACTGGAAGGGTCCTCAGTAGGTCATCTAATCCAGTCCCTTGTACTCAAGGTAGGACTACATTGTAACTAGACCATTCCAGACAGATATTTGTCTAACCTGTTCTTACAAGCCACCAATGACGGAGATTCTACAACCTCCCTAGGCAATTTGTTCCAGAACTTAACGACTCTGACAGGAAGTTTTTCCTAATGTCCAACCTAAACCTCCCTTGCCGCAATTTAAGCCCATTGCTTCTTGTCCTATCCTCAGAGTTTAAGGAGAACAATTTTTCATCCTCCTCCTTGTACCAATGTTTGATGTCCTTAAAAACTGTTATAATGTCCCCCCTCAGTCTTCTCCTCTCCAGATGAAACAGACCCAGTTTTTTCAATCTGTCTTCATAGGTCATGTTTTCTTGACCTTTAATCATTTTTGTTGCTCCCCAATTTGTCCACATCTTTCCTGAAATGTGATGCCCAGAACTGGATACAGTGAAATGAGCTGGATACACTATTCCAAATGAGACCATATCAGCAAGGAGCAGAGCAGAAGAATTACTTCTTGTGTCTTGCTTACAACGCTACTGCTGATATATCCCAGAATGATGTTTGCTTTTTTTTCAACAGTGTTGACTCATATTTAGCTTGTGATCTACTATGCCCCCCAGATCCCACAGTACTCCATCTGAGGCAGTCCTTTCCCATTTTGTATGTGTGCAACTGATTGTTCCTTCCTAAGTGGAGTACTTTATATGTCCTTATAGAATTTCATTCTGTTTACCTCAGACCATTTCTCCAATTTATCATCTTGAATTTCAATCCTATCCACCAAAGCACTTGCAACCCCTCCCAGCTTGGTATTGTCTGCAAACTTTATAAGTGTACTCTCTATGCCATTATCTAAACCATTGATGAAGATATTGATCAGAACTAGATGCAGGACCTATCCATGTGGGACCCCACTCAATATGCCTTACCAGCTCAACCAGTTATGAACTCACGTTATAGTAGCTTCATCTAGGCTATATTTCCCTAGTTTATTTATGAGAAGATCATCAAAAACAGTATCAAAAGTCTTACTGAAGTCAAGATATACCACATCTACCACTTCCCTCCCATCCAGAAGGCTTGTTGCCCTGTCAAAGAAAGCTGTTAGGTTGATCTGACATAATTTGTTGTTGACAAATCCATGTGACTGTTACTTATCACCGTATTATCTTCTAGGGGGTTGCAAATTGATTGTTTGATTATTTGCTCCATTTTCTTTCTGTGTACTGCAGTTAAGATGACTTGTCTGTAATTCCCTGGGTTGTCTTTATTCCCCTTTTTATGGACTGGCACTCTTATTTGCCCTCTTCCAGTCCTCTGAAATCTCTCCCATCTTCCATGAACTTTCTAAGATAATCACCAATGGCTCAGATATCTCCTCAGTCAGCTCCTTGAGTATTTTAGGATGTATTTCATCAGGTCCTGCCAACTTGAAGACATCTAACTTGTCTAAGTAATTTTTTACTTGTTCTTTCCCTATTTTAGCCTCAGATCCTACCCCATTTACACTGACATTCACTATATTAGCTGTCTGATTGCTAATAACCTTTTTGGTGAAAACTGAAGCGAAAAAAGCATTTAGCACTTCTGCCATTTCCACATTTTCTGTTCTTGTCTTGTTACCCTTATGTCTCTAGCTAGTTTAATCTCATTTTGTGCCTTGGCCATTCTAATTTTGTCCCTACATGCTTGTCTTGCTTTTTATATTCATCCTTTGTAATTTGACCTAGTTTCTACTTTTTATAGGACACTTATTTGAGTTTCAGATCATTGAAGATCTCCTGATTAAGCCAGGGTGGTCTCGTCATACTTCTTATCTTTCCTACGCAGTGGAACAGTTTGCTCTTATACCCTTAATTATGTCTCTTTGAAAAACTGCCAGCTCTCTCAAACTGTTTTTCCCCTTAGACTTGCTTCCCATGGGATCTTATCTACCAGCTCGCTACTAAAGTCTGCCCTCTTGAAATCCATTGTCTTTATACTGCTCTTTTTCCTCCTACCATTCCTTAGAATCATGAACTGTCATAAATATAAAGGGAAGGGTAAACGCCTTTAAAATCCCTCCTGGCCAGAGGAAAAATCCTTTCACCTGTAAAGGGTTAAGAAGCTAGGATAACCTTGCTGGCACCTGACCAAAATGACCAATGAGGAAACAAGATACTTTCAAAAGCTGGGAGGAGGAAGAAAAACAAAGGGTCTGTGTCTGTCTGTGTGATGCTTTTGCCGGGGACAGAACAGGAATGGAGTCTTAGAACTCAGTAAGTAATCTAGCTAGATATCCGCAAAAAGAAAAGGAGTACTTGTGGCACCTTAGAGACTAACCAATTTATTTGAGCATGAGCTTTCGGACGAAGTGAGTGGCAGTGGCAGTGAAAGTCCAAGGGCAAAGGGTAAAATAGTTTGTACCTTGGGGAAGTTTTAACCTAAGTTGGTAAAAGTAAGCTTAGGAGGTTTTCATGCAGGTCTCCACATCTGTACCCTAGAGTTCAGAGTGGGGAAGGAACCGTGACATGAACACTATCATTTCATGATCACTTTCACCCAAGCTGCCTGCCACCTTGAAATTCTCAACCAGTTCCTCCCTATTTGTCAAAATAAAATCTAGAACAACCTCTCCCCTAGTTATTTTCTCCATCTTCTGAAATAAAAAGTTGTCTCAATGCATTCCAAGAACTTGTTGGATAATCTGTGCCCTGTTGTATTATTTTCCCAACAAATAACTGGGTAGTTGAAGTCCCCCATCACCACCAAGACCTATGCTTTGGATAATTTTGTTAATTGTTTAAAAAAGAGCCTCATCAACCTCTTCTTCCTGGTTAGGTGATCCCTGCCATGACATCACCCTTGGTTTTTTATATTTACCGAGAGACTTTCAACAAGTCTCTTCCTGTTTCCATCTCAACTTCAATACAAGTGTATACATCTTTAATACACAAGGCAACACCTACTCCCTTTTTTCCCCTCAGACTGTTCTTCCTGAGCAAGATGTACCCTTCTACACCAGTATTCCATCCATATGCATTATCCCACCAAGTCTCTGTGATACCAACTATGTCATAGTTTTTCTTCGCGTGCTTGTTCACGTCCATTCCAAATTAGGTGTGCATGCATTGCGTGCACGAGCGTCGAAAACTTTTTCCCTTAGTGGCTCCCATCAGGCCGGGGGAGCCCCCCGAGTGGCGCCACTGCGCCGTGCATATATACCCCTGCCGCCCGACCCCCTCCAGTTCCTTCTTACCCTCCGTGATGGGGTTGGAACAACCTCTCTCTCTTGTATGAGAGCAGTCCCTTAGCCTTTCTCTTATAGATAGCTGTTATCCGTTAGTTAGCATACCTTTGTTGTGGACACTTAAGTGATTAGGTGCTTGGAGGCTTCCAGCACCCACCCCGGGCTCTGGGGCATGCCGCAGGCCCACGGGTTTAAGGCTTGTGCCATGTGCCGCAAGCATATGCCAGTTAGTGACCCCCACGGCTCGTGTCTACGTTGCCTGGGGGAAGAACATCAAACTGAGCGATGTAAGATGTGCAAGGCGTTCAAGCCAAGAACAAAGAAAGAAAGAGACTTTCGTTTAAAGCAGTTGTTGATGGAAGCCACATTGCAGCCACCAAGCCCGGAGCGCCCGACGCCTGCTCCGGCATCCTCGGTGTGTAGTGCCCCAGAGCCGTCGGGAGACCCGGCACCGGCTAAATACCGAAAGCTGTCCACCCCACAGTGCCAGACTAGGCCCCGGCACCGCTCGTCCTCCCCGGTGCGGCCCACGGCACAGCCAAAAGGAAGGTGCAGACATTCCCCGCATAGGAGGCCGGTGCCTTCCAAAGCCCTGAGCACCGATAAGAGTGGGAAGGCCTCTGTACCGGCGCTGGCAATGGTGGCTTCGGCACCACAAGTCCCGCTGAGCCCAGGCTTAAGTGAGCTCAGTGCGGACGATGGGCTCAAGAACTTAATGGATCAGCCCTCCACGCCTGGCACCTTTGAGGCGGCAAAGGACCTCATTGAGCTGTCAGTGACGAGCCCCCTCCCATACAGGGAGAATCCTCCGACACCCATGCCACGGGTGTTGTCGAGGGGCAAGCCGGCAATGGTGTGCCGTTCGAGGACACCGTCCCGGCACTGCTCCCAGAGTTGGTCCCAGTCGAGCTCCAGCAAGTCTTTGGCCCTTTTGGACTCCTTGGGTCTATCAACAGCGCCAAGGGGCCCCGTCCAGGGTGAGCTACTCGGTGCCACGGTCCCGGTCCCCGCACCGACGCCCGACGGCGCCGGAAGCTACAGTATCCAGGCCTCCAGCATCCTCCCTGGGTAAACTGGAGAGACCAGCACCGAGTCTGGTGCCACCCCAATGTCTCCCGCCCTGGCCCGAGCCGGAGGCCCCTCCCGCGGGAGAAGGGGAGCAGGAGGACCAGCCAGAGGGGGTTGAGCAGCTGCTAACCTCTTTATCATCCCCGGATGAGGCAGTGGCGGGAACAGCAGTGTCCGGCCCTCCACCCATAGACTACAGAGCCCACCAGGAGCTACTGCGTAGGGTCGCCCAGAACTTGGGGCTGCAGGCCAAGGAGACAGTTGAGCAGGAGGACCTCATCATGGACATTTTGAGCCCTGAAGGTCCATCTAGAATAGCACTCCCGCTCATTAAGACCATCCAATCGAATTATAAGACTATATGGCAGACCCCGGCCTCCAGCGCTCCAACGGCCAAGGATGTGGAGCACAAATACTTTGCCCCATCAAAGGGCTACGAATTCTTATTTTGCCACCCAAGTCCGGGCTCCCTGGTGGTCTCGGCGGTGAACTAAAGGGAACTCCATGGTCAACAGACCCCGACACCTATGGCCAAGGAGGCAAAACGCCTGGACCTTTTTGGCAGAAAGGTGTACTTGTCAGGGGGCCTTCAGTTGAGGATTGCTAACCAGCAGGCCATTCTCAACAGGCATAATTTTAACTCCTGGGCAGCGGTGGGGAAGTTTAAGGACAGCCTCCCACAAGGTTCCCAAGGAGTTTACGGCCCTGGTGGACGAGGGCAAGGCAGTGGCTAAGACCTCTCTCCAGGCCTTCCTAGATTCAGCAGACATGGCTGCCAGAACAATCGTGTCGGAGGTGATCATGAGGCGCTCAGCATGGCTGCAGGAGTCAGGTCTGCCGCCTGAGGTCCAGAGTACACTTCTGGACCTCCCCTTTGAAAGGCCCGGGCTCTTTTCGGACCAGACAGACGCAAGGCTGCGTAACCTCAAGGACTCGAGGGCTACACTTAAGTCACTAGGTATGCACACCCCGGTGATGCAGAGGAAGCCCTTTAAGCCACAGCCTCTCCCTCAGCATCAGTACCAGCCTCGTCATAGGCATGAGCCTTACCATAGGCGAGGCAGGGATAACAGGCAACAACAATAATAACAATAATGTGCCGGGCCAGAACCAGGGTCAGCACAAATCCCAGCCGGGCTCTAAGCCAGGCTTTTGAAGGTGCGCTCGAGAACAGTGTACCAGACCAGCCACTGGATCCATCCCCTTGTTCCCTAAACCGCCTGACCCGTTTCTCCCATGCATGGTCCATCATTACATCGGACCGTTGGGTCTTATGCACGGTACGGAACAGGTACTCGCTGCAATTCTCTTCCCTCCCTCCCTCCCACCCCCCTTCCCCGTCCCTCTTCAGGGACCCCTCTCATGAGCATCTCCTAGAGAAGGAGGTTCGCTCGCTGCTACGGGGGGGGGGGGGGCGGTAGAGGTGGTGCCACGCGGCCTAAGGGGGATAGGTTTCTACTCCCGGTACTTCCTCATCCCCAAGGCAAAGGGGACCTTCGTCCCATTTTAGACCTGCGAAAGCTCAACAAGTTCCTAGTCAAGGCCGGGTTCCACATGGTTCTCTCTGGGCACCGTCATCCCTTCCCTGGATCCGGGAGGCTGGTACGCTGCCCTTGACATGAAGGACGTGTACTTTCATATCGCCATCCAGCCATCTCATCGGCAGTTCCTGAGCTTCACCGTGGACCAAGAGCATTACCAATTTGCGGTTCTCCCGTTCGGTCTAGCTGTGGCCCCGCGGGTGTTCACGAAATGTATGGTGGTGGTGGCGGCCTTCTCACGGAGGCAGAAGTTTTGGGTTTACCCGTACCTTGACGTTTGGCTCCTGACGAGTCGATCCGAAGCGGAAGTGCGGGGCCACGTGGAGGTGGCCCTGAGATTGTTCCGCGAGCTGGGGCTCCTTGTCAATGTCTCCAACTCCACTCTCGTGCCCACGCAGAGAGTGGAATTCATAGGGGCGGTCCTGGTCTCGGCGCAGGCCAGGGCAAGCCTTCTAGAATCCCACTTCCGAGCTATCCAGCAAGCGGTGGCCTCACTGCACCAGTTTCCAACGACAACGGCCAGGTGCTGCCTGCGGCTGCTGGGCCACATGGCAGCATGCATGCACGTGGTCAGTCATGCCAGACTGAGACTCAGGACTCTGCAGGCGTGGCTTGCTCAGGTGTACTGCCCAGGCAGGGACCCCCTGGACTTGGTAGTGACAGCCCCAAGGGATGTGCTGGATTTCCTGCGGTGGTGGCAGTCCCAGCCTCTGGTTTGCGAAGGCATCCCCTTTGTCGCCCTATAGCCGGACCTGATGCTGGTGACGGACACGTCAGACCACGGAGGGGGGCTCACCTGGGGGACCTTAGGACTCAAGGCTTGTGGTCTGGAGCAGAGCGGTCACTCCATATCAATGTGAAGGAGCTCTGGGCTGTTCATCTAGCCTGCCAGACCTTTCACGCCACTCTGAGTGGTCACAGCGTGACAGTTCTGACAAACAGCACTACTGCCATGTTTTATATAAACAAGCAGGGTGGGGCCCGTTCCTCACCGCTGTGTCACAGGGCTCTCTTCCTCTGGGACTTTTGTATAGCCCATGCCATTCTCCTCGAGGCGTTCTATCTCCCAGGGGTGCAAAACGAGCGGGCGGACTACCTCAGCAGGTTGTATCACATGCACGAGTGGACGCTCAGAGCGGATGTTGTGCTTTCGCTCTTCCACAGGTGGGGTTTCCCCAGGTAGACCTGTTTGCCACCAGGGACAACGCCCAGTGTCCGCAGTTCTGCTCAATCCAGGGCCACAGCCCAGGCTCAGTCGCAGACGCGTTTGCGATCCCGTGGGGAGATGGCTTGATGTATGCGTTTCCCCCGCTTCCCTTGGTACACAAGGTTCTGCTCAAGGTACGCAGGGACAGGGCGGCGGTGGTCCTCAACGCCCCAGCGTTGGCCCCACCAGTACTGGTACACAATGCTCCTAGAGCTGTCAGTGGAGGCCCCAGTAGTCTTGCCCCTATACCGGGCCCTCATCACGCAGGACGGTGGGCGGCTTCTCCACCCTGACCTGCAATCACTACACCTGATGGCATGGAAGCTCTGTGGCTAAACGCCTTGGAGAGCCAGTGCTTCCTTCCTGTGCAGCAGATTCTGCTTGGCAGTAGGAAACCCTTTACCAGGGCTACCTATACGGCCAAGTGGCAAAGGTTCTCCTGTTGGTGTGAGCCCCGACAGGTGCAGCTGTGCCAAGCCCCGGTGCAAGCCATTCTTGAGTACCTCCTGCACCTCAAGCAGCAGGGGCTGGTCCCCGTCCTCACTTAGAGTGCACCTGGCAGCCATTTCCGCCTTCCATCTGGGGTTTTCGGCGGGTTCGGTGTTTTCCCACGACGGTTCCTTAAAGGAAGTGGAGAGGATGTTTCCGTACTCACGCCCCCCAGTCCCTCCTTGGAACCTTAACTTGGTCCTCTCTAAACTCATGGGACCCCTGTTTGAGCCCCTCGCTACCTGCTCCCTCCTCCACCTTTCCTGGAAGGTGGCATTTCTGGTGCCCATTACCTTGGCCAGAAGGGTGTCCGAGCTGAGGGCTCTCACCTCTGAGCCACCGTATACAGTGTTTCACAAGGATAAGGTGCAGCTCCGACAGCACCCCAAGTTCCTCCCTAAGGTGATCTCGCAATTCCATTTGAGCCAGGACATTTGTCTGCCCGTGTTTTTTCCAAAACCCCGTACGGACCCGAGTCACCGCAGCCTACACACCCTGGATGTCTGTCAAGCGCTGGCGTTCTATTTGGAGCGCACCAAACCCTTTCATAAATCTGTGCAGCTGTTCGTGGCCGTAGCCGAGAGGATGAAAGGCCTCCCCATGTCGGCTCAGGAGATCTCGTCTTGGATAACAAGCTGCATCCGGGTGTGCTATGAGCTCGCAGGTGTTCCGGCCCGGCGGTCACGGCCCACTTGACCAGGGCACAAGCGACTTCCACAGCTTTCCTGGCACAGAGCAGCCACCTGGTCCTTGGTGCACACTTTCACGACCCACTGCGCAGTCAACCAGCAAGCCAGAGAGGATGCGGCGGTTGGCAGAGCGGTCCTCCAGTCAGTTGTTCCGTGAGTCCTACCCTCCTCCAGAAGTAAGCTTATGATTCACCTAATGTGGAATGGACGTGAACAAGCACTCAAAGAAGAAAAAATGGTTCCTTACCTTCTTGTAACTGTTGTTCTTCGAGATGTGTTGTTCACGTCCATTCCACCACCCACCCTCCTACCCCTCTGTCAGAGTCGCCGGCAAGAAGGAACCGGAGGGAGTCAGGTAGCAGGGGTATATATGCACGGCGCAGTGGCGCCACTCGGGGGGCCCTGCCAGCCCGACAGGAGCCGCTAAGGGAAAAAGTTTCCGAAGCTTGTGCACACGATGCACGCACACCTAATGTGGAATGGACATGAACAACACATCTTGAAGAACAACAGTTATGAGAAGTAACTGTTTTTTGTGATTATTCACTTGTATTTCTAGTTCTTTCTGTTTATTCCCCATACTTCTTCCATTTGTATACAGACATCTAAGATACCGATTTGATTTCCCCTCTGTGTTCCCTGTTGTCTCTCCTTTGTCCCTGCTATAATTGCCCGTGATCTCCCTGATTTCCCACCCATCACCCAGGTCTCAGTGTTTTTGATTTACCTATGGGCTTTTGTTTCCTGCCCTCATAGAACCTAGTTTAAAGTTTGGCTCAGCAGGTTAGCCAATCTGTATCCAAAGATACTTTCCTCCTTCCTCAATAGGTGTACCCTATCTACACTCAGCAGTCCTTTTTTCCTGAACAAGATCCTGTGGTCAAGGAAGGCAAAATCCTCCTCACAACAAAATTTGCGCAGCCATCCATTCACTTCCAGGACGCATCTCTCTCTGCCTGGGCCCTTACCCTTGATATTGCTGTTCAAGCTGTAATTCACCCCACCATGATGTTTGAGACATTTGCTTTGGAACCTTTGCTTTATTTGACCATTAAAACATTATTTGTAATCACTGTGTGTATACAGACATCTAAGATACTGATTTGATTTCCCCTCTATGTTCCCTGTTGTCTTTCCTTTGTCCCTGCGATAGCTGTGCAGGAAGAAGCCTTGTCGCGTAAACCTGGCCTTATAGTGACAGCCATCTCCTGAATGTTGTAAAATCATTTCCTCTCTATAGGATCTCTGACAAGACCACAAGTTAGGATTAGTTGAGCACATTGCCTAAAGACTGAAAGCTGGATATGTGGTAGATGTTTGAGGCCATTTTCAGAAGGCAAATCCTTTGGGTCATAATACAGTAAAGCCCTCCTAAATGAGGTTTGTTTTCTTAATCTGTCATATTATACAGCCTTGGACTGGGGCATGAAAACTGTGTGGCCACTGCAAGAATGTAGCTGTAGCAATTAGGTATCTAAATAATTATGTCCAACCACCTACCAGTCAGAGGCACATAAAATCCCCGCCAATCCCTCTCTCCACCCAAAATCTCTCAAAACCCAAAGAGTTCACAAACCACTCACAGAACACAATGAGATCAGCTTTAGCTGCATAGGCAAGCATATCACAACAGAGAGATGCTGTAACTTCCTGGAGTGTGGTGTCTCATACCACCAGCACCATTTCAACATTATTTATTCCAAGTCTGATAATTATGCTTAGATAACCATGCCTCAAGACTTGCCTTACTGCAGTCTGAAAAAAATCTGGGTAGTTTGCATTTTTTATATAGGTTGAGGTTTTCAAAGGTTCCTAAGGGATTTGGATACCCAATTTGCAGTAAAATCAATGGAAATCGATCCCCATGTGATAGCTTTGAAATCTGAGCCATTGTGTGTGTATAATTATGTATACACACATACACTACAGAGAAAGAATATATGATGGGATGGTATTTTATAGACACGAGTTTGGGATGCTGATATTACTTATGAGAGGTGGAGTCACAGTTGAGTTATGTAGATGACCCACAAACTCATTTTAATAAAACCTTCATACCGCACTATTGTGTATTCTCTATGTGCCACATAAATTACAGCTATTTTACTGTAGTAAACTCAGAGAGTTTTCATTTGTTTTTATTGGGACTGTTTGTCATATCTCTGTGTTAGAAAAGCAAGGTTATTAACCTGGAGTCCAACTGTACAGGGCTATAAAAACCTCCAGAGGTTTATTTAAAAACTTGTATACAGCCTTAAAATCCATAATCCCATACCCTTCCAGAGCTAGATGGGAGTGTTGGACCCCACTGAGGAGGCTGGGTACCTTCCTGTGTCTTGCCCCACAGGGTTGTAAGATAAGAGACTTCAAATCATGACATTTTTATATATAGAAAGGCAATTACTTGCGTAGGACTGAATATTACACATCCCAAGCCTCAGGCAAGGGTAACTTTAAGAGGAGGAAATGCTTCTCTGGCAGGCTGAGGATTTTGTATTTTTATTTTTGTTTTTTACTTTTAATATATGTGTCTGAAGCTGTTTGGGAGAGTAGGGATTGAATGTTAGAATAAATCCCAGGCAGCTAGATTAGCAGGTAGATAATGTGGTCATAGACATCTAGTAAATTATGTTTGAAATTGCATGGGTATGTGAGAATTACAGACCTTTCCAAGTTGTTGTATGGGTATCACCTCCACAGTATATATTTGTCCCTCTGTGTCTTTATTTATTTATTTAAATTGTGAATGTGTGTGTGTGTGTATATATATGTCTATTTGTGTAATATAAGGTACATATGCATCATGTATGTAGAGGTAATACTGGCATGATAAATTGTGTATGTATATAATGTTTCATACATACACAAAATTAACTCTGTGTTGTGCATATAGACATGCACATCTCCTGTATACAGCCATGAAACAGTAGGAGATTCAAGGAGTAAAGATCAGGGAGAATTTGGGAGGTGGCCGGACTGGAAATGCCTTATATTTTAATCTCGGAGCAAGAGATTGTGAATGAGATTGTTCACACACCCATATAAGGTGAGAACCTTATAAGGGTTTCTTTTTCCACCAACATGTGCATAAAACTGTGGTATGATCTGCACTATGGAGGAAATGTAAGAGATCAACAGACTTTCACCATATTCTTCATGTCTGATAATAAAAGTAAATAGACCAGGTCTTGGACAAGTCTAGTTATTAAAATTTGCTGTGATAATGGTTTTACGAATTATAATTTTAATAGAATTAGATTTGTCTAGGCAGTAAAACGAAAAAGGAAATTGCTCAGCAACCAATAAAGTCATGGGTCTTGAAACGTAAGATTTTATTTACTTGTGTAACAAATATCACTCCTACTCAGCTGGGATTTTATGTGAGTGTTAAATAGCAGCAAACTTTGTAAAAATACAGTAGAATCTCTTTAATCCACACTAATATCAGGTCAACCCTTTGCCAATTACTAAATGTTGTGATTTTGCTAATATGAGAAAAGCAATGTTTTTAAAAAATATATACACCATCAAGCAAATATATTCTAGGAACTCACTAAGACCCTGATCCAGCCCCGATCAAAATCAATGGGGAGCTTTACATTGATTTCTGAGAGCTGGATTGGGCCCCAATCTTCATTACTGTGGAGAGGCTCCATGATAGTTTGCTAAGTAGTGAGTATTGGCATGGGAAGTGAAGCATTAGTGCCATCAGCCCCATTTCAGGACATCCCTGCATCCCAGCATAAACTTCAAATCCAAAAATCCTGAATCATTGTGGCTTTGTGCTGCTGACTTTAGTGTATAAGATGATGTGATGTGTTTCTCATTTCATTTTCTAGGACAATCTAGAAATGCTAAAAATATGTATAAAAATAAAATATCCTTTAGGCTGTAAAGCTGTGCAGTATGCTTTCTCCCATCATTGGAGACTGAAAAACGGAAAATACTCTCATTAATCTACACAACCACCCCCATGCTCCTAAAGGACAGTTATGTAATACGCAGATATGGCAAAGAGAGATTCCCACAGGTGATTCGTTTCTGTGCTCTCTTTTGTAGAAATTGCAATATATTTCTTTAAAGGAGAGCTAGTACTGTAGAGATTAGAACATAGGCCTGGGAGCCAGAGCTCCTGACTATGCTACCATCTTCTGGGTGGCTTAAACCATGGTATATTTTAGAGTACTAAATGAATGGTGCTAATTGTATTAGTAGTATAAGTTGGTATTTAGGAATTTTAGGGATCTTAAAAGTTCAAGTAGAATTTTAAATGCTACTCAAATTGTCATATCCAGTTCATTTTGCCTACTGCCATTTATAAAGAAATGTGTTCCTTTTTAGGTATGGTGACATGAGGAGGCAAATTGGGTTTGAGATCAGAGACATGTGGTATAACCTAGGTGAGTAGCCAGAGCACTTCTTGTTTTGATCACTCATTTTGTGTGGATATTCATTTAAAACTAAATAGCATTTAAAAAAAAAATTTCCTCAAATAACAGAATAGTTGCAAAGTCAAGCATTCAGATTTCAGGTAATGCCAGAGTTGAAGTTTCCCTTGCAAGCTTAATTAAGATAGTCTTTTATTACACGATTACACAGTATTTTTTCCACAGTACTCTCACCTCATACAAGATAGTTGATGCTCAGTTAATGGCAACTGTTCGATTATTTTCTTATCCTCATCTGTGTACATGATCCTATCACTGGAGACTGTATCATGATTCATATGCACAAGGGACAGAATGAAAGTTGACAACTAACAATTCTGGTTGATGGTGGCGGTTCAGTTCTCTGTGGCTGTGACCAACAATAAGGTTGAGTTTCATGTGTCCTCTACTGGCTCATGCTGCTGTGTGATGATATAAAGGGTGAAGCTGCCCTGACCAGCCTCAGTTCCTTCTTGCCTCCCATGATCGGTAGTGGTATTGTGTTGACTTGCTTTCCAAGTGTTCTCCCTTTCAGATTTTTTGTATATAGTTATAGTGCGCTTGGCATAATTAATAGAGCTTTTCAATATGTTTCATTTATTTATTTATTTTAGATATTTAATGTTACTTAGAGCACTGGTTCTCAACCAGAGTTATTTAGCAGTCTTCTAGACACAGGCACCGGCTTCCTTCTTGCCCCGGTGGTGCTCAATCCCCACTCAGACCCAGACCTCGCCCCCACTCCACCCCTTCCCCCCCAAAATCCCCCACTCCCACCTCGCCTCTCCAGCTGATGTGCGGCAGGCGGGAGATGCTGGGAGGGAGGGGGAGGAGTTGATTGGTGGGGTCGCCAGCAGGCAGGAAACACTTGGAGAGAGGAACTGGCTGCTGATGGGTGCTAAGCATCTGCCAATTTTTTTTCTGTGGGTGCTCCAGCCCTGGAGCACCCACAAAGTCAGTGTCTATGCTTCTAGAGGGTACATCAACTCATCTAGATATTTGCCTAGTTTTACAATAGGCTACATAAAAAGCCCCAGCCAAGTCAGTACAAACTAAAATTTCATATGGACATGATTTGTTTATACCACTCTATATACTGTGCACTGAGATACAAGTCTATTATTTATATTCCAATTGATTTACTTTATAATTACATGGTAAAAATGAGAAAGTAAGCAATTTTTCAGTAATCGTGTGCTGTGACACTTTTGTATTTTTATGTCTGATTTTATAAGTAAGTTGTTTTTAAGTGAGGTGAAATTTGGGGGTACACAAGATGAATCAGACTCCTGAAAGGGGTACAGTAGTCTGAAAAAGTTGAGAGCCACTGACTTAGAGTGTTGGTTCCCATGTATCTGGCCACTGGCTTCCATTACTGGGGCATGCCTCTGTCTTTGAGCTTTAAGCCTTGCATCCACGGCAAGAAGTCAGTGCTGGTGTGTGACCTCACTTCACGTGTCCGAAGTGCCTTGGGGAGGGTCCCGATCTGGGACAGGTGTAAAATATGTAGAGACTACAAGTCCCAGACTAAGAAGGACAAAGAGGTGAGACTGTGTTACCTCCTCATGAAGGCAGCCTTCAGCCCACCATCAGAGCCTTCCCACTCAGGACGGGAGCCAAAAGCTTCTGTTTCTATCAGAAGTGGCTATACAAATATTGTGGAGAGTCAGTGCTGCTCTCCTTCCCCACTACTGAGGAAGAAACACAGACAAAATGCTTCAAAGGAGCCACCCTCCACCAGGAGATCAAGGTCCCCAGTTCCATCTGCCAGGAAGCAGGCTGGAGGGCAGGGTAGAGTGTCCCTGGAGAAGAGATGCTCCCTGGTACCGACTTCATCTTGCATGGGGTCGTTGACCCTGGTGCCTTTGTGGTCGAGGCCTACCCACTCTGTGGTACCAACCCCTTTGATGCAACATTAGCAGCATTTGGAGAACAGTTGAGTATCCACAACACCAGAGGCATATGCTGCAGTGCAGGATCTCCTATGCCTCTCAGTACCAGATTCTTCAGCTGTTCTGGAGACAAATCTTCTGGTACTGATGAATCTGCAGTCTTTGTTCGGCTCCTCTGCGAGTAGCAGTATCCAACTCCCAATATAAGGGCCCACTTCAGACTGTCCAGTGCCTCCTTGTCCAGTGCCATCTAGAGGCAAGCCCAACAAGCTGTATCTGGTACCTACATCTCCAGAGACATACTTCCAGTCCTCAGTACTGCATGGTTCTACACCTTCCTGGTCAGGCAACTTAGGCTCTTCCTCAGAGTTGGAAGTAGACTCCTGTGCCCCTCGCATCTGGAATAGAAGGCATCACTCACCCTCAACAAGAGGTACCAGGCAGAGGTCCCACAGTGGTCCAAGGACCCAGATCTATGGGCTGATAGAGGTTGGGGTCCCCTATCCTACCAATGGCTGTTCTGGAACCCATGAAAGTTCCCTCCCAGCACCAGAGCCTCCCTGCTTCCTCCTCCCTCCAGATCCCTGAACAGACATTAGGATAGCTGTCATGCAGAGAATCATGAGGTTACTCCCCCGATCCAAGGTTGGTACTGAACCTGACCATCCTTCCTGACAGAGCCTCCCACAGAGGAGGTACAAGAGACTCCATCTCAACTCCCTTTTTATCTCCTTGTCATCATCATCGTATGAGGCAGCAATATCTGTGGTGGCTTCCTCTCTTTAGGATTACTATAGGGCCTACTAGGTCCTGCTAAAGATGGTTGCTTCCTCTCTAGACATCCAGGAGGAGGTAGTGCAAGAGAGCTCCCATAGACTGGTGGACATGTTGGAGTCAGTGGGACAATCTTGTATGCTCTGCCTATAAACAAAGCTGTATTTGGAAGCCCACAAGGCTATTGTGGCAGATGCCATCATCTCTGCCAATGATAACTAAGAGGACTGAATGGAGATTCTGGTGACACTGTAAATAAGAGGGCCGCATTATCTCCTGTAAATGTAAACAAACTTATTTGTCTTAGTGATTGGCTGAACAAGAAGTAAGACTGAGTGGACTTTGTAGGCTATGAAGTTTACATTGTTTTGTTTTTGAGTTCATTTGTAATAAAAAAATACATTTGTAAGTTGCACTTTCACGACAAAGAGATTGCAGTGCAGTACAGTAGTTGTATGAGGTGTATTGAAAAATACTATTTATTTTGTTTATCATTTTACAGTGTAAATATTTGTAATAAAATATATACTTTGATTTCAGTTACAACATAATACAATATATATGAAAATGTAGAAAAACTTCCAAAATATTTAATAAATTTCAGTTCCGGGAACAGTGCAATTAAAACTCCGATTAATGATGATTCATTTTTTTAATCATGATTAACTTTTTGAGTTAATCGCATGAGTTAACTGCGATTAATTGACAGCCCTAGTAGAAAGATTTATTCTACTGCTGGTCTGCAGTTTCGTATCTCAAATCAACAAGCCTTGCTCCGCAGCAATGCTCTTAAATTCATGGACAAATTACCAGAAGGTATCAGGTGGGAGTTTCAGACTGTATTGGAGGATGGCAGGCTGGTGGCTAGGATCACTCTTCAAGCTGTGTTGGATGTGATGGATACAGCAGCCAGAGCCAGGGCACCTGCAGTAATAGTGCGCAAATGTTCATGGCTTCCATCATCAGTTCTTCCTCATGAGGTCCAGCAGACTATACAGAATTTCTCCTTTGAGGGTCCAACCCTCTTATCTCAGCAGGCTGACAAGAAACTTCACAGTCTTTGGGGATTTATATGCTTTCTGCCTAAAGAAATACAATTCCGCCCTCAAACATACCAGTAATGTTAGTCATTCATGTCTAGGCACCCTGACCAGTCTAGGAAGAAGGGGAAGAATCATAGGAGGAGACCTCTATCTCCTCATTGTCCTTCTTTGTTTCTAGGCAGTCCAATAATGCTGAGCAGTCGGTTTGACAGCCTGGTTGAGGGCAGTTTACATCACACCAGTTTCTCCTACCCCTGTGTTTTCCAACAGATTATCCTACTTCCTATGTGCTTGGACCCATATTATCACAGATCAATGGGTTCTAAGCACTGTAGAATTGGGGATACATCCTTCTGTTTATTTCAGTCCTTCCCTCCCATCCCTCCTTCCTCATCTCTCTTCAGACACGACTCTCATGAGGCTGTCCTCCTCCCAGAGATGCAGTCTGTTCTCCATTTGGGAGCTGTAGCGGACATTCCTGCCCTCCACCAAAGAAAAGGATTTTATTCACTTTACTTCCTGATCTCAAAGGCAAATGAAGGCCTAAGACCCATTCTAGACCTGTGAAGAACTGAACAAATATATAAACAAAATAAGTGTGTATGGTCACCCTAACCTATAGTATCCCCTTCCTGAATCCCAGCAACATTGCCCTCAGCTTGAAGGAATGCGTATTTCCATGTGGCTATCCATCAAACCCCCAGGAGATCCCTAAGATTTCTGCTCAACTACCTCCCTTATCAATTTACAGTCCTGCCATTTGGCCTATCCATGGCCTCATGAGTATTTTAAAAATGCATAGCAGTGGTGGCTGTGTTCTTCAGAAAAAGAGGAGTACACATATTCCCGTAGCTGAACAACAGGTTGGTGAGAGGTTGGTTCAAGAGCCAGGTAGACTGCAAGGTGATTGAGTTCCGGTTCTTAACAGGTCTGGACAGATTATGTCCCCAAGTGGTGGATCCTATCCCTCCCTGGGATTTAAATCTTGTGTTATCAAGGATGATGGGTCCACCCTTTGAATCAATGGCTATTTGCTCTTTCCTTCATATATCTGTGAAAGTGGTGGTTTTGGTAGCAATTACCCCTGCGAGAAGAGTGGGGAGTTACAAGCTTTGGTAGCTGACCCTCCCTACACAGTCTTTTATAAGGACAATGTATACTTGTGCCTGAATCCAAAAATTTTTACTTAAGTACTGTTGGACTTCCTCCTCAATCAAGTGATATACTTGCCTGCTTTCTTTTGTAAGCCTCATTCTCATAAGGACAAAGAGAAATTCCATACCTTAGATGTCAGAAGGGTGTTAGCTTTTTACTTGGTCAGGCCTTAGTTTGGGCCTCATCTCAACTGTTCATGGCAGTTGCAGACAAGATGAAGGGCCTCCCGTCTCCACTCAGAGGATTTTGTTATGGATTTCCTCCTGTAATCATGTGTGCTGTGACACTGCCAACATAACCCCACCAAGCAGAGTGCTAGCACACTCCACAAGATCTCCAGCAACTTCTGTAGCTTATCTGGCTCAAGCGCCTACATTAGACCTTTGGAGGGCTGCAACTTGGTCATCGGTACGTACCTTTGTGACTCATTGTGCCATTTCTCAGCATTCCTAAAAAGACAGAAAATTTGGACAGATAGTCCTTCAGTCATTGTTCAGGTAGACTCCAGTCCCACCTCCAGATTGAACTACTTGTGAGTTACTTGAAGTGGAATGGACATGTGCAATGAAAATGACCCATGAACCACCTTCCTTTCCTTCAATATCAGTGTCTCTGGTAAGAAGGAACTGAGAGTAGCTCCACCCCTTATACCATCGTGCAGCAGTGTGAGGCAGCAGAGGGTGCATGCTCCACCCCAACAGATACCACTAAGGGAAAAATCTCCAACTCCGATGCTCTGTGCCCACACTCAGCTGAAGTGGAATGGACATGTGCAACACTTATCAAACAACAACAGTTCCAGAACAGGTCAGTAACTGTTTTTTCTGTGTGGCTACTTCAGAATGATGATGGAGAATCAGCAGGGGCCTGGGAGCATGCACAACACATTTGGAATTTTCAGAAAATTAAGGCACATTGTACAAGTTCTGCTGTGCACATACAAATGGCAATATTCCTTTGGTATAACGTTAGCCATACCTGGATGGAACTTCACGGGAAAAACAGACGATGTCACTGTGACTCTAGGACTCTGCATCTGCCAAATTACGAGTTCCTGGCCCAAACTTTGGAGGCACTAGAGCTGTTCATAAAATTATCAGATTTTTTAAAATTAGCAAAATACACCTATTTTGCAGTAACTTCATTCTCAGAAATAGCGAAACCATTTTTGATGAAACTTTAAAAAATAGTGCAGCATATATAAAGAGAGAAACCGTGCATATTTATGTGACGTGGAGGAAGTGTTCCCATTCACTCTGTTGCAGGGCTATGTCGTGATGAAAAAAGAGGCCTTTTTGAGAACAGCGGAATTCTCTTTTTGTTAAAGGTGTAGTGAATTAGTGGCTGGAGACCAAAATAAAGCAGAGTACACAATAATATATGACTTGACAGACAGATAGCAAAATCAATATTACGTTCCCTTATGTCAGGTCAGCAAAGCTCAGTCTCTGTGAATTTTCACCGAAATCTTCTTTCACTGTTCCAACTTAAGGCTATTTATTTATCTGTTATTTATTTTACTAATTTCTACAGCATCTATTGCCAAGGCAATATTTAAACCTCCGCGCCTCCCCAGAAATTTACAAAAGTAAAAGGTAAAATCTACATCTTTATATACACACATCATTCACTGTGTGTAGCCTGTGGGCACCCAGATTCTCCATCCATCAGATTGTTATTTCAAGGCAGAATGAAATGTTCCCTTTGAAATACGTTTACACCAAGCATGTACTGCCCCTTTAAAATGTTCAAATTAGTGCAGGCCAGTAGTTCTGTGACTCATTTCCTTCCTTCCTTTTAAATAAAGATAATGGGACTATGAATTGGGACTCTTAGTATCTACTCCTGTCACTGACTCTGGGTGACCTTTGACATGTCACCCAATTGCTTTGTGCCTCCTGTAAAATGGGTATTATGGTACTTACCTGCCTCACAGAGGTATTGTGAGGCTCTGATTATTTATTATTTGTGCTTGATCCTTAGCTGCAACATACTGTAGATGAGCACAGTATTATTATTAATTTATGCTGGAGTTTCACATGTTAGGGGACTTGGTAAACTGTTGGTTTTTTCCCCCAACAAAAGGGGAAAGAGTAAGTTAACTATCAGGTTAGAAACTCGATCCCATTCCAACTAGCACTTTGCACCTTCCATTGAAGAGAAATCTTTCCTCATTCCACCTCCCTCTTATTACTGGTGGAAGAAGTATGCTGGTATTGCTTATTCCCTGGCTCTGCATTACTTCCATATATTTCAGAGCAAAGATTAAGAATACTGAATTACCATTGGTAATAAATAGATTCCTATTATTACCGACATTTTTATGTCTGACAGTGTTTATTACACTGAGTAGTCAAATCACTGTTGCATATGGCTCCGAAACAAAATCAAAAGTGAAAAGTTATTATTTCTGTATGTCCTTGAACATGTTTATAACGTTATTCTATCATTGTACAAAAAATATGATGAAACCAAGTAACTGTGACTTTTGATATCCAAAATAAATGACAAAGTTCAGACTGGAAATTTCCCATTTTATCTTGTCAGTTTATGACTGCAAATATTGTGATTAAGGCTTCATATCTGGTGGTTTGGAGCTCTGTAGCCCAGAGCAGGTGCAAAGCAACTGTGGCATACTTTATATGCGTCAGTGAAGACTAGTACAAGGCAAAGTAATGGGCTTATTTGAAATTATTTAAAGAATACCAGAAATATCCATCTTTTCACCATATATTTCTATTGTGGTGTCCGTGCCAATACACAGATAGCAAAAAAACCTCTTGTACTAGAAAGCAGCAATGCATAAGTTTCAACACATTTAAAATATCTGTAATACTCTAGGAGTATAATCTTTGTTGAAGCCTGTTTGGTTGTTTAAGAGCCTATATAAAAAAGAACTCCATACAGACAATTTAATTATACACTACTCAGGTCCTGGCTATCTGAGGGAGAACTTCTCTCCCTGTGTGACACAGTGACAGCTTTGATCACTGAGACTCATGAGCTAACAGCACCCTAACTTAAAGGCTGGGGGCTTTAATCAAAAAGTTTGAAGTAGTAAAAAAAAAATGAGAGAAGAAACAAAAAAATAATAAGTTGTAATTAATCGAGGGTGTCAACAGTTTTCTGTTGTGTGTAGGTCTGGGCTTGATCCAAGTCCCACTGATTTCAGTGGTAGTTACAGACCCTCTTTTGTTCCCATCATTCACATCAGTGAGAGGTTTTGCCATTGATTTTAGTAGGAGCAGGTTTAGGCACCATATGTATGTCAGAGCAAACTGTCCCCGACACACAAGGAAAATGACAAGATGTGAGAGGTGCTGTTTAATTGGGCCACAACTTCATTAACTTGGGGATTGGGCCTGCTTTGAGCAGGGGGTTGGACTAGATGACCTCCTGAGGTCCCTTCCAACCCTGATATTCTATGATTCTAACTTAGCTCATTAGGGAACTATCCAGCAATAACTTGTACAGCACAGGTCATCACTCCTTCTTCACTCATCCAAACCTGGTCCCAGCCCATTGCTGGGACCCCACCTCCCTCCACTTGCATAAGGGTTAAGTTCCTGGCAAAGAAGGGTGTCTCCTCGCTGTATCAGATACTAGATTCCCCAGCTTCTTACCTTCCCCTAAGTTCATTTTCAGCTCCAGTTTATTTTGGAATGTCCCCCCTGTGGAATGAGTATCTGCACTGGATACCTATCACCTGCCAAGCTGTGATAGCTTATACTGAACCTCGTGACCTGCTCAGCCATGTCTGAAGCTGTTGTGGGGAAGGCAAAGAAAACCACTGTTCTCAGGCCAGTCTGGCAGGGAGGGGGAAATTCCTTCCCTGTCCCAAAAAAAGGCAACTAGGGCAATACCCACAGGAGACCCAAAAATAAAAAGGATCCAACTCTGATTCACTGGATGCTGCTGCTCCAGATGTGAGAAAGAGCTCCTCCCTCTTGTCTGCAAGGGGCAATGACTTATCTGAGCCCCTCTGGCCAGCCTTAGCCCAGGTGATGATTCCCTTCCAATCTGAAGGAGATGGGAACCCTTAAAGGGGCCACAACACCTTCCCACATGACCAGAGAAAGCCACACTGCCTTTGAGGTTGCATTCTATTGTGTAGTTGCTGCTTTGAAAGAACTTAAATGGGTCTTTTTTTTAGTGCTGGCAAATATGTTCCTTTGGCTTTAGTGACA
Source organism: Caretta caretta (assembly GCF_965140235.1). NCBI lineage: Eukaryota > Metazoa > Chordata > Testudines > Cheloniidae > Caretta > Caretta caretta. The sequence goes on along the minus strand of NC_134212.1, from coordinate 103,048,127 downwards.
GAGGCCTTACAGTATGCTGAATCTGCCTGCCCAAGGCTCTAACTCCAGCTCTGCAGCTATGTGTTTGTCTTCTTATGGCCTTTCCATTATTAATGTTGTAATATTATTCAATTTATGAGGCTCATTTTGAACCCCTGGTCATTTTTAAAAGTGTCAAACCTTCAGAATTTTTTTAGGGCTCACTTTTACTGACAACTAGAATGTTCGTTGTCTGAACATTTTTAAATAAATTAAGTGCTTTTTGATATATAAAGGGTTTTTAAACGTCCCCTTTTTCAAATTTTTGCAAAGTATCTATTGTGCCTCTTGATCTGCAGTTTTGGGGGTCAAGAATAGTGAAATGTTAAAGAAAGTGTAATTATTTGAAAACTAGACCTTGATCCCATTCTCAATAAAGCTGATGGAGGGAAAAAATAATGAAAATATTTTTAATGCTGACATCTGAACTAACCAGGTCTACTTTTCAAACGTGAAACTCCCCAGAATATAGCAAAATTACTGCTATTTCTGCATTCCCCATCAGTGTGCTAGTCACATATAGGTCCAGCATTTCACCCCAATACTTGATGTCAAGAAAGGTATCTTGACAGAGATGTTAATTTTGTTGGAGGGAAAGTCAAGGTCAAAAATAGACCTGAACTTTGAGTCTAACACAAATAGAAGTAATTATATTTACCATTTTCTGAATTAGTCATACATGCTCAGATCTGACCCCAAGTGAGGTATGAAATTACTAGAATATTATTCAATGATTTTGTGACCCAAATTAAAATGTAGGGTAAGTGGGGGAGATGAGGAAAAACACATAACTATCTAACGTCTTCCATATCTTATTTTTTGATACAATTAATTTATTATCTATCATAAGGCACGATGCTGAAAGCACTCTAAAAGAGGCAGTGCGCACCACAGCAAAGCAGAGACCAAAATAAAGCAAAAATGTACATGCTGTTTAACAGCAAGTGTTGTTTCATCTATAGTTTTAAAGCAGCTGCACATTATATTACCTTGCCAAAGACAAGAGTACTACATTTTCTTCTAAACCTGTCACATATTGAATCTGTACATGGGAGCTCTCATGCTTCGGGGGAAAAAAACCTGCTCACTTGTTTATCTCAGGATATGCTTTGTATGTGACAGACAGCTGGAGTAGATGCTGTTAGGTCCCAGAATAAGATTGTTTCCTTGTGTATTTTATCTGTAACATTTTATATTGTGGCACAACATTGCATTGGATCATGTTGTCATGGCAAATACACGTGTATTTCTGTACCTGACTGATTTACTGAAATACATCATATAGTGTATAATTTTAGTTATGGTTAGAAGGGTGTCAGTGAGAGGCTTATACCTGCTTCCATTTGAATGGTTTGCTCACATCTTGCTGAACAAGCCAAAATATTTATTATTCCTTGTGTAATGTAAATTTGGGATAATGAGGAGGATTATTTAGAATTTTCATTTGCTCTACCCTGATTTTTTGTGGTCCTCTTCAACTCCCTTATATTTAAGAATGTACTTTGTGTCTTAAATCTCAGGTGGCTACAGTAGGTCTGATTCATGAGGCAATATGCTTAGCATCCAAAACAGGGAGAGTGCTGACTCCACAGTTCTTACAGATTATTGTACTTGTTTTTCCATGTAGCATAGAGTGTAAATCCTGGTGGAAGCCACCTACATACTCTGCAGATGAGGTGAAGTGCTAAATGGGCTTCAAAAAGCAGATTAAATTAGACAAAATTATACAAATAATTTTAATATTTTTGCTAATCACTTTTACTCCCCTTTTCCCCCATGTTCTTCTCTTGTATTTCACTTGCTGAAAACCTCCCCTGTCCTCATTGATTTAAAAACTCTGTTGATTATTATCTGTGAGAGAGGATTGCTGTGAATATAATGCACTCTAAATAACAAAAGGACTGAATACTTACAGCAGCAATTTCCCTAGATTCTGCTGATACCTGTAAAGGACCTGAACGTATGAGGTCTGGAGCAAGTCCTGAGTGTGCCCACAGCTCCCATAAATGTCAGTACTTTCTATGAGGAGCTCAGCACCTCACAGGATTGGACTCAAAGCTGCATAGTCAAGATATGTAGCTGTTAGTCACTCAGCTGAGATACTGTGTAACTTTCTGTTTGGACAGAAACAATATATTCTGTTACAAAAAAGGAAGAGTAATCAAAGATTTAAAATGCATTATTTTTGAAATTTGCTGTTTTTCACATCTAGTCCTCAAAAGATACTCATTGTTTGCTATGTATCTTTAAGCTTGGAGCAGTGAAAAACTCATTGTGACAGATAGAGAACTTCATGACACTGATGTTGCGCCTGACAAATAACTTTGTCACTATCATTTGTTCTCTGAAATATTGGCTCTGACACTTTTCAGGCATAATACAAGAAAACTGTCACCTGAGAGGCTGAAGGTAATAACATTAAAAAAAAAAAAAGAAAGGAATAGAAAGCTTTACAACTTTTACTTGCATGCTCCTCAAAAGCATTCAACATTGGCAGGGTCACGTTATCAAACACTAACCAATCTCTTACAAACATGCTAATAAGATCTTAGGTATATCATAGAATCATAGGGTTAGAACGGACTGCAAGAGTCATCTACTCTAACCCACTGCCAAGATGCAGGATTTGTTGTGTCTTAACCATTCAAGTCAGATGGCTATCCATCCTCTTTTTGAAAACTTCCAGTGAAGGAGCTTGCATTACTTCCTTAGGCAGTTTATTCTGCTGTTCTTACAGTTAGAAAGTTTTCCTGAGATATAATCTAAATCTGCTATGCTATAATTTGAACCCATTCCTCTTGTCCTGCCCTTTGTTGAAAGAGAGAAGAATTTTTCTCTGTCTTTTTTATGGCAGTCTTTCAAGAATTTGAAGACTGTTAACATGTTCACACACCTCCCCCGATCCCCCCCCCCCACTTAATCTCCTCTTTTCCAAACTAAACATACCCAGTTCCTTCAGCCTTTGCTCATATGGCTTGCATTCCATCCCTTTCATCATCTTTGTCGCTCACCTCTGAATCCTTTCCATTTTCTCTACATCCTTTCTATACAGTGGTGACCAAAATTGGACCCAGTACTCCAGCTGAGGCCTAACCAGTGCCAAATACAAAGGTCCTATCACCTCTTGTGACTTTCTATGTCTCTGTTAATGCAACCCAAAATTGCATTTCCTTTCTCTGCGACAGCACATTGCATTGTTGACTCATGTTGAGGCTGTGATCCACCACAACTCCCAGATCCTTCTCAGCAGTGCTGCTGTCACACCAATTATCCCCCATTCTGTATTTGTGCATTTGGTATGTCTTCCCTAAGTGTAGCTCCTCACATTTGTCTTTGTTGAATTTCATTTTGTTGTCTATAGCCAGTTCTCCAATTTATCAAGATCGCTTTACATTTTGGCTCTGTCCTCCAAAGTGTTTGCAACCCCTGGCCCCCCCCCCAGCTTTGCGTCATGTGCAAATTTGATCAGTATGCTCTCTATTCCTATATCCAGGTCATTAATAAAGATGTTAAATAATACCAGACCCAGAACAGATCCCTGTGGGAACCCTACTTGAAACCTCCTTCCAATCTGACATAATTCCTTTAATAGTTACTCGTTGTTTGTGTTAACCAATTATGTATTCAGTTAATGGTATTTCTACTGAGCCTGCATTTCTCCAGCTTGCTTATGAGAATGTAATGTGGGATTGTGTCAAAAGCCTTGCTAAAGTCCAGGTATATTACATCCACTACATTCTCCCTGTCCACCAAACCAGTTGCCTTGTCAAAAAAGTAAATCAAATTGGTTTGGCACGATTTGTTTTTAAGTAAATCCATGCTGGCTGCTAGTGATCATCCCTTCATCCTCCTGGTATATCTAAAGTTCTGCCATTGCTGCTTTCAATTTAAATTCTCAATCAAGAAAGCAAATAAAGCAACTTATTTGTTGAAAAAAATAAAATGATTATAATGTTGCTATTTTGTTACTAAGGATCTTCTTCTTGATCACCTCATGTATTAAATGATCTAATGTTAATGTTAATTGCAATCACAACTAAAATTGATAATGAATATGAATACTGTCTCAGCGATTACTACAGTAATCTTATGAGGACAAGCGTGTTAATGAACACACTGTATTACATACTGCTCCATGGTTGTATGTGTTTGAAATTTCAGATTATGTGAATTCATGCTATAATGTGCATTTTTCTTCCATATAGATATTACATTTAATTTAAAAATCAATATGATATACTGATTTTTTTTTAGCGTTCCATGCAGTGTACAGTATTATAATAGACTGGGTCTCTATAGCAACTTCCATACAGGGATCTCACAGCACTTTACAAATATTAAGAGATTAAGTGTCACAACACTCCTCTAAATTAGGTAATCATTATTTACCCTGTAGCGGGGCAGTCACCCCACTCCAGCCCTGAAGGGATTAAAAACAGCCCTAGGAAAGGGCAGCCCCAGGGAGCTAATCAGGGCCAGAAGGCAGAGGAGTTTCTCTCCAGCCCTGGAGGGAGAGGGCTTAGCTGCTGGGGAACATACGGTTCCTGAAGTAGGCAGTGCTGGGGAAAAGGGCAAGAGGAGCTGGGAAGCTCCAACCTGGCAACTCCCCAGGCTGAGGCCTTGGTCAACACCTAAACAGATACTGGGGCTGCAGAGGTGCAACCCCGGGGACAGGTAGAGGCAGCCGATCCAACCCCATTGCCAGTGATGAGTGTCCATTACCGACTGTAGTCTGCCCCAGGGAAAGGGGGCTGGATGACGACTGGCAGTAGCCACTGAGGCAAGGTGGGTTTGGAGGGTCGGGGGTTCCCCTGGGAGGGAAGACCCAGAGCGTGGAGGTACTGCTGGGGTAGAACCCTGAGGTAAAGGGCACCGGGGTCCGGCAGGGACGCGGGGCCAGCGGCAGGCAAGACACCAGCCTGCAGAGGGTGCTCCGTGTGCTGGAAAAAGCTAATTCCCAGACGACAGGCAGGAGGTGCCAGGCCGGTGAGTCTTCACTTCGCTACATACCCCAGTTCACAGATGTGAAAACTGAGGCCTAGAGAGGTTAAGTGATTTTTTTCAGAGTCACACCAGGAAGTTTATTGCTGCGATTGGAATACAATCATATTTCTAAGATTTCTATATATTCGCCTACCCAGCGCCCCCAAATCTGTCTTACATTTCATTTACTGTGCATGATATCCATTCTTCCTTCCTTAATATCATAGAATATTGAATATGAGTGCTGCTTGCAGTAACTAGATGTTTTTCGTTAAATGGTCTAATTTTTATAAGTATTCAAGTTGCTGTTAAGAACTTACTTTCTGAATCTGTGAGGGGGAAGAATTTGGGGAGGCACAGTTTCCATTTGGGAAGAAAAAAGTAAAATAAAATTAGCCAGTCAAACCAACTCTGGAAGAAAGAAGACATAATCTAGACCTGTCTTAGATGACGTTTCATGTCTTGAGGCTGTAAGTATGCAGTCATAATGACATTTTGATAGAGTGTCACATTTTGTAACACTGGGAAATGTATGGAATTTTAAATAATTTAAAATCGGCTTTTTCCCCCTCTTCCATCCTATTTGCATGATGTAACTCAAATACTTAATGTGTAATATGGATGTGTGTGAATTTGTTTGGTTTAGGGAAGTATAGCAAGCTCTGGTGTGGTTTTCTCTTGAACAGTTCTTTAATAGTTTTACTCAGCCTTAAGAACAGAGTTCACTTCTCTTTCTGAAGGTTAGTGACTTACATTAAGACATAAATTGCAATTAAGAAATTGAGCCCAAAATCAAGAAATGCATTCTTACGCTCAGGATATTCAAAGCTTATTCACTGTAGCATTTTTTAAGGTAATCTTGTAGCACTGTTGGTGGCTTTTCATTAATTCTGAAGTACATTTTCCCCCCAAAAGGTCAACATAAGATCAAATTCATCCCAGAAATGGTTGGACCTATGTTGGAAATGACACTGATTCCTGAAACTGAGCTTCGAAAAGCTACAATCCCAATATTCTTTGACATGATGCAGTGCGAGTTTCATTCTACCAGAAGCTTCCAAATGGTAAGCATTGTTTAGCTACAAATATTTTAAGTTTGTGAGTGTTATGCAAGGACATTTTGATGCCCACTGGTAAAAGGCACAGAGATACACATAGGGTTACAGTGATCCTCAGGGTTCACCAAAAGGGGTCATGTAAGCTCTCTAAGAAAGCATGCGTTCTGGTCATCATGGCCATTACGAAATATATGTGGAGATAATGTGTAAGGAGTGATGTGTGTATACTGAAAACTATGTTCTTAAGTCCTTCTTGATAAACATAGATTGCTGAGAGGTAGCATACATTGAGACAGACTTCTCCAGACAGGAGGTGGGAGACGCTTATCGCTGTGGTTGATGATTGTGTATTGTGTATCTTACAATGGAAGTCTATTGTTATACTGAGTTAAAGCTAATGTATACATTGCAGGAAAAAACAAAAACAATAGGGATTATCCTGTCTGAATAAAGACAATGAATTTTAGAAGAATAATTAAGGGTATGGAGGTACACCTGGCATCCTTCAATCTAAGAAGACAAGCTACTAGTGGACTTGATTTTAAGAAAGGAGGATCTCTGCTATCTTGGTTGAAAACTCTAGGAAAAGAACTTTGAGGTGTGCTAACCTGTAGGAGATGGGATAATGTCGTGTGAGTTAAGTTTAGGCTCTAAAAAGTTTCTTATAATTTTGTTTTGCATGTAACCATTTGTTTCCAGTGTTGGTTCTTGCTATCATTTGAATCTCTCTTTGATAATAAACATATTCCTGTTTTCACAATAAATATATCTTGAATACTGCATGTTAAGCAGTGTGATGCTCTTGAGCTGAATCTAGTCATCAGGTGAATACTAATCCTTTCGGAGCAGAGAATATGAGAGTTCTGTGAGTGTTCAGTGGATAAGAGGCTAGGTGCTTCAGAGGGACACTTGGGATCAGGAAGGAATTTCCCCCCAGGTCAGATTGGCAGAGACCCTGGGGGGTTTTCGCCTTCCTCTGCAGCATGCGGCACAAGTCACACAGGTTTAACCTAGTGTAAATGGGGGATTTTCTGTAACTTTAAGTCTTTAAATCAGGATTTGAGGACTTCAGTAACTCAAGCAGAGGTTAGGGGGTCTATTAAAGGAGTGGGTGAGTGAGTGTGCAGGTCAGAAAGATGATTATGATGGTTCCTCTGACCTTAGAGCAGGAGTGGATAAACCTTTTGGCCCGAGGGCCACATCGGGGTGCAAAACTGTATGGAGGGCCGGGTAGGGAAGGCTGTGCCCCCCAAACAGCCTGGTCCCCTCCCCCTCCCACTTCCCGCCCCCTGACTGCCCCCCTCAGAACCCTCAACCCATCCACCCCCTCCCTGCTCCTTGTCCCCTGACTGCCCACCCCGTATCCCCTCCCCAACAGGCCCCCCGGGACTCTCACACCCTACCCAACCTCCCCTGTTCCTCGACCCCTGACCGCCCCGCCCCCCAGAACCTCGGCCCCATCCAACCGCTCCCTGTCCCCTGACTTCCCTCCGGGGCCCCCTACCCAACCTCCACCGCCGTGCATGCCACCGCCCCCTTACCATGCCGTTCAGAGCGGCAGGAGCTTGCAGCCCCACTGCCCATGCAGCGGCGTAGCTGCGCGGGAGGGGGAACAGTGGGGGAGGGGCTGGGGGCTAGCCTCAAGGGCCAAACAGGATCGTCCCACGGGCCATAGTTTGCCCACCTCTGCCTTAGAGTCTATGAGGACTCAGGAGTTGGTGTGTGTCTATCACTCATCCATACAGAGATAGCAAGGCCTGAAAGATGCCCCTCCATAAAGCACTGTTCCCTTCACTTGGCCAGCCAGCCAAATATGCTCCCTACCCACTGCTTAAAGGTGCAGGGTAGTTATTGGATGGGGACTAATCTAATTCTGTGCTGGACTTATTTTTCATAAGTTAATATTCATAACAAGCTTCTAAGATATCTATAACCAAAATAAATGAATGTCTACAAGGAATCAGTTAAACATATAAAACATGACTAGCTGTATTAATTTTCAGTTGCATTGCAATGAACGAGGAACTTTTGATCAGTATTTTGATTCAATTCAATTTCAATAATCAGTTTTTATATTTATCTCTGATGTTATTGCAGTAATAAGTAACGTACTGTGTAGTATGTTAACATTGTGTGTAACTATGCCATAATGAAAAGTAACAAAACAAAAATCTGAAGTGCTCAATGAGATACCATTTACACATTCTCATGTCAGAGGCTTACTTTTGTTACTTGTTGTTTGTTTTATTTGTGTAACTGTATGGATCATGAACTATATAAGGATGCGTTATTGTTTAATTTATGGCTCTATATTTCTTTGCATAGAATAATCTGGTGATTTTAATAGATGAACAACTTAAATATTTAATGTAAACTTTCTTCCCTTTTCGAGAAGAAATATGCCTCATGCTTAAACCACAGATGTTTTGGATTTTAGATAGAAATATTCCATATATTTATATCCTCGTGTCACAACAGCTTGCTTCATTATGAATACAATATTAGCATAATATATATAGACTCCTTGTACAATACATTCAGAATGCATATTTATATCTAACAGAAAATATCCAATCTGTCCGTTCATAGTTTCATGTATAAGTGCAAGAGATCTATACTTTGCAAGGCACATCACTGTGTTCACATCTGTGTGCTGGTGTTAAACTCCAGCATTTATGCAAGACCTTAGACTATATTTGGCATAGAATGTGACATAGCCACATTGTTTAATCAGTGCGTATGTGTTTTAAAATACCCCTGTCTAACTTCAACTTTCGATACATGTGTGCCACTTTATACCTCACCAAAAAGATTTTTAATTTCAACATCCAACTCAGTGGGTTGGTCCTCTAATTAGATTGTACCCCAAAGGGGCTGAAAGGCAATTGTATATGGCCAGTAGAGAATTACCTCGAGGTAGAGGAAGTTTTCACTGGTATAGCTAAACAGCAGCCAGACCCTTTGCCTCTTTTCCCCTTCACGAAGCTGTCTGGGTGTTGCAGAGCCCTGCGCTACCTTGGCAATATTCCACTAGCGCAGAGTGGATTCAGGGCCTTAAGCCAGTGTTGGGGCTGACTCTAGCCTGGAGAAGAAGGTAGCCAGCTCCTGCTCCCTGATGCTTTCTTATGCTGAGCAGACAGAGGTTTTCCTGTCTTGTCATGCAGGCCATTGCTGGTTTGCTGTTTACAGGTTATGGTGAGTGGCCTGCTCCCAATAACAAAAATAGATTTATGCATTGTGAGAAAGGTATTCATACTTTCTTCAAGAAATATTACCAGTACCTAGGTAGGCTTTCATACTTTGTGTGTGTGTGTGTCCTGCGTTATATTATGTACATGCAACTGCCAGTTATTGTTCTGGTTTGCTTGCAAAGAGAACTTAGAATTGAATAGTTCGCTGCTGTTTAACTAATCTGCCAGAAATACAATTATCTAACCTTATTAGTCACATCAGCAAGGGTTTAAATTGGCTCCACTTCCCCAGCAGATGTGTAAACCTATAATGTGTGGGAAGAATATAGATTTTTCACAGAATTGTAATACTAGAACATGTGGCCTATATTATTAACAGTCAACTCTCACCAAAACTACTTTTATTTCAGTATTTATTGTTCTTTTCTGGTGAAAACAGTCTTAGACAGCATGACTGTATTTACCCTTACTGTACTTGCAGCCTTGAGAAAGAACAGAAGATCAGTAAAATTGTGTACTGTCTTTAAGTTATACATTCCCAAATCATGATATGTGGAGATCTGGGCAGACAAGTAATGCTGCCCACTTCCCCTCTCTCACCTTTTGTATGCAGCTCCAGCTAGGACACACCACAAAACAAGGAGCATGGGCTTGCCACTAAGGTCCACTGAGGCTTCCCCATAGAAGAAGCTGTCTCCTTTTCTCTTCTGCTTCCCTCCTTGCCTCCCTTCCATCAGTGCACTCCACAATTCAAAGACTGGAGGGAATGTCAGAGTCAGAGAAAGATAGTGAGGAGAATCACTTTGACTATTACAGTCCCAATCCTAGTCAGGTAGTGGTGATAGGTCACGTGTAGCAGCAGGATGGAAGGTGGTCCATGAGATGACCATATTACAAAAGGTGGCCCATACCATAACAAGTTTAGGCACCACTGATCTACAACCTTGACTGTACCACCTGATTTCTCTCTGTCTCTCATTCTTTGGACCCACTTCCCATTCATTTTCTTGTCCGACTTTGCACACTCAAAGCTTTAGCTCTCGTTCCCTGGACCCATCCCATTGCTTTCCACTCTCACTTCACTTCTGCTCGTCTCCTTGTTCTGCCTTCTCTAACTCCAGCCTTATCTCTGAAGTTGAGAGTGAGAGTCATATTGGGAATGGGGGATGAGAGGTGGGAGAAGGAACACTGAAGAGTGCATTCCGAAGATCAGTGAGGGTTTCCATCAGCAGAGGGGTGAGGTAGGCTGGCACCATGTGCAAGACAGGACTCACATCCAGACCTGCTGCTAGAAATCCTCTCTTAAATTGCATGTAAACACCCCAAAGTGACCTACAAACAATTGAGAAAAAAGCCAATTAGAATTGTTTCATTGGGGAGCTAGCTAGTTCCTAGGGGTTAAAATAGTGTAATTAATGTTAGATGAACCAGTCTGGATTAAAATAAAAACAGACTTGTAACTTCATTCAAAACATGAACCAAACAAAAGAGAACTTTTTTGAGGTGCTAGTTCAATTTTTTTTATATGTCTTTGCACCTTTCTGTGCTACCTGGTGTGGGACAGAACAGAAGCAAACATAATATATTGATGTGCGTGGACTTTCCATCTAGGTTTACACCAAGGAGAATTCTGTAGAAAAAGCTTAATCATGTGAGATTTCCAAACCAGACCTCAGCAAGTAGAATCCTTGGGTACTTAGCTGAACCAGTATTCTGAACCTTTTGTGGTTCACCCATTGCTAATGATGATTAATTTTCCAATTCCTGTTAAAAGTTAAAAACTCATGTTAAAAGTTTGACATGAAAATAATAGTGTTATAGTAAAGCTATATCCTCTTATTGACTTTCCATTTTAAGATTATATAAATTATCCAATGTATGGTGTACAAAATCAATATACACACAAGGAGCCCACAGTTGCCAACATTCACGTTGTAAATAAGCACCCCGATTTTCACAATAAGCCAAAAATCAAGCTAATCCCATTTCAAAACAAGGCCAAAACAAGCCAATCCCTAAGAACCCGATCATGCTATGTGACTAGAGCCCCCTGGGACTGTGGTGGGCCTGCTGTGAACCCCTGACTCTCTCCCTTGCCCCTGCTTGCCAGGAGTCAATCAAAAAAAAAGAAGCTACAAGCCAAACAAGCTACAGGCAAAAAACTAGCCAACAAGCAACTCACAAGCCAGTTAAGCCAAAAACAAGCCCAGTTTTTACGTTTTTTTCCGCAGCTTTGGCATGTCTGAAGGAGCCTTGCTAAGTTAATAGGAATGAAATCAGATTTTACATTTATTAGTAAGCTATCTGAATTTCAATTTAACAGTCTGATCTTCCTAGCTAAGGAAACAAAGTTGTATAAATGCAGCAGTAAATTTGTATAGCACCTTTCATGAAGCCACATCTCAAGGCATTTTACAACGTCATGAGCAAAATATTAAACTTAGATTCACCGCAGGCTCCACATCAATAAATCACAGGTGCATAGAAGGATCACCATGTCATTTAATTGACTTGGACAGTTTGATCATGTTAAGAGGTTAAAGAGTGATTTGATAATCAATATAAGCTTCAGCAACAAATTAGTGTAAAGTTTTCAAAATAATGAAGAATATTGGAATAAGACTCTGTGGTACAGGTAAGAACTTGGTAGCAGAATTTTATTCCATTCTGAGTACCTAAATAACTTTGGCCAGATCCAAAAAAACCCCAGAGTATTATAGTGATGTCCCTGGGCATACCACAAAAGATTCAGTTTCGGTCCAAGTGAGAACAGAATATCACACAAAATGTAAACGTTTATCTAAAGCACAGGGCCAATCCTTCAGCCCCAAGTTGTGAATAAAGGCAGTAGGAATGGAACCTGCAAAAAATCCACAAAAATGACCTAGAAATCTCAGTCAAACAGGCTTTTTAATTCCCAAGCTGGCCCAAAATACCACAAAATAGCCTTTCTTAGGACACTGCTTCCTCTCTTCGCTTGAGACATGAAGAATAGAGTCAAATCCAGATATTACCACCACCTCTTTTTATAAATAATTAACGGAACTTTTTGCAATTACTGTGTTGTTTTGGATGAAGGCCCCAATGAGGCTTTCATTTTATCACAACTACAAATGGGCACTAGCTGAATAGTTTGGCTCAGGATCTCAGCATTTCCCCAGATTTAATGGGTGTTTGGATAAGACTCATCTTTAATCCATGCTGGTTCAAATGACCCTTACTAAAATCCAAATTTGGAATTATAATAGTGTAAAAGATCATTTTAACCTTGAAAAGGTAATAGGTAGAATTAGCATATTCACCAAGAGAGAAAAGAATTGTTAACAAAAAATATAAGAAATTAGTCAAAAATAACTATTACCTTTTTTTTTTCAAAATAGTTGCCATACTCCTTATGAAATAATATAGAAAGAAGGTTCCTTATTTGTAAAATAATACACCACAGAATTTCTTCACTCTCCCCACAAAAATACCCCAAAGTGCTGAGCATAAAGAAATTAGACGTCCATGTCTGCACTTTAAGGCTGAACAACAGAAATAAGAAGGACCAACATAGTATCCAATAGCTGAGTGTCATTGGTGTAATCATGAAAGTTCCAACAAGTTTCTTATGATATTAAAGCTAAGAGGTGCACATAAATACTGAAAAGTAATGGCCTAAGAAAAGAGCCCCACGGGACACCACAGCACATCTGTCCTATATCCATAGAAATTGGAATATACGTTGATATAATGTAGTTATAACCCAACAGATAGGCAGACATCACATAAGAATGGCCAGACTGTGTCATACCAATGGTTCATCTAGCCCAATATCCTGTCTTCCGACAGTGGCCAATGCCAGATGCTTCAAAGGGAATGAACAGAACAGGGCAATTTCAAGTGACGTCACATCCGTGTATATGGAAGTTTTAATATACCTATCTTATAGATGGGCAAACAGAGGCACAAGTTTGTGCCTTCTCCAAGATCTTACAATGCTGCAGTGACATGGGCGATTACACTCCCCCTAACCCCACAAACTCAACCCTCTTCCCAGAAGGGTCTAGGACTTTGTTCTGTAGCTTATCATAGGGGTTTTCTAGGGATGAAGTATCAGTGGCATTTAACATTCTCCTGACTTCTGATTTCTTTGAAAGACAGCTGATTGGCCTACACAGTGACATCGAGAAAAGGGGTAAGGTAGTAAAGGTCCCTGAACAACAAAATCACCTTGTGGTAAGTAATTGGTCCTAGGTCCATCTTTGGAGATGGATGTTGTAGAGGTATAATGAAAGAAGGGGCTGAAGCCACTTGAAGTTTTCATTAAGGTTCATGCTAACCTTGGTACAAACTTAATGTGAAATCTTGTTTGTTTCTTTATTTGAACTTATTTCCTAGTTGCAGCTCTGAGATTCTCATTTGGCAAATGTGAGTTCACAAAGTTAGTGATATTTAAGGCAGCTTGAGTGTACTAAAAAATACTAGCTTGGGCATCTGATCTTCATCCTTTGGCAGAAGGAAGCCATAAACCAGAGCTACCTGAGTAGTCTCTCCATACTGTTCTTAGGCCAAAAAACAAATTGATTCATGGTGTTAAAAAAGACCTGAGAATGCCACATATTGTGGGCATATCATCCCTTCAGATGTCATGGTAGTCTTTCTCAAAAATGGCAGACTAAGCAGGGAAATAATTGGGTAGATAGTCTACATCAAGGGATGGTTTCTTGACTCAGAGATCTAGCAACCATTTTAAAATGAAGCTGACATCTTCACTACCTCTAAGAAAGAGTTAACAATAATCTCCAGTAGTGGTCCCAACACCACCCTGCTGGCTTTCACAAACCAGGGGAAGGATATGGATTCTAACTCTTAGGTCCTGACAAGTACATTCCCTAAACTTCCAGATACAACCTCCATGAGTATCACCAACTGGAACTTAAACACCACGGACTTAGCACTTGTTCCCTTAAGAATTAGTTCCACCACTGTAGAGGCAGACTGCTCAGTCTGAATCTGAGCAATTTTAATGCAAAATAATGTGAAAAATCTTAATTGCAAGTAACACTTGACTAACATCAGATGCAGTCTCCCTGAATAGTTAATATAGGCAATGCTGGGGCATCATCCTTAATCAACAATTTTATAAGCCGTGAATTTATCAACATGAACCTAGGGCCACTATTGACACCTTAATCTTCTGTGAAAAGACCCTGAAAATAATATTCAGTAGTGTACTCTCAGCCTGTGCCTGCTATTTGATCTAAACCAGTCAGTTTCCTTCCAAATACCATAGCAAGGATCCAGGAAACAAGCCTTTCCACGATCATTCCCTTCCGTCACTCCCCACAGCGATTGCCATAACCTTAGCATACACCAGCATTGTTCAGCCCGTTCAGCCCACTCATCCAACCTAAAGCAAGCATCAGAGGGATGTGCCACCATAGCTGGGTACCCAGACCATAGTGTTAGGGTCTACAGAAGGAGCTAGAATTTATAGGAATTTGCATTTAGGTGAAATGTGATTTGAGTAATCCTGATGTCAACAAAATGTTGGAGATCCTGTATGTGAAGTGTAATCCTCCTCGTCTTATGAGTGATGGCAAACAAATAGGTAAAGCACACAGAGAGCTGATGCTGGCAGCAAATGTCATTTCTTCAGATAGGTGAGGAAAGACCATTCTTTTTTGTTCCTCATTAGAGAACATGAAATTTGTGACTTTTGTTTTACTTAGTGGTTTAAATATTATTGAACTTGTCCTTGTACTACAGGGTTGGGCTTCATAGTTTGTATTTGCTTTTTAGAAGTGGTAGATTCCTTTTCTCAATTTCATTTAATTTCTGGAATAATACGTGTAATGTATTAAGAGTCACTTTTTTCAGCTGGGGCACAGAAGGGGAAATTCAAAATTCTCCACAACTTGTGTTTTAATTGGTTTTTATGGGCCTTTCATTTTTTAATATCAGGCCAAACAGAGCATTTAAAATGGTTGTAGTATGAACTATATCTTGGATACTCAGATGATTTTTAATACCGTAAATATTGTATATTTATAGGCGGTGCTAACCGCGCTACCTATAGTTAAAGTTGCTTGAGACATCTAATTATAAACCCCTGTTTTCAGTTGCTTATAACTTTACCAAACTTTAAACATTTGGGCTGAAGTTTTCCAGATCTGCCTATCTACCTCAGGGGTGGGTGGGTGTGGGGGTGTGTGTGTGTGTGTGTGTTACAGCTTCAGCAAAAATGATTCAGCCAATTTCAGAGAGTGATATTAGGGAAACATACACTATTTTTGCCCATGTTTTTAAAAATAAATCCTAGAATCACTTTATTGAGAAGCGCTAGAGCAGGGGTTCTCAAACTGGGGGGTCAGGACCCCCCAGCGGGCGCGAGGTTATTTCATGGGGGGTCACGAGCTGTCAGCCTCCACCCCAAACCCCACTTTGCCTCCAGCATTTATAATGGTGTTAAATATATAAAAAAGGATTTTTAATTTATTGGGGGGGGGAGTCACACCAGAGGCTTGCTAAGTGAAAGGGGTTACCAGTACAAAACTTTGAGAACTACTGCACTAGAGCCTCTGTGCTTTGAAACATGGGTTTGATATTTGGCTGAGGGGTTTCCCTGGGACCCTGGAGTCAGGGATGTGCCTTTTGCTGTTCCCTAAAAAGTTGCCTAAATTTGTCCAAGTTATAAGCTTTTGGAAAATCTCAGTTCACACATGCTCAATGGAGACCTGTTGGGAGTTTGGCAGCTAAATGATCATTAAGATTCAGTCTGCACTGAGCATGTTCCATTCTAGGGGTTCAGGGGTTGAGAAGGACTTTCCTGCAATTGCTGTTTCTGGTTGTTGCTGCTCGCCACATGGCAGCATCAGCCACCAAACTCAGAGCAGGAAGACTGGCTCTTCTCTGCTCTCAGTGCTCCCCCTGCTTGTTCCCAGGCAGTATGGAGGAGGAAGCCACCTGACTTGAAAGCAGAGGGGACAGAACCCAGACTGGGGAAGGAAAATTGGGTCAAGGAACCTGGGAGAGCGAGCCTGGGACTGGGAGTTGAAGGGGGACTGGGCCTCTTATGGGGAGATGCAAACAATGCTAGGGATCTTTTGGAAGAGTTACTGCAGGCACATCAAGATGTTAAGAGATTGAATCAAATAATTTGACTCTAAAGAGTGGATGTTTAGACTTCCTTTGTTGCTACTAAGCTGTTCACAGAAACAGATTCCTGCCATCTGTAGGACTGCTAAGAGCAAGACAGATTCTCCCACACATTCTATTCAGCCAAATGGCCAGGATTTGTATGTGAATTCTGCTAGCCTGAGACTGGTGTGTTTCCAAACTTCTCTTGATTATGGTTGCTTCAGGTGTGTGAGGGGCCATGAACGGCTGCTAATGGGAGGCAGTCATACATATCCACTTTCTTGCCCACTTGCAGGATGCTTCTTCTCGCCAACTTTTCCCGTAGGTTTTTCTCGGTAAGCACTGACATCATTTGGCCCTTCCCATATTGGTCTCTGACAGATCATGTGCATATTGCAGTTATTTAACTACCGAATGATTACTGTTGATGTGAGTTGATCTTTGTCCTTATGCAAATAGTTATCCTGATTGCTATATGTGGGAGTAGGAAGGAATTTTTCTTCGTGGCAGTTTCACTATGTTTTGGGTATAGGACATTTGATGAGAAACATATGTCCAGAGCTTAGACTTCATCTAAATCTTTTGCAATTGGTCTCTATTTTACACTTGTTTAAAGTCGTACTTGTTTTTGTCCTGTTTTTATTGTCCCTTGTGGTAAAGGCATCTGTGTTTGCTTAGTTATTTGTAATATGTATGGCATTGTAATAGTAGTCTTAGGACTGAATTTTCGATTACGGTAAGGCCCCTGTACTCTGCTCTGCCAGTATAAACAGGCCATAAAGTAGGTGCAAATGTAATTTAATCCCACTTTAAGGCCCCTGCTGGGTACAAGAGTGGCATAAATGACCCATGGTTTAACTGAGAATTAAGTTATTGGTGAATGGATAGTTTGTTAGACTAAGAATCTCAGGCTGAAGACAATTCTTTTTCATAGAAATATATTATTGTCTACTCTACTATTAAAGAGAGGCAAAGTACAGGGGGAAAATACACCTCTTTATATTTAAAGCAATTGAGTACATTTTAATTCTTGTGAAAGATATTGGATGGAGAGTCTTGGAGACTGAAGCCTTGCATTGCGCCACAGAATAGGTACAACATGAGCAAGTGGCAGTGAAAGTTTCAAGACACTGCTCTACCAATGTGCTCCCACTCTGACCTAATGGGACTACCTCCAGCTGTGATAGGGTAGTTCAGTTTCATTGGCCCATTCAGTTCTGGCCCCTCCGCCAACTGATACTAAATAGAATATATATTTGTGATGTGTATACCTGTACCCTTGATATTATAAGATAATATCACTCATTCCATGTATGGTAGGCTGCCAGTCACCAATCCTGTGGTAACAACTTTAGTTTACTACCAACCTGGACCAGATTCATGGCAACTAGAGGCAAAAGGCTTTGTACTACTTAAAAATCCATGGAATTATCCAATCCGCTATTAAAATAGTTAATATCCCTTTAAATATGTACTTGTATTACTTCTTAAATACAAATACAGATCTTAACCCATTCAAAAGAACTCTCTTCCCTTCAGGAATGATATTGAAACTGTCTATTAGGCGTGTTACAGTGTGTTACAAAAAGAGATGTTAGGATGTTCATTCAGTTGAGTTGTCTTTGTTGCTATTGTAATCATTGCAGGTGACATTGTGTGTCCTGCTCTGTATGCTCTTTCCTGCTCTGTATGCTCTTATCCCCCCCCCCCTTCCTGTCATCAGCTACCTTATTTAGATTTCCCTAATGCATATATTTAAGCTTCATTTAATAACATGACCAGTGGTTTCCTCAAATGAAAATCCTTATAGGGCAGCAGATCATAATGGATATCTGAGATTGCAGACTTTTAAAGTCAATCAGGCTTAAAAATAGTGGTTAAACATATCATAGAGATATCCAACCAATCTATCAGCCATTAATGCTACAGTAATAAAATGAAATATTTGCCATACTGGTTATTTATGCTTGCTCTGTTTATTCTAGTTTGAAAACGAGATCATCACAAAACTGGATCATGAAGTAGAAGGAGGCAGAGGAGATGAACAGTACAAAGTGTTGTTTGACAAAATGTAAGCGTTGATTAGCAGTGGCATTTATGTCAGAATATATTTGGACTACAATGAATTTTGTAGCCCAGAAATAATTAAAATCTGTTAATGGTGCAAAATATTTAAAATTGAACCTTAGTTTAGTACCTCTTCTTGAGTGTGATTAACAAGCAGTGTGCAATTATTTTTCAGTCTCTTGGAGCACTGCAGAAAACACAAATATCTTGCTAAAAATGGAGAAACTTTTGTCAGACTTGTTGTCCGTCTCATGGAAAGACTGCTGGATTACAGAACTATAATGCATGATGAAAATAAAGAAAATCGCATGAGCTGCACTGTCAATGTACTGGTGAGTGAGAAGAAATTAGTTGGCTAAATTTAGAATGGGTACTGAATTTTTAATTTTAACAGCAAGCTTCTGTTTGTTCTAAATGAAAGATCTTATGATTTTCACCCAGCTGTTAAAAATAAGGCTGATGAATCTGATTTAAAGAGGGGATTTCTTGACAAATATTGTTCATCACATTTAGTTTTTCATTTTTTTTTTTTAAATTTAGAAAGGGAGTAATGTAGTCATCCTCAGCTCCTGTCGGTACAACCCATATACCACATCATCATCTGTATAGTCAGTTACCAGGATTGTCACCTGTGTGTTACTTTGAAGCCTAAAATATCTGTTGAGTCAGTGTGAAGTGATGGAAGCAGCTATAAGAATGGTTGAGAGCTCTTTTGGTTCAGAATATCACCAGGTTCTTCTTCGGGTGCTTGTTCATGTCGATTCCATTGCAGGTGTATGCGTGCCCACGTGTGTGGCCAGGGAAGATTTTTGCCTTAGTGGTATCTGTAGGACTGGTTATGGCACCCCCTGGAGTGCCGCGGTCATGCTGCAGTATATCAGGGACCGTCGGCCCTGTGCCCTCTCAATTCCTTCTTACCACCCGTGGTGGTCAGTCGGAGTGCCGCTGCCCCTTGCTTCACAAGTGGCCAGTGGTTTCTTTCCGTGACATCAGAGGTAACTGAACTGATTACCAGATTTACTCTGAAGCTAATTTGCATGCAACAGTTTCATTGGTTGAATGAGGGAGTCTGCACAGGTGGTGGATTACTTGGCCCAATTGCCACACCCATGTGACAGAATGGCACAGCATACAGATCTGTCAATTTAGAAATGAGCATTTGCATTAGAGTTTGCTTTTCTCGTGTCTGTATAGCAGAGACTGAGGACTTTATAATCTGAGGAGGAGAGAACTCTTGAAGTTGCCACTGATCAGTGATCCAAGGAATGAGATTGCTTATGGAAGAGGCAATTTGCCATTCTGACTAGAATTAGAGTGACAAGATGCTGCCTGTTGGTAACTGACAAAGAAGTTACAAAAATAAAGAGGCATTTGCGGTGATTTTAAGAAGATATAAAACAAGTTATAGTAATTTATAAAACTGGAAAAGTCTAGTGTGAAAGAGGTTTATTCTTCATACCCTGTGCTTGTTGTTTTTCCTTTAATGTCAACTCAGAGAATCCTGCTAAGTAAAACTTGTCATATCAGCTAGGTGGGATTCTAAATGTGCACTTGGGTGTCACTCTAACCATATCTTGTCTTTCAGTTAATACACTCCTCTTTCTTCATCTATCTAGAGACAAATTTTTGTAATAGTGTCTTCTGATGCTGAATTTTTGTTATACTGGATGTGATCTCAATATTTCAAATATTTGCATACGGTAAATTTTGTGGGGGATTTATTGTCATGGAGCCAAATTGCCCTGAGATACTCCTACACAACACTCCCATTGAAGTCTTTGGGAGATGCATGCAAACATCTCAGGGCAGTGCTTGGCTCATAGATTTTAAATAATATTTGATGACATGGTCTCATTTTAAATATGTATTCAGCCTTTGGGTTTAACATAATCTTTTCATCCTTAGTGTGCCTATGGCGTAATTCATCCCTGTACAGAGGGCCAGCCTAACGTCAATTCACCATTTAATTCCTTCTTAAAACCTCAAAGTAGGGCTTAAATGGGACGTAGGCCTTGCACTTGCCCTTTGCCACAGGGATGAATTTAGTTCATACTTACTAGAGCAGGGGTGGGCAAACTGCAGGCCGGATCCGGCCCATGAGCCGTTTTAAGCTGGCCCACTAGCTTCCGCTGGGGAGTGGGGTCGGTGGCCACAGCACACAACTCGGCCCCGTTACGGCGCTCTAGCCGGAGCACTGGGTCAGGGGCCACACAACACAGCTTCCATGGCATGGCCCCACTCTGGCACTCTAGCCGGGACACAGGGTCGGGGGCTGCTGCACCCAGTTCCTGGAAACCATGGAATGGCCGCACTCCAGTGGCCCCCTCCGGCACTTCGACGGGAGCTGCAGGAGTGGTGCCTGCAGATGAGGCAGCGTGCAAAGCCACCTGGCCGCACCTCCACATTGGAGCCGAAGAAGGGACATGCCACTGCTTCCGGGAGCCGCTTGAGGTAAGCGCCGCTCTGAGCTCTGCATCCCTGAACCTCTCCCCATGCCCCACACCCCTGCCCCAGCCCTCATCCCCCTCTTGCTCTCCAAACCCCTTGATCCCAGCCTGAAGCACCCTCCTGCACCCCAAACCTCTCATCCCAAACCCCACCCCAGAGCCTGCACCCCCAACCAGAGCCCTCACCCCCTCCCACACCCCAACCCCAATTATGAGCATTCATGGCCCGCCATACAATTTATATTCCCTGATATGGCCCTCCAGCCAAAAAGTTTGCCCAGCCCTGTACTAGAGCTAGGAACCAGCTCCTATATGCTAATTATGTAATACTTCGGTGCTTTCTGAGATCCCGGAGCTCAGGGTAAAGAGCAGAGCAGCTGGCAACAGCTTGGTTTAGTGGTTTCACATGATTTTCCTTGGGAATTCAGCAATTTTGTAGAGTTTTGAACCCAAACAGGGCTAACTACAGAAAACACAATTGAATTTTGTGTGACTGGGGGGTTTATTTGAATACAGAGCTCAAAGCAAAAGATGTGGGATACACAACCTTGGAAATGGAAACTGAAAAATTTCTCTCAATAACCCACCCATCCTGCAAAGCATGGAGTTTCCAGTAGGTCTCGAGCTTTCTTCAAACACAGCTTTTCTGTGTTGCATCTGTGCAGACATGAGTGGTCATCTGGCTTTTTTCAGTGTTTCTTTTTATGAGTGCAGCCATAGTCCATTTCTCACACCTGGTGTGATAGTCCTTAAAACCTCACATCCAGTGCTTAATTTGGGCTAGGGCTTGCCAGGGCTGAGGCCCGACACCTCTAGACTTGGCAGTTCATAACCTCGGCACCTCTGGGCTAGCCGTGTCAGTTACGAAAGTAAAAAAGCTTGCTTGAGCCCCAGCCCCAATTTCATTACAAATTAAGCACTGCCTACATCCTCTAGTCTGTCCACGTAGCACATACCACACGTTGGCATCTTCCACCACACATGGGCTCTTCTTCATCCCTCTCCAGTCCTTTTACTAGGACAGCCACTCCAGCTCTCCCAGCTGAATTGCACACTGCTCTGCAGGAAGTTCATCCTCACTAGGGTCGTATCTATCACTGCCTCAAGCCTCTCACTGTTCTCCTGGGTCCAACTATCTAGTGTAGAGATGTTGAATAGGTAAACCCCTGCTGTCAGTCCTCAGCATTGGCTCTCTCGCTTAAAAGTCAACAGGAAAATCCCTCTGTTGCCCTCTGGCCTTCAGCCCTCTCCAGTCCTTTGGCCCTGGTTCTCTGATTTCTCGAGGTCAGCCAGCAAACCCTCTTGCTTGTCTCCTGCTTTCAGCCTTCCCCAGGAACCACCTGCAGCTTCTGTTAGGGACCTTTAAGAGCAAGGATGGGCAAACTTTGTGGCCCAAAGGCCACGTTGGGGAATAGAAATTGTATGGTGGGCCATGAACACTCACAAAATTGGGGTTGGGGTGCAGGAGGGGTGAGGGCTCTGGTTGGGGGGTTTGGAGGGCAGGAGGGGGATGAGGGCTGGGGCAGAGGTGCGGGAAGGGATGCAGGTTCCGGCTGGGAGTGCGGGCTCTGGGGTGGGGCTAGGGATGAGAGGTTTGGGGTGCAGGAGGGTGCTCCAGGCTGGGATCGAGGGGTTTGGAGAGCGGGAGGGGGATGAGGGCTGGGGCAGAGGGTTGGAGCATGGGGAGAGACTCGGGGGTGCAGGCACCAAACAGTGCTTACCTCAAGCAGCTCCCAGAAGCAGTGGCATGTCCCTTCTCTGGCTCCTATGTGGAGGCACAGCCAGGTGGCTCTGCACGCTGCCCCATCCACAGGCACCACCCCTACAGCTCCCATTGGACTGCTGGAGGGGGCCATTGGAGCATGTAGGAGCTGGAGCAGGGCCATGCTGCGGCTTCTGGGAGGTGCATGGTGAGGCCTCCAACCCAGCCCCTGGCTGGAGCAGGGCCAAGCTTGTGGTGTGGCCTCAGACCCAGCGCCCTGGTCGGAGCGCTGGAGCGGGGCCGAGCCGCGTGGTGCAGCCCCTGACCCAGCACCCTGGCCAGAGCACCAGAGCAGGGCTGAACCGCGTGGTGCAGCCGCCGACCCAGCATCCCGGCCGAAATGGGGCCAAGCTACGTGGTCCAGCCCCCGGCCGAAACGGGGCCAAGCTGCGTGGTCTGGACCCCGACCCAGTGCCCTGACGGAAGTGAGGCCAAGCCGCGTGGTCTGCCTCCCGACCCAGCGCTGTGGCCAGAGCGCCGGACCTGGGCCGAGCCGCATGGTCCGGCCCCCACACAGCGCCCTTAGTGGGCCTGCTTAAAATGGCTTGTGGGCCAGATCCAGCCCACGGGCCATAATTTGCTCACCCCTGTTCTACAGTCTCCTAGTCTCTGGCAGATTTTACCTGTCAATCTTTCACTCCCAGACAGCCTTACCTTACCTGTCCTTTTTCTGATGACTCCTTTTCAGTCTCTCCCCACTTATATGGGCTAGGTGCCTTCTTTTAAACCCAGTTTAAACCCAGATTAGTCACAGGTGCACTAGCCTTTTTCCTCCTAAAGGACCAGTGTCTCCTTGTGACAGTTGGGGGAAAATTGGTAAATTGGTAAATTTGGTAAATCCTAGCATCTTTAATATCTTTTCTAATGTTTCATATCATACATTTTCAGTATTTGCAGTACTTTATCTCTGTCTGTCTCAAGGCCAGAGGCATTCATAGATTTCGTACAGTAGGATGAGATGTGGTATATAAAAACCGAAAAAGGAACAATTTTAACTTTCTATTTTTTAAGAAAATGTTAGAATTCAAGAGTGAATGACTTATTACTCAAGGTTTAGAGTTTAAAAACCATAGTTCAACAATTACTTTAAAATTATGTTTTTGTAGATTACCAAATTTTAACTGAAAGCAGTTAATGCTGTGTGACTTGCAAATGTCTGAAGAATATTTTTCCCACCAATGTGATTCTGATTCAGAACCTTTGCAGTGGAACGTAAGCCCTAAAATGTTACACAATGAAACATCATCATGGTTTTAGATTTTATAGTTAAAGAACTTACAGGCTTCTGTACCAGAGGCAAATTTCATTTTGCAATTTTTGAGGTTGATATTATGACTTTGACTTACGACTTTGAATTTAGTATGTATTCTGTGTACATGACACACTGCAAAATCAAAGTCTTTAAAACCAAATTATAATTTTACATTTCAGAATTTCTACAAAGAAATTGAAAGAGAAGAAATGTACATAAGGTGTGTAAGCATGTCCTTTGACATATTTTTGCAGCTCACTTTACTGTAATTGGAGAAAATGAATTGTCTACTAAGCTACTGATTTGGAGAGGGGGAAATGGCAGTAATGAAAGGCACATACTTGTACCGAGGCGTAAACAGATTGAGTTTACAGAGACTAATAAGCATCAGTAATTAGGCTCATAAACTTTTTTAACCCTGCTGCATCACCTTCACTTTCATTATTGTAACCATTGAAATACTTAAAGGTATTATGACATACAGAAGAAAATTAAGACAAAAGAAAAGCAAGGAACTAATTGAATTTTATTTTCTGCCAAGAACTAAATTTGTGCCTAACAACAGAAGGATGGATTACTGACTATGAAAGTGCATTCAAGAGCATTATTCTTGCGTATGTCTGATACAACATCTGTATGAGGCCAATCCAGAACCCATTGAAGTCAATGGGAACAGGATCAAACCCTATTTCTGTAAACAGAAACTGTTGGCTCAGTTTAATATGGGCACCGAAGCCTGTATTTAAATTGATTTTTAAAGTACGCGATTAATCTATATTTTGTTAATTGCTACAAAAAACAAAACGGAATTCTTCTCAGGACATAGGCTGGTCTTGAGGTTCTGGCAAAAGACTAGAAGTCAGAATACTTTTGTTCTTTGCTGGCTCTGCCACAGACGTCATGTATGGTTGTTCTCTTGTGTCTATTTCCCCATCTATAAGATTAGGATAATAATACCTACCACACAGGAGTGATGTGAGGTTAAATTCCTTAATATTCGCAAGGCATTTTCAGCTCTGTGGAAGAAAGGCATTATGAAAGTGCAAAGTTATTGTTCTTTATCATATAATTAGTATTTTATATTTATTTTCCTATCATTCTGTCGGAATTTTTTATCTGAGAGGAATGGTTTGGGAAAATGAAGTGAGGACTGCAAGTGTTGCTCTTTAAAAAGAATTGCATTTTTATATCAAACTCTTTACTTGTCTTTTTTTTTTTTTTTGGTCATCTCAAAAAAAAAAAAAAGCAGGACATCAGAGCAAGTTACAGTTTTATAGCTATTCTTGAACATACCAGTACATTTTGTTGATGTTGCTGTTGATTTTCTTGGCATGCTGTATCCTAAAAATTTGTCTGAAATAGTGAAATATGAGTTTTAAAAAATCCCAGTTTTTTTTTTACTGTTGTAGTCTTCAACACAAATTATTTTGTGACATTTTAAGAACTGACTCTCTTTTATTACCGTAGGTATTTGTACAAGCTATGTGACCTGCACAAAGAGTGTGATAACTACACTGAAGCTGCCTACACATTACTTCTGCATGCAAAGCTTCTTAAGGTAGAGTACTTGAAATATATTTAGCATTTTGAAGATCTTGCTGTTGCAGATTACTATGTAGCTTTGTGTTTATTTTTTCATATGAGCTTTAGGACATCCACATTTACAAATTACGATTATTAACTTATTCAAAATAAAAAAAGAAGTAATTCAAAGTTGTATTGTGATTTACTATATGTTCCATAATTAGATATTATTGTAAACTTAATACATAGCCTAGAGAACGAAAATTGAATCCATGTTCTCTGTCTCATAGAAGAGCAATATGACTTACTGATGGTGATCTAAAATATCAGCAGTAAAAGTGCAATAAAATCAAGAGTAAATAGCATAAATTATCAATAAAAAAGCTAACAAACAGGTAAAATGCATAGGAATGCTAGTAACCTTTGGAAGAATCTCAGCAGTTGTTCTTGCAAATCAGCTTTCCATAGAAAACTGTGCTAAAGTAATAAATGGGTCAGCCCATGAGCCTAGTGGAAGCTCAGTGCACTGTTATGCAGGATCTTAAATTTAGTCCTTTGCTTCAGGACATGGGGGAAAAATCAACAGTAGTCATCCTTCCAAGATCATATCTTTTTAAAGGAGTGTCTATGATAATTCAATGGTATGATGTACCGAATGCATCTAAATTAATATAACGATATCAATGTACTTTAAGGAGTGTCTGAAATAGGTCAATAAATAGACCAGTAGTATAAATTAAATTAATTATAAAACATGCAGAATTTTAATATTACCAGGTAATAATACCTAACTTTTTATAGCTTTGATTGACAGTGTAATAAAGCTATAATATAATGTCACTTAAAAGCTTTACTTTATACATATTATCTAAAATGAGTGGCTTAATTATGTCATTACATCATAAATATTGCTGCATATATTAACAGTTTCCCTTATTCCCTGAAGTGTCATCTAGAAGATTCCAGTTGCACTTCAGCAGTAAGCGTGCCATTTTGAAATCACATTTTTATTTTATTACTCCACCCATGTTAAGGAGTGACAATGAGTTTTTATTTTTAGCTTTAAAAGAGAGAGGGGGAGAAGTAGAAATCTAAACTTCATGCCCTTTGCTTTTCTCTTTATGGCCCTGATTGTGCAAAAACTTACATTTGTACTTAACTTTGTGCATATGAAGTCTTTGGGGCTACCCACAAATCATAAAATTGAGCATGGGCATAAGTCTTTGCAGGGTTTGGTCCTATGTCACTGGAGGGGAGCTCAAAGAATGAGACATGGAAAGGTAGCAGAAAGAATTAAATTTGGGGCTTGAGTTTGGATAGTGCATATACTTCAGTGTGTCAAGATCTTTACTCTTTTGATCATTCTTCCCATAGACTTTAGTGAGAATTTCATATGTGTATGGAGAGCAGAATTTGGTCTTCAGTGTGTGAGAGCTGCATAAGTGAACCGATGTTCATGCAGCGCATGTACTAGGAAGCACGTTCTTCTATAAACTTTAATTTTATTCTGATAATTAACGCATGTAAAAATAGGGAAATGATTTGGTGAAAAATGTTGAAATTCTTTGTTATTTCTGTTTAGCAGAGTTTGAAATTATCCATTTTCTGTGAAATCTTCCATGATATTTTTATGAAAATGTGTACTGCGTTCATTTTCATAACACTTTGTTTATTGAAAACTCTAAGAAAAGACAGTTATTGGTAAACTAAATTTTCCCATAACAATTTTGATAAGCATTTCAATAAAAATTTGGTGAAAATTATAATAAAAATATTATGAAAGTTTTTGCAAAAAATTGAAAATGTCAATAATTTTGACCGTTTTTCATGAAAAGTTTCAGTTTTGAACAAAGGTCATTTGTCTACAATGAAAAAAGTTTTCATGCAAAATATTTTGTCCAGCCCTGAAGATTTTTTTTAGAATGAGGATTCTGAAAAGGTAACTGATGGAAAACAATGTTTATGGTAAAATAGGTATGTATATTGAAATCACAGTTTCTGTGAGAACTAGAATGATAACCCTGAATTCCATAAAGAATTGACTGATAGTCAAAGTAACAGAAGGTCACATTTTGCAAGGTTAAGGCTTAAGTTTTGCGTGCAAAATTTGTGTGTGCACTTCATATGTAAAATCCAAATTTGCACTCTCAAGCAGACAACTGTGAGTACAAAGTAGTTTCATTCTTGTAATTTGTCACTATAATATTTCATTGTTGTGTTAGCAATAATTCAAAATAATTCATCAATTTAAAGTGTGTGCATTTATGTAAATATGTATGTGTAGAGATATAAACAATATGTAGCTCAGTATTTGTACCTAGAGCTTTAACAGACGTATAAACTAAAAGCTTTTACAATTTTTGTATTTTGTAGTGCAGTATCCGGTAGTAAAAAGCACTAAAAAAATCCCCACATCAACAGCTGTTTGCCAAAGGACAAAAACCTATCAGTTAGAGCAGTGTTTCCCAAACTTGGGACGCAGCTTGTTCAGGGAAAGCCCCTAGCGGGCCCGGCCGGTTTGTTTACCTGCTGCGTCCGCAGGTTCGGCCGATCACGGCTCCCACTGGCTGCGGTTCACTGTGCCCGGCCAATGGGGGCTGCGGGAAGCAGCGGCCAGTACGTCCCTCGGCCCGCGCCACTTACCACAGCCCCCATTGGCCTGGAGCAGCGAACTGCAACCAGTGGGAGCCATGATCGGCCGAACCTGCAGACGCGGCAGGTAAACAAACCTGCCGGGCCCGCCAGGGGCTTTCCCTGAACAAGCAGCATCCCAAGTTTGGGACATACTAAGTTAGAGGATATATGAAAGATAGGGTGGTCCTTCATAAGAAAGAAATCAGCCCTTCTAACCACAACTAATTTCGTAAGGATTTTTAGCTGGTAATGTGCAGCAAAGTAGTTTTAGTAGTTTTAATCTGGGGAACTCAGATAAATATGTTTGGAATAAAGAATAAATAAACTCACATTTAGAAAGATATAATTGAAAGTGTTGACTAAAGGCTACCCTGGGTGCCTTCTTATTTTTCTCTCAGGATTATGAATACATTGTGCCAAAATTGTAGTTGTAAGGTTGAATGTGGTTCAGAGCACTTTTTTGTGGAACTGTGTGAAGACATTTTCAAAGGTATAAACTCAACTTTACTTTAAACTCGATTGGTGATTATAGAAAAATGAAAATGTCAATGATATTCAACTGGCACTTAAAGGATAAAGCTATTGCTAAAGTGCTTTTATAAGTTATTGCTTTTATAATGAAATCTACTACACAGAGACATAACTTATGAAGATAAAGGTTTGAGAAGATGACTCTGACATCTTCAGTCATACTGAATTTTCCAGAGGGTTTTGATTACAAATTTGAATGAATAACTAGCTGATTTTGTGGACACAAAGATTTCTGTTGTTCCCATTAGGGAAATTAAATGGATTGACAGTCTGGATAATATTTTCTTACTGGAGTTATTAAATGACGTCTCGATTGTCATAACATGCTTGATCATATGTTCCACAACCAAGTCTGATAGACCAGATAAAACATTTCCCTCTACTGAGGTGCTGCATCTTCCAGGAAGATGATGGAGTTCAGAGTGCAAGATAATTTCACTGTCTTTTACTCATTAGATTTTGCAATTTTTTAATCAATATGTTTTTATGTGGCCCCAATTTAGAGTTTAAACTATTTCCATTAACTACACTTTGGAGTATATTTTTATTCTCCTTTATAAAATATTTTCAGATACCAGATGAGTATTTTAATTTACTACTGTTAATTAATGGAAATGAAATATCCATCATATAATCAATTTTTTACTTACAATGTAAGACAGTAGAAAATGGCAAAAATAAAAGTAGCATTTGCTTTGGCTTACAAATAAATCAGATCTGTTGTGATTTTCACATCCTAAAGAGCATACAGTCTCTTTACTTTCCATTGGAAAATACTTGATGAGACCAGTGGTCCATTTAGTTTGATAGCTTGTCTCTAATAGTAGTCAAGACCAGATACTTCAGAAGAAGGTGCAAGAAACCCTTCAATAGGCATTATGGGATAACCTGCCCTGAGAAATGTTTTCTTCTAAGTCCTTCAGTGAATGGTTAGATTATGTCAACATTTCTAAAGTTTATTTACTGGTTTTTCAGTTCATGTGGTGTCTCTTCATTACTGTGGAGCATGTAACTTTAAACTTCAAAGCCTCAGGTTCTTTTCCACAGGACCTTGAGGATGGGATTTTCAATGGCACTCAGCACTGGAATAAATGTCATCAGATTGAAGTCAATGGTAAAACACAAATCGGTTTTAATGGGATGAGACTTAGGTCAGCCCTGAGTGCTTTAGAAAATCCCACCTTTAAATTTGTAAGAACTATGCCACTGTGCAGAGAGAGCAGCTATTTAGTTCTTAGAATTACTACACTCCATATATAGGTCAGCTGGACGGAGACACACACACACACACACACACACTCTCTCTCTCTCTCGGAGATGTTCTTTCTTGTTTTCATTTGGTTTAAATTAAGTTGTTCAAGCTAATAGTACACAGTAGCTCTTTGTGTGTAGAAAAATGTAATTGTATTTTAGACTCCTGTGGAATTTGTGTAGTTTAGCAATATGGCTTTTGCATACAAAAAAGTGGCTACTTATAGAAATGTGACTGGTAGCTCAGCAGTGGAGACTTGAAAATTGACATCATCACTGGGTCTTTGGAAGCACATTTGTTCTTCCTTCCAGATGCAACTTGTTTCTGATTAAACTCATTCTACTGAGTATATACTAAAATCGTTCTAGCCCAGACAAACAGATTGTCATACAGAGTGGTCTGGATCGCTTGGTAATCAGGGCCCAGTCAGACAAAATGTGTTTTAATAAAGTCAAATGCAAAGCTATAAATCTAGAAGCAGTGACACACTTAAATAGCTAAATCTGTTTGTTTATCAAAAAGAAGATTGAGAGGTGACTTGATTGCAGTGCATAAGTACCTTCCAGGGGAGAAAATACTGGGTATCAAAGAGCTCTTTAATCTAGCGGAGGAAGGCATAACAAGAACCAATGGCTGGAAACTGAATCCAGACAAATTCATATTCGAAATAAAGCACGCAGTTTTAACAGTGAGGGTGATTAACCACTGGAACAAATTATCAAGGGAAGTCATGGATTCTCCATCTGTTGATTCTTTCCAATCAAGACTGGATTTCTTTCTAAAACATATGCTTTAGTCAAACACAAGTTATTAAGCTCAGTGCAGGAGTAACTGGGTGAAATTTCATAATATGCAGGAGGTCTGACTAGATGACCTGATAGTCCCTTCTGGCTTTAAACTCTGTGAATTAATCTATGAATTGCTGTTTTTGCAGGGACTGCTTTTCATCCCAAAGTTGTACCTTTTACTTTTGGGGACAAGGAAAGAATAATTTTACATTCTGTAGGAAACAATGAGCAGTTCTTTGAATTTTATTTTTCTAATCTACTTGAAGTCTCACTTTACCCCTCCACCTCACCATTTTCCAGATGGCTATTTTAGATAAAAGACTCTACCCTTAATGTTCTTATTGAAAACACACATGTATATAAATTACATATTTTAAAAGACCGTGTTTGTAACAGCAAAAAGAAAAGGAGGACTTGTGGCACCTTAGAGACTAACACAGTTATTTGAGCATGAGCTTTCGTGAGCTACAGCTCACTTCATTGGATGCAAGTGAGCTTTAGCTCACGAAAGCTTATGCTCAAATAAATGTGTTAGTGTCTAAGGTGCCACTAGTACTCCTTTTCTTTTTGTGGATACAGACTAACACGGCTGTTACTCTGAAACCTGTTTGTAACAGGGCATTTCAGGTTGTGGGTGATGCAGGGTTATCATCATATCTCTGATAGTTGGCACTGTTTTTTTGTTCTATGGAAGTATCATGCCTAGGCATGGCAGTATCAAAGTGTGAGACTATCCCTTGTTCATTGAGACAGCAATTGGGGGGAAAGACCCTATTAACCTTAATGAAGATAGTCATGGAGTCAAATTGTTTACAAAGTTATAAAAAGCAAGGCCTCCCTCCCCTTCTCCCCCCCAATTTCAGGCAGCCTCTATATTTTTGTTTGCTATTTTTCCTTTTTCTCCAGTCATTTTTCTCCAAGAATTTTACCTCTTTACCTTCTATATATACAGTTCTGTCCACTCATATTGACATAACCCAGTTTTGTAGGCTTTCTCTCAGTGTAAACCTACTAATAATGGCTATTTATCCAGCCAGCTGTGTTGATCAAGACTGCCAGGTCACTCTAATGCCTTCTATCAAGGAGAAAAGGAAACCTCCTCAAAGACCTGTCCCTTAGCTGATGCTGAGATATATAAACCATTCTCAAAAAGAAAAGGAGTACTTGTGGCACCTTAGAGACTAATCAATTTATTTGAGCATAAGCTTTCGTGAGCTACAGCTCACTTCATCGGATGCGTACTGTGGAAAATACAGAAGATGTTCTTATACATACAAACCATGAAAAAATGGGTGTTTACCACTACAAAAGGTTTTCTGTCCCCTTACCCCACTCTCCTGCTGGTAATAGCTTATCTAAAGTGATCACTCTCCTTACAATGTGTATGATAATCAAGTTGGGCCATTCCATAATTACTATATTTCAGGTAAGTAACTCCACTGCCCTGGAAATCAAAATACAGTATCATAGGTGCTGTAAAATCTTTTAGATATCGGGCCAGCCCTGATGGCACTTTTAAAAATAAACCAAGATTGAATGTTTGCATTAGCCCAATGTCATTGATATGTTACATCATCTTTTATTGCCTTCCATTTTTTCACTCTTCATGTCTGGTTTAGTGGTCAGAAGAGGCATGTGCAGCACATCTTACTCAGCGAGATGGATACCAAGCAACTACTCAAGGACAACTTAAAGATCAGCTGTATCAAGAAATTATCCATTACTTTGACAAGGGCAAGGTAAAAAAAGAAAAAGAAAAAAAAAAAAGCATGTTGCACTGCTCTTCTCTCTTATACTCGCTCTCTCTCTTTCTTGCTAAATGAATGCCAAATAGTAAACTTGCATCAAGTGACCTTCAAGGAGCTTTAAACTTGTTATAAATTGTAATTTGGAATGTTTTATGTAAACAATCTGCCAGCTAGCACTTACAGATAATAATACTTTAAAAAAAATCAATGGTACTTTTATAAATGCTGTGTTAAGTGTAAATAGGAAAAGGGTAAATAAATGTAAATGCTGTGGGGGGGGGGGCGTGGGGAAAAGTGAAGCATCTTATTTTGAGAGGGTTCATTGGCAATTGTGGTTAATGCAGACTGTTAGCTATCTTTGTTTTTTTCCCCCTTTGTAACAATCAGATTAATTATCTAGAAGAATGAATGAATCTCAGGTTGGTATCTTAAAGAGGCAGGGAGGGAAGAGGTCAGAAGGGAATATTTCATTGGAATTGCTACTTTACTCTGGATGAATATGGATGGGTTTGACATGGGTTCGTTTTTTTGTGTGTGTCTGTCAGTTTGTCTAAGTTGGGGAGGGGGAAGGAGAGGGGAGATACAGTTGGTGACACACCATTCGTTGGGCCTATCTGGCACAAAATGTTTAAAAGGATGTATGGTAGAGATGTATGGTAGAGATGGCAGACTCATCATCAGAATGTTCCAGGTACAGATGTCTGTGTTGTCACAGTTTATTGTACAGAAACGGGGCAAAAAATAATTGTCAGTTTTTACAGGAATGAATTGTTCTGCCAGCTCAGCGTGATGCAAGCGTGTTTTTAATGGCTTCATATTGGCTTGGATGAAACTCCATAATATTCTATGCACTGAAAAAGCCAAATATGGTCACTTTATATTAATGTTATCTTTATAAATAGTTAATAAATGATAATATATATTCTAATAAAAGATTAATCTTTTAGATTGTTATATAAGCCTCCGGGTGTGCTTATAACCATTGATAACGTATGTTAGTCATGTATGTAACATACTTGTAACCTCTATTAAATATTATTAATAAATTAAACCTTACTACAAAACATGACCAAAAATATATTTTAATTTTCTTTGCAGTATACATTTTTTGGGGCAGCAGGTTGAATGCTTTTTTGTTGTTGTTGTTGCATGTTATAGTTTCACCCTTGTTCCTAAATAAATTACACTTTTTTGTTTTCAGTGGCCTAATTTCCTCAGTAACTGAACACCT
This sequence comes from Caretta caretta, assembly GCF_965140235.1. Classification (NCBI taxonomy): domain Eukaryota; kingdom Metazoa; phylum Chordata; order Testudines; family Cheloniidae; genus Caretta; species Caretta caretta. Next base: position 103,014,519 of record NC_134212.1, on the reverse strand, counting down.
GCAATTCCTCTAGACTCAATGGGAGCCGTACTTCTGAAAATCAGGCCACTGGATTTTAATTTTAAATTAAATCAATAATGTCCTTTCTCCTCAGCTGCATGTGAAACAGCCAAGCTACTTTAAAGTTGTACTTGCCCATTTCTGCTACTTTTAGAACTAATGAGCTGTTTATGAACAGCAGGCAAAAATACCTGCTGTTTACAAACGTTCATCCTGTGCGGCATTACACAGGCAGGCATCTAAAGCTTGAGAGAACACGGTTGGATTGAATAACCCCACATAATTTGAACATATTGTACTATCTGTTGTATAGTTCAGCCGAGAGAGAGGGAAGTAAATGTCCGCTTGTTTAAGAACTGATGAACAGCCTGTATTTTGCCCCTTTCACTTATTTTTGGATAGTTGAACAATATCAGTGTGCCATGAGGTTAATAAACTCATGCAATCTTGGACTAATGGGTAAGGCAAATTCCAAAGCCAAAGCTACCCCGCAGTAGAGAATGTACTGCTTTTAGACCTTCAGAGTTAGGATCCAAGACCAGAAAAATTCAGAGATATTAAAATTTCGGAATTTAGTTTTTAAATTCCCCAATACATTTGCCTTTTTCTTGTATTTGACCTTCTGTCTTGCAAACATTTTCTTTTTTCTGACTGGTTGATGTTCTCCTTTATTCTTTAGCATGCTTACCATTTTTCCAAAATAATTATAGTATTTTGCTCCCTGTCTCTTCTTTCTAAGCTGTTGTTTCTTAACCTTCCCATTACTCTTCTAATCTCTGTCCTTTCCAAAGTAAAATGCAATTTCCTCCAGGTTTCCTAGGAGCCTTCATATCATTTTCTTCCTCTCCTAGATAATTACCCTTCGTCTGTTTCGTATTTTTTGCTATCATCTTTTAGTTTTCCCCCTAAATGGCCTTGTGTTCAGTTTTATCATGTCAGTCTAACCAATCCACTGTAACTGCCCCAAATTGTCTGGAATTACGATGTTTGTCTTAAGGTCTTAAAATTTTCCATAAAGCCCTTAATCCAAGGACTTTCCTGGGAATGTAGGCTGCTGTGTAGCGTGATGAGAGTAGAAAATAGAATGGCGGTAAAAAAAGAAAAATGTCGTCCATGTGGAGAAGTTGATGTTAGTCAATGTTAAAGAACCACTGAGGCCAAGAAACAGGCTAGAGGCACTAGTAAAAATAATATAGTATAACCCAATTTATGTGGTCTCTCCAGCTGTTGTCAACAGAAGCTGTGGAATACCGGGTTCCTATTCCTTTTTAGTAAAATGTACAACTTCTTTAACATGTTTTAAGGTTAGAGCTGGACACTGTGGTATACAAACCAATAAATATTTTTCCCAACTATTAAATTAAAAATGTTGGCCTCAGAAGTGAGCAATAAATAAATAAATAAATTCCCGTTGCTGATTGATTTAAAAGTCACGCTTTTGCTGGATGCACAATAATTAAAGCATAAGTGCTATTTTACACTAAATATCTTGTGATGGCGAAAAGCTCAAATGTCTGTTGCATCTCACTTGATAGCCTTTCTCTATGAAATGTATACCTGTGCAGAGGGCCAGTGCAAGGCCTGTACACTGCTTAAGTTGCACTTAAGGCTTTAAATAGGAATTAAGTGGTGCCTAGGCCTTGTATGAATTTTAGCCTATGAAAGTATATTCAAGAAAATGAGGGATACAACTGCTGTCCATCCCCCTAAACATTTTATATTCTTCATACCATAAGCAATAGGGAAAGATGTGGTTACTGTGAACGATGACTAGATCGATACATCCACCTTTCACTGCCTCATCCCCATTATTTTTCATTTCTTCAAGACTAGATTACTTCCCTTACTACCTGTCTGTCCCAGGCCCCTATATTCCTCTGCCAAAAGGCTATTACTTACATATAGTGTAGTATCTAGTGAGCTACGTCTGCTTCAGTCAGCAGTAAATAACCTTCAGGTCCTTGCCAGGTTCCAACAACTGCTCCCAGGGTGGGCAACAGGAGAATTCTGCCACCCTGTTTCAAGGGTGCTCAGGAAGCAGGTTTGTGTTGACAAAGGCATGTGGGGAGGCCAGCAAGAAGAAGTGAGAGGAACTATATACATTAGGGAAGAGTTAAATAATATGATGTGTTACAAAGAATTAAACATGATGCAAAAGGTAAGAGAAACCATTGAACAAATTCAAACAGGAGATTTAAATGGTCAAAGCAGCTGGAGGAGGACATTAATTTTAGGAGTAGCTTTTTGATGAAACTGGGGTATGGAATGAAATGAGATGCATGGAGGCCAGACAGGAGGAAGTTGCAAGACAGAAGGATTTTAGAGGTGATGAAGAGGAGGAAGCAACAGTATTTGAGAACCTGGAATAGTCTAAGGTTATGGAGAAGAAAAAGAGAGCAGAAAGCTTTTGCAGGAAAGTTGAGAAGTTCAGTTTTCACTCTTTTGAGGTTGTCATAGTTGAAGGAAAATCTGGGAGGAGACATCAGAAGGGCAGTCAGCAATCCAAAACTGCACAAAGATAGTTTGGGTAGACAGAGATATGTAGTGTTCAAGATAATCATTCATAGGAGAGCCATATTAACTTTCTGTTGAGTAAAAGGAACTGCAGATAATCTCTAATCACTGAATAGAGCATATTCCTGTGTACTCTATTGAAATAGCATGCGTTAAATGTTTCTTTACAATAATATAATAAAATGTCCTTTACGTAATTTGCTAAATTGCAATTTTACAAAGATTGATTCAGCATAAGCAGATGAAACCTTTTTAAAGCATATGAAAGCATATGAAACTAGACCCATAGCTCTTTTCAGGCTGTGACTATTTCACGTGAACTTTAAAATTAATTTAATTATAGGATATTCGATAAAAAGAATATCCTTTCAGATTCTCAAAGGCTTTCCCATAAAAGGATGCAGTCAGAGTCCTGTGTATCCCACACAACTGAATTCAGGAGGACACTTTTTTTCTCATTCTTTCAGCAGAAGAGAGGCATTTTCCCTATAAAATCAGAACCCATTCTCACTTGTACGCTATCCAGATCAATTGTTTCCTGCATTAAGGAATCATTCATCAAACAAGTACTATGTACTAGCTCCCTTTCCCATTACAGTTCATTTCTCTAAAAGACTTGCCATGTCCTAGGCAAAGCTGGGAAAAGTTCCAAAGCAAGAAGTCTGTGAGGCAGCAGATTGGGCATTACTGACCTTCAAGAATATTTATAGATTTCAGTTAACAGAATCCTTTGCCACAGCCATACTGCCCTCACCCAATATACATTAGGTGTAGTATACACAAGGGAATTTTTTTGAGAGGTTGCAGTGAGAGGTGCACACTTTACTTGAAGATGGATATCTAAAACCACTGGAATTAAGGGCACTCAGCAACACACACATTGATTCATGTGGTAAAAACCTCTTCTTACTCCCTCACTATATGACAATTGAATTTCCTCATTGGGTCAAAGTTGAGCATGTAGGGTATCGTGGAAGTTGTAGGAAGGTCCCAATGACCAGCAGTAAGTCCTTTTCTTTTGGTCAAATTACTTCCGCAGAATGATACCAGTGAAGACACAGGAAGGAAGTTAAAAGAATTTTGTCTCACAGTTGCAGTTTTAACAAGAAAACTAAGCAAAACTTATTTTTAGTATTACAAAAAATGATTAGAGAGACAAGGTGGGTGAGGTAATACCTTTTATTGGACCAACTTCTGTTAGATTTAGAGACAAGCTTTCAAACTTATACAGAGCTCTTGTTCAAGTCTGGGAAATGTACAAGGTGGAAAAAGTTGTTTATTATAAGTAGTTAACATATTTTAAGGGACCATTCAAGGTAAAGTGGCCCATTAACACCTCTCCAGTGGGGACTGATGGAAGGGGGAGTTAGGGATGCTATTAAAGGTAGTTTTAGCATTTCAAATCAGAAAATGAGGTTGTGTCTGAGATCCACCCCCCCACTCCCCATTCAGGTACAATTTTAGTTACGTGAATTGTTTCTTCAGCAGAATGGAAGAAGGCTGAGGTTGTTTGACTGCAGATATAAAGGAGAGTCTCTGTTATAGTCTATATCATATTGAATTTTGGGATTCATGTGTAAGCTCTCCATGCTGGAAACAATAATTTATTAATCAAAGTGTATTCTTAATATGATTTGGATTAAAGTTGCTTCTGCGGGCCCCAACTGAGATTTTTCATATTTGTATTTATTTTGTATAAGTTGCCCATCGTAGTCGCATCTAGGTTCATCAAATCCCTAAATCAAGCATTTATAATTAAGAGTATTCTCTAACATCAAATATACTGCTACTGTCTGGTCTTAATAGGGACATCCATCTGTCAGTGATCACTTCATAATTGCTATGTAATTATTTTTCCAAAAGCCTGGTTAATTAAATAGGCCTATCTCTGCGCCCAAAAGGCCACCAGACTCTAGCTCTAGTGAGCTGCCAGAGAAAGAGCAAATTCTCCAGGCAAAGACCCTCCACTAAGAATGACTTGTTTCCAGTCCTAGAGAGTTTTATCCCAGGAACTGACAGAAGTAGCACCACAGTCAAAGGAGCTGTGCCAGTTTACACTAGCTGAGGATATGGCCAAATTAGTTTATCTTAAATGACACCATGCATTTATACTGAAGCAACACTTATAGTTACTGAAGGTAGATTGGGAATGTGCTGCTAGAATTGTTGTACTGAGGCAGAGTCCAATAAAAAGACTGAATGTGCTTCTTTACAGTGTTGGTGTGATTCCAAAATTACTTAGAATTACATTTATTTTAAACCTGAAGTTTTTTGAAAACTATTTGATACAGATCATCTGTCACTTTAGATCTGTCACTAAAATATTTTCACAAAAGCAGAAGCTAGTGATACTCCATTTTTGGAGGCTGACTAGTTAAGTCTAGAGCAACCAAACAGAAAACTGTGGGATGAAAATTAAGGTAAGAGTATTTTCTTTGAAACAGAATTGTGCAAAAGATAAGGATGACTGAATCTGTAAAGAAGCATTAAACGTTAAGAAAGTTTCATTGCCTTAAAAAGAATTCTACACTTGCTGACTTACCACACGACAATAAATAATAGTTTTGGTTTATATACATTTGCAGGATATTTTGCTATGAGCCAGAAGAAACTTAGTTTAAAACATAAAAAGTGCAAGACTATATTAGATTTTTTTCTAATTGTTCCTCAACAATTTTTTCTAATTGTTCCTTCATTTAAAGTTAGAACATTTTTCTTTCACTATTCTAGATTAAACCTTTTGTTTCATATATGTAGTTTGTACTGGAAAATAAAGCCTTACATTTGCAAAAAAATCTGTTTCCTACTGTAGCAATTATCATATAATTTCCATCAGGCCTACATGCGTTGTTTTCAAAACAGAATTAGTAATTCCATTGAACATAAGAGCTGCTCATGAGTCAGACCATGGTCCATCTTGCTCAATATCCTGTCTCCAACAGTGGCACATACCAGAGCTTCCGGGGTAGTGTACAGAACAGGCCAATTATGGAGTGAACCATCCCGTCTTCCACTCCTGGCTTCTGGTAGTCAAAGGTTTTGAGTCACCCCAAGCGTGGGGTTGTGTCCTAGTCATTGATGGACCTATCCCCCATGAACTTGTCCAGCTTTTTTTAACCCAGTTATACTTTTGGCCATCACAACAGCCCATGGCAATGAGTTCCACGGGTTAATTGTGCATTGTGTGAAAAAGTATTTCCTCTTGTTTGTATTAAATCTGATACCTATTAATTTCATTGGGTGACCCTTGGTTTTTGTATTATGTGATGTGCCAATAACGCTTCTCTAGTCACTTTTTCTACACCATTTATGATTCTATAGAGCTCTGTCATTTTCCCCTGAGTCAGTGGTGAGCTGGAGCCGGTTCGCACTGGTTCGCTGGAACCGGTTGTTAACTTTAGAGGCCCTTTTAGAACCGGTTGTCCCACGAGGGATAACCGGTTCTAAAAAGGCTCTAAATTTAACAACCGGCCAAAAGTGGTACCTTCGACACCAACTCCATGGTTGCTCTAGGGCTGGAGCACCCACGGGGAAAAATTGGGTGAGTGCAGAGCACCCACGGGCAGCTCCCCTCCCTGTCCCCATCCCTAGTTCACCTCCGCTCTGCCTCCGCCCCTGAGTTACGCTCCGCCTCGCTCTGCTTCTCCGCCCCCCGGCTTCCCATGAATCAGCTGTTCGCACGGGAAGCTGTGAGGGGGGGCTGAGAAGCAAGCGGCGGCTTCGCGCTCAGGCCCAAGGAGGCTTAGCAGAGGGTAGCTGGGGCGGGGGAGGAGGGCGCGAGGAGGGCCGCCTGTGCTGCAGCAGGTAACCCGGGGGTGGGTGGGGGAGCACAGGGGAACTGCTCCCCGCCCCAGCTCACCTCCACCTCCCTGGGCCTGAGCATGAAGCCACCGCTTGCTTCTCAGCCCTCCCAGGCTTCCCGCGTGGACAGCTGATTCACAGGAAGCGGGAGTGGGGGCTGGAAAAGCAGAGCGGGGTGGAGTGTTCAGGGGCGGAGGTGGAGAGGAGGTGAGCTGGGGCCGGGCGCGGAGCTGCCGGTGGGGGCTCTGCTCCCACCCAATTTTCCCCGTGGGTGCTCCAGCCCCGGAGCACTCACAGAGTCAGCGCCTAAGGCGCCACTTTTGATGTGATCAGTGGGGGGAGTGGCCGCTCTCCCTGCTCCCCCCCTAGCTTCGCTACCCCACCCCTCGGAGCCAGAGGGACCTGCCGGATGCTTCCTGGGAAGCCGCCCCAGGAAAGCACCACCGGCAGGTCCCTCTGGCTCTTAGGGGCGGGGCGGAGTGGGCACCCACTACGGTGGCCCACGAGACCCTCCTGCCCAGTTCCGAGGGCAGTCAGGGGAGGGGGGTGGATGGGGCAGGGATCTGGGGAGGAGGGGGCTACGACCCCCTCGTGGGGTGAGGAGGGAACCAGTTGTTAAGATTTTGGCAGCTCATCACTGCCCTTAGTTGTCTCTTTTCTAAACTGAACAGCCCTAATCTTTTAGTCTCTCCTCATATGGAAGCCATTCTATTCCCTTGATCACTTTTTTTACCCTTGTCTGAACCTTTTCCAGTTCCACTGTATCCACTTTGAGATGGGGCGACTGGAACTGGACACAATATTCGAGGTGTGGGCACAGCATGGATTTATATTGCACTTTCCATCTTCAAAGCACTTTAAAAACATTAACTAATATTCATTCCATCCCTGTGCAGTAGGTGAATATGTTGTGATCCCCATTTTGCAGAGACAGAAACTTTGGCAAAGGGGTTAAGTGATTTCTTCTAAAATTACAAAGAGAACTGAATGTACCAAATTTTAGACCTCATGAATTTCTGGCTCCCATTAATCCCAGACTAGGCAGCTGGCAGCAGACGTTAGATTGGTGACAGTCTGTTTTACATAATAGTGCTAGAGTCCTGAAAAAAGAAATGCTGGAACTCTCTTATAAGTGATAGAACCAGAAGTACTGGAACAGCCTTTTGGCTCCCCCAAACAGTGCCAGAACATCATTTCAACTCTCCAAAAAAGTGCCAGAATGACGTTCCAGGACATTCCAGCACAACTCAGGCCCTGCTGCTTTCTAGCTGTCCAGAGCCTGTCTTTGGGGCTCTAGACCCCTTGTTCCCTATCCCACACAAACCAGCAACAGCAACTGCTTTTCAAGGCTTCAGATCCCCACCGCCCCCCCCCCCCCCCCGCCCATCCAGCGGCAGTTTTGGAGGATTCTGGGTTATTCTTTCATCCATTCCACCTCTGCAAATCTGACAGCAGCTTCTCTCTGGGACTCCAGGCTCACTGTATCCTTTCCGCCTGCAACTAGTCCCCAACCTACTTACCTGCAGTCAGCAATGGCTTCCCTTTGGAGTGTAGACATACTATTTCCCTTCCCCCACAACAGACAGCAACTTCTCTCTCCAGCTTCTGGCTCCCTCTTTCCTTTCTTCCCTCTCCCCTCCCCCCAGCTCAGGGGTGGCCAACATGTGGCTCATCAGAGGTTAATATGCGGCTCATAGGTGCTGACTCTGGGGCTGGAGCTACAGATGCCAACTTTCCAGTGTGCCGGGGAGTGCTCACTGCTCAACCCCCTGCTCTGCCCCAGGCCCTGCCCCCGCTCCGCCCCTTCCCCCAAATGTGCTGTGCACTCCATCCTCCTCCCTACTCCTCAGAGCCTCCTGTGCATGCAAAACAGATGATCACGGCAGGCGGGGGGCATGGGAGGGAGGGGGAAGTGCTGGAGGGGGGAGGTTGATGGGGGGCTGCTGACGTATTACTGTGGCTCTTTGGCAATGTACATCGGTAAATTCTGGGTCCTTCTCAGGCTCAGGTTGGCCATCCCTGCCCCAGCTGCTAGGGTGGCTCTTCTTCCAGGCTATGGGCTGTTGATTGCTGCCCTCTGTTCCAAGCTCCAGCAGCCACTAAGCTGCGCAGGCTTCTCTTCAGGGTTCTGAAATGTGGTTGGGTGGATGACAAACAGGGGGTGAGAGGTACTTACTCCAGGGCTTTGTACAAGGACGAGACCTAGGGGGCATCCATTTGCCTTCCAGCTGCCTGGCTCACCACCATACCAGCTTGGAAGCAGTCTTGTTTATCATGCAGCCCGCCTGCCTACTCCAAATTGCCATGCCCCACACAAATAAAGGAGCATGGTAGAGAGAAGACAGGATGGGTTTGTTTTTGGGGGGAGGTGGGTAGGGAGCAAAGGAATTGTTTTTTGTGGTGAGGGGAGAAGACCAAGAATGGAGGCTAAGGAGAGAGACGGAAGGATTGATGGATGGATGCCAGGAGGTGAGAAGGAATAGATTTGATTTGTGGGAAGAGAAGGAATGGATTTGGATGGACACATGCATGCAGAGAGTGTTTGTCAAATAATTTTGTCTGATAGAATTGTATGGGCTGCCTGAGCCCACTGACTCCCAGCCTGGTGCTCATATCACTAGGTCACGGGTCTCTCGTTTTGGCCTAAAAAGCCTCTGGGATAATAGGTAGAAAAACTCAGTTTTGCCAATTCTCATGATTTTATTGTAAGTCCTGTAACATTTTGGTGCTGTTCTTAAAGCCCCAGGTCCCGGGATACCGTGATTACCTGAGTACCTCAGCTTTTATCTGGGAAAAAAAAAATAATAATAATTTTGAGCGCTTATGATTGTGGAGAAAAGCTTGAAAATGTGACCTAAGTGTACCCTGGCAAACCAGAAGGCAAACAAAATGTACTTAACATTTATTATTTTTTAAAATCTCATCATTTTTAAGCCAATCTCGTGACTTTTGGGTGGCTTGGCTCACTTTTGAATGTGTTTTGCAAAACTGTTCAGTTAGACTTGCCTGTTGGCTTTGTTCCGTGAAATCCATAGCCCACTGAAACCTCCCACTTCCCCTCAGAACCACCTGCTTCTCCTCTAGATGAAGCTTGTTGGATGAATACATTTCACCAGCTTTTCTCCTGTCCCTCAGCCCTTTCCACTGCTGCTCTCATGTGGGGAAGAAAAGAGGCAGATCTCTCCCTCAGAAAGGTTCTGCGAGAAGGGGGAAGGGCTGGCAAGATTCAGTTAGCACTATTAAGAGTTCAGAGTAACAGCCGTGTTAGTCTGTATTCGCAAAAGGAAAAGGAGTACTTGTGGCACCTTAGAGACTAATTGGTTAGTCTCTAAGGTGCCACAAGTACTCCTTTTCTTTTCACTATTAGAGTTGAGTCTCGAGGTGAGCAGGTGTCCATGTAGGAGAGGTCTGTGAATCGGTTTCACTGCATGCGGATATCCCCAGGAGTGCTCTTTCTTCTTACGCCTTCTGAGCAGCCAGCTCAGGAAGCTTGTGTTGCCGCATCTCACATTCTTTCCTTGCAAGGCAGATGTCTTTGGGGAGTGACGGGGAAGCAAGTGCTTACCCCTTCGCTTGCTGTTTGAAGCAGTAGCCATGTGTCTTTCAGCATGGCAAGGAGGGGAGTGGCACTGTGTCGAGAAGGAAATTAGGTGTCTCGGCGAGGGGTGTAACTATGATTTAAAATTTAAGATAAAGGGTAATATAGAACAAATTGGCTTCTAACTCATTCTGATGCTCATATTTTATTAAGTGAGTTGCCAGCCAAGTTTCAGGCGTAAAGACAGATAGTAAGGCTTGATTCTTGGAGTTCTTGGTATGGGAATTTAAACATGATTCTTTGCATGTACGTTAGTAAAAATGAAAAATACACATTTAAAAACGTTCTTGCTATTCCTCTTTAAGATTCTCTGTATTTTGAGTAGATGAAGGATATTGCTAGTTATTGCTAAATTATTTTGTGTCAATTCATATGACTCTTGAATCTCATGCTTGAAGGAGACAAAAAAGAGACAATAGAAATATAATGGATGTTTTCACGAAGCAAAAGAAGTATCTCTCAAGTGTAGCCTGCTTTATCTAATATGGATTTGTAGATTATAAACAGTTACCAGAATCTATCAGAAACCCTGAGTTTTAGGATTTCCAAGTAGACTGTAAGGGTTGGTCGCACATTGGGTACCTGGCCTGGCTGGTAGGAAGAGTGTTTATTTTTATTTAATCTTCAGTATATAAAAAGATGGGCTCATGAAAGAAGCTGCCACAAATATTTATTTTGTCACATTTTATGCATAGTGCTTTTCAGGCATATCGGAAAGTATTTTGCTATGTTTTGTTTAAATTTATTTTAATCCAATTTCATTATTTGACTAAGGTATATAATTCAGTTGCATTTTTTTTTAAACAGATGTGGGAAGAGGCCATTGCCTTGGGCAAAGAACTGGCAGAACAGTATGAAAATGAAATGTTTGATTATGAACAACTCAGTGAACTGCTGGTAGGTTTCTTTTACATTCAGTTTAAATTAACATCGACATTATCAACCAGTTTCTGTGGAATTTCACTTTTTAAGTTTTTTAAATAATATTGAAAATGCCTCTTACCTTGTTTATACTAGCCCAGTGGGGGAAGAATGATTTACTTGGCCGCTTGGGGCAGATGTAGGCTGGCAGATTAATTAACCATCTTTGGAAGTGACTTAAGTGGAAAATGTTTGGTTTTTTATGTTGGAACGAAGATATTCTGATTACAGTTTGCTTGTGCGCAGAAGGAAATTTGGGGTTTTTAAAAAAATAGATGGATGTATCTTAGCAAGATGTGTACACGAAAATTCCTTATCATTCCTGGAGCAATTAAAGATAGAGAGAACTCAGACTTTGATAAAATTATTTTAAAAATTGTAAACTGTATGTAAAGACAGTTATTTCAAAGGGCATCTGTATAATAACTTTACCAATAACTGTGGCGCTTGGAGCTTGTTAGTAGTAATGAGGTGTACTGAACAGAATATGGGACTGGAAACCAGGAAATTGAATTTTTTTCATCTCTGTCACTGACCTACTATTTAGCCTTCAGAAAGTCACTTAAAGTGTTTTTTTACTTTCAAAATTGACTAAGTATGCCAGGCATTTTAATTATTACTGGGCACACTAAGGCATGACTTGAAAAGATACTGGGGAGGAGAAGGCAGACACTGATCCATTACAAAAAGTTGTGAATCACTATTGTTCTAGAGGTATATGTTGATTTCTCCTTAGCACCAACAGTACCTAAATTCTGCTTCAGGAAACCTGAATTGTGAATATGCACTTTCCAATTCAGCTTCTCATCAATCCCATTTTTAAAAAAATCTTCTTTGTAATTACAGAAACAGAGGATCAAAATAATTTCCTCTCCTGAAAACTGGCTGGTCTGCGGCAATAACTGCGGGAGATAAATTAAGTGTTCCAGACTGTAGCCATGCTCTGAATTCTTGATCTCATTGTGAATCCCAACAAAAACTCGGGGATTCCTTCTTGGAATCTCATCCGTCAGGGAATCCATTTATGTATAGACTTCAGGAATAGTTCATATCCATAAAGAGACTGATCAATGTAAAATCATCTCTCCAGATGTTACACTCTCTTCCTGGGGAATGCAGTTTCTTGGCTTTGTTGCTTGCCTTGAGATTATATCCTTGGCCTGCTTCTGAGTTGATGTTCCTTCTGTGCATCACATCCAGCAAAGAATCAAGCATGGTCCAAGTGATATGTAGTCCCTTGCATATATAACTTTTTTTAACCATTCCACAGATGATTTTCTCTCATATGGTGATCCCACAACTCAACACTGGTTAAGAGAACTTGTATGTCTGATGTCCATTTAACTGTTCTAACTACACTTGTGAGTCTGTCTGATTAGAAGATGCATGTGGAGATGGTAGGATGGCTCCACCATCATATCAAGTGATAAAGCTCTATTGAAAAGTTCTAGACTCAAGAGCTATATGAAGGACACTTCTACTGCTACTTACATTTATGATATGTGGAACAGGTTCTAGCAGCAAACCAGTTCTAGTCTAGTCTGACAGTTGAGCAGCAGTTGTCTATGTGAATGTGAAGGGGTTCCACTCACTGCAGGAGTCCCTCCTTGTGGCTAGGTCTGAGAATTAGCTCTCGCCCTGTCTGGCACCCCATTCTGTTGGTGCTTGCTCTGTGGTTCCTCTCTCTTTGGGACTTGGGGTACTCCATCTTTACGACTTGACCCTTGGATCAGATCACTATACAGTCCCCTCTCACTGGAAGACTGTTTTCAAGTGGCCGCCTGTTCCAATTATCCAGGTCCTGTGCCACTTCCCCTCTGGCTATTAGGGGAACCTGGGTCCACCAGCTACTCTGGATTCCAGAGCAGAGACCCTATGACCAGCAACCTAGGTCTGCTCAGTCTCAGTCCCTATTGCTGTTTCCCTGGACTCCTTCCTAATCCCACCTCTCTACCTTCTGGCCTATCTCTGGGTTTACCTACAGTCTCTGTGGTTACTTTACCACTCTTGGCCTCTTCTCAAATTCCCTAGTCCAAAGCAAGATCCCAGGACTTACTTTCCACTTGGATCTTCTCCTTGTACCTAGCCAACTCCCTTTCCCCCTGGGGAGTGACTGCAGACCTCCTCTTTTCAGTCTTTTCTTTTGTCTTTGTTTTTTGGCTCAGCAGCCTGATCAGGCAGGGCTATGACTGCCATGTTCTTCATTCATTTTTAGCCATGTTTTGGGTTCTTATAAAACAATTATTTGACTCAATCTAGTATCCTTAAGGAAACATAACAAGACTTTTTTTTTTTTGCTCTATTCCATTTCCCTGACATTTTTACTGGCCTTTAGGGAAAAATCTTTGATTTTTAAGCAGATGAAATTTTCTTTCCATAGAATATTGCCCACAATGCCATAAAACATGATAAACAGTTTCTTTGGTTTAGCACATTACCCAGCGCATCTTTGTCTTTTTAATAAGTTTAACTTATCATTTAGGGCACAATAAGAGCCCTAAATAACATTCTAAAAAAGACTACTTTACTTTATCATAATTGTGGAGTATAGTATTTTCTTTGATTTGTGAACATACATCGTAAAACCTTTGTCCTTTTGTTTCCTTAGTTCTTGCCATTTCTTTGTAAGCTGTTTTGTGACCACACTTTTAAATTCTTTTCTACTTAAGGGTATCTTAATACCGACCTCCTCACTTTTTAGAGCTTGATTTGCTTCTTTGTCATCTCATTTCCAGGTATTCGGATCTGTGCCAGATTCCATGCTATTGTCAGGCAGATACCTGCTTGCATTATATCTGTAGTTAGGAATGTTATTTCACTTATTATGTAATTTCTGCTTTCTGAAGTCTCTGTTTTGATTGTCATAATGCCATACAAGGAATCAGATAAAATTACAGCTGCAGCCAGTCACACATCTTTTATGCAGGTTCGTACCAACACTGCCCGCATTAGTTCAGCCATCAGAACAGTCACATAATTCAATAGCTGCTTTGATTTCTGGATTTCAAGACTAGGAACACAGAAGGCTGTTTCCATTCAACCTGTACTGTTAGCTTTTGATCTGTCTATGTAGTCTTGGCAAAGCTGGACCCACTTTTCATAAATAAATTCAGAAATTTCATTTGTCTTAATGTGTTTTTTTCTCCTCTTCCCTTAGTTTTTTTCATACAATTCCAAGTTCACCAATGAGGTAGTAACTGTTCAGCTGTAATTTGATTTCCCACACCTAAAAATTTTAGTGTCCTCAATTTTTCTTTTTTACATATCTCCTTTATCCATTTTTGACCCTGATAGCATGAAGAAGCCTGTGGCAATCCATATAATTTTGTTTACTTAACTCTCAGCAATACTCATCAAACTCTTCCTGCTCTCAGTTCCTGGTCTTTTACACCTATCCTAGCTCCTCCCCCAGCTGAGCTTCATCTGCAATTAGGCCTTATCAAGCCCTGTTTTCCCTCCAGGTACAGCATGTAAAGTTAATTGGCCCCTTCTGATCCATATTAACCTATTCAGGGCATCACAGTGAGACATCAACCAGAAATCCTAGGTTTCTCTCTGAGTCAATCCTACTACTCTTCTGGGCAGAGAAAACTTCATTGCTCTAAGAATGGCGTATCTCACAAGCAAGGTAAGTCTTCTTACTAAACAGAAAGGGAATGAGCTCCCTTCATCCAGTCATTTAGTCTTCCCTTAAACAACTAGGAACTCCCCAGCATAGATCACTTCAGCTTACCACAGAAAAAAAAGTTCTTCCTGCCTGGGATCCTTGTCTTCTTTGTCAGGAGCCTGTCCTTTGCTAAACACTGAGCCATGAGTAGTATAAGAGAGGTTAATGCTCCAATAGGAGGGAGTCTGACAGTAATTAAGTCCTCTTAAAATCCAGTTTCACTTTTTCTTTCCTAGTACAGAATCTCAAAGAAATTATCTTAAGTCACTTTTTTCTAGTGGCAGCTGTGGCATAACACACCTCCCTACTTGGCTTTTCATAAGGATTTTCCTCCATGAGCACTTAGCTGATTTCTGTCAGAATTGGGAGATTGTACTTCTTTCCCTGTGTCCTTTTCTCTCGATCAAAACTGAGAGGTGTGGCAATACCTCTAGATGTTAAAAGGGGTATGAAGTTCTTCATAAGCCACACACAACATTGTGAGTTTGTGAGAGTTTGTTGAAAGAAAGGGCATAAAGTCCATAAGAATTTGTATCTAAGTGGATCAGAATGTGATCCACTTGGGTGCTCATAAAGCTCAGAAGCAATCCAGTAGGGGATGAAATCCACTCCAGAAAGGCAACATCACCAATTGGGCTAAGGCAGGACGTGCTCCCCTATAAAAGTTCTGCAAAGCTGCCTTGTACTCCACACCACATACTTTTACTATATGTAGGGTGTAGAATGGTCTAGCAGGTAAAGCAGTAGACTGGCATTCAGGAGTCGTATTCCCAGAAATGCCATTGACCTACTATGTGACTGGCCTTGACCTTGGGCAAGTCATTTCACCTTTCTGTGCTGTTGTTTTCCTTTTCTTTGTTTTCTTTCAAATGTAAACAAGGACTTTCTTTCACTGTGTTTTTGTATAGAATAGCGGGCCCTAGTCTCAGCCCCGATGATATTGTAATACAAATAATAGATACCTCTGCTTCTGCAGATGCAACTTTGGAAAGAGCTCCTTGCTTCTTTCCTTGAGAAATAGTTCTGCCCTTTTGTATGGAAGGAATCTGGTTATAGGCTGATCTTGTTTACTTAGAGAAGAGACCATTTTTCATAAGTCTGAATGATAATTCTTCAGTGGATAAGGTCACTCTCTAAGCACCGTCCCTGAATCTTTACTTCTTTTCCATGTTACTTGTATTTTTGTGCTTTTCTTTTTTTCTTTCTTGACAAATATTCCTCACTGAGCTAGTCACTGTTATTTAATGGATAAGCTTTGTTCAGTTTGGGTATATTTGAATAAGACTCATTTCTTTCTCCAATCAATGTCTCGCCAACCGGGTGACGCTCACTTAACAACTTGTGAGTGTGAGCCAACTGCAGTCTGGAGACAACCTGGATTTGTATTAAAAATTCTGAAATGTCACTGGTGGCTCATGCCTGTTCAAGTGTGGCATAAGCAAAACACATCTATTTAAACCTGTTTTTAATAATATTAATATCTTTGATTTTTTTTCCTTTCTAAGCATAGTACTTTGTGCTTGTCTTTATTGAATTCCATCTTTTTGATTAAAGACAAGTGCAAAGTACTCTGCTTAGAAAGGAAAAATCAAATGCACTGGCTAAGCAATAGTACTACAGAAAAGATCTGGGGTTATAGTGGATCACAGATTGAATATGATACAACAATTTGATTCAGTTGTGAAAAAGCCTAATATTCTGGGTTGTATTGGCAGGAGTCTCATTCTAAGACATGAGAGGTGGTAGTTCTGTTTTACTAGGCACTGGTGGGGCCTCAATTAAAAAAAATGATCATGTTTAGTCTCGAGAAAAGAAGACTATGGGGGACATGATAACAGTCTTCTAAAAAGCACAGTGATCTATTGTTCTCCATATCAACCAAAAGTAAAACAAGAAATAATGGGCTTAATCTGCAAGGAACTAAGGAAATTCATGTTAGATATTAGGAAAAACTGTCTAACTGTAAGGATAGTTAAGCACTGGAATAGGCTTCCAAGGGAGGTAGTGAAATCCCCATCATTGAAGGTTTTTAAGAATAGGTTAGATCGGTAACCATTGGCATGCGGCCTGCCAGGGTAAGCCCCCTGGGTAAGCCCCTTTGGCCAGGTGCCAAAGGTTGCCGATCCCTGGGTTAGATTGTCAGGGATGGTGCAGACATAC
Source organism: Caretta caretta (assembly GCF_965140235.1). NCBI lineage: Eukaryota > Metazoa > Chordata > Testudines > Cheloniidae > Caretta > Caretta caretta. The sequence continues at coordinate 102,997,858 of NC_134212.1, read as the reverse complement.
TTGGTCCTACGTCAGTTCAGGGGGGTGGACTAGATGAACTCTCGAGGTCTGTCCCAGCCTATGATGCTGTATATAGATTCTGTCATCCTTTGGATGGCTAATTATTGTCCATCTTTAAATTGGATCATACAGATGAAACGAGAGAATAATTTTTAAATAATAGCTTAGTATTTATAAGTATTCATAGATAAAAATTATTCATCAAGGGAAACATGCATATAACTTTAACCGGAAAAGTTATTACATAAGATTTTCATCTCCAGTTTAAAGGTCAAATACAAACTTTTTAGAAATTACAAAATCATTTGAATCAGTGAATCAGCTGCAAGTTGTCTGCTGTCTCTCTAGATTTCAAAGAGAGACTTGGAAAAATCCACTTCAGTAGGAGGCATGCTAGATCTCATTCAGTACAACAATACCCATAACATAGACTCTGATAGGCTGCATATTTCTGCTCTCCAATTCTTGTAGCTAATGTCTCTTTGCCCTCTTCTTGGCAAGGCAGGTTTAGATTTAGCTGGTCTCTCTTGTTTATACCAATCCAATTGTGTATCTCACGGTATCTAAAATTGATTTTAGTGGTAGCTGACCATCTGTGAAAACTCTCGGGCTAATTCTCCGCCCTGTTACGTTTGTTCTGTGATGCTTTGGTGGCGCTAAGCAGACTTAAGGGATGGATGGTCCACAGGTTAGAACACTACCCTATGACTTGGGAGTCCTGGGTTCAAGTCTTTGCTCCACCACAGACTTACTTTGTAATCTTGGGCAGGTCACTTAGCCTCTCTCTGCCTCAGTTTCCCCTCTCTACAATGGGGATAAAGCACTTCCTTCCTCACAGCGGTGTGAGGATAAATGTACATTAAAAGGTTATGAGATGCTCAAATACTAAGGTAATGGGGACCACAGAAGTACCTTAGATAGATATATATAGAAAGATACAGGTTGCCTAAGTGGGCAGCTAAGGATCCCTCCAGTGGCATTGAGGCAGCATACCCAGCCCCACAAGCTTGCTGCCCTCAGAGAAGAGGGCATGCCTACTGTACTTCAAGAATCCCCAGCTCCCAGTCCAGTTCCATGAGCTTATTCGCCTTAGGCAGCTCTAATTTATGGCAGGGTTCACAGAGGAATAAAGGTAACATACAGCCACTTTTGCCCACCTGCCCCCCACAGAGCATAGTTTGGTTGTGCACCAAGCACAGCACGGCAGTCCTGAGGTTTAGATTCCTAATGTTTAATTAAGGAAGAGATAAGACAATGAAAGTAGCATCCCTACCATGTTCATCTCCTGGGAGCCTTTTTAAAGATGGATGCTGCAGCACTTCTGAATACTTTTTATATAGAAGCAGTTGTTCAAATGTTAAACATTGGACTTTAAGACATTAGCAAAATGATATTTTTACAGCCAGTTGCAAAATTCACTTTTCCAAAGATGAACTGAGATGTATTTGGTAAGTTGATGTCTTATGGCAATTGCTCTCTGCCATATGGTTGCAGTAATAAAGCTACCACAAAATCACACTACATCCACATTCAAAATCTTGTAGACTGAAATTATGTTAATGAGCACATATTGTAAAGTTATAAATTCTGTTCTCTTACCTCACAGCTCATTCTTATCATTTGAGCTTAACGCTGATTTTAAAAGAAATAAGGATCTGAGTTCAACTACAGATCAGTGGAGAGGCCTACTAGTCCCTGGCACATTTGTCTATGTCATGGGGTTCACGAATTTTCAATTTTATGGATGGCATCTTAAAATAGAGTCCCGTTGACCACCTTCACTCCCATTCACAATTGCATAACATTCCAGTTGCAGCTACAGCAATTGTTCACATGAAGAGTAATGCTAGGAACATATTTATATACTGTTAGCATATTTTAATGCAATTTAGCAGCTGGAAAAAAGGAGGTGAGCCAGTACCATGAGACCAGCTAGCTTCATCAGCAAGTGCTTACAGGATTCAACTTTGAAGCCTTTAATCTATATCACCGAATCCAATATGGAATTTCGTACCTTTGGTCATGTCTACTCAAGAAATTTCCAGAGAGTAGGACAACAGGGTTGTTGCAAGTCAGAATTCAAGTGCTTTGGAAAATTCCTTTGGGGAAGTATGCATTTATTCTGTCCATATTCTGTATCCATTACCACAAAAGTTCACTCTAACCGAAAAGAATATGTAGGATAAATAGTATGGCATTTTCAGATATCAGTAGATGACTGGTCAAAAGATGAATAAAGACAAAAACACTTTATAGAGAATGTTTTGAACAGAAAAACTCTTACACTGGATTCTCATCTTCAGGGGAAATCTAGAAGGAAACTTTCAAGTAAAGTGTTGTTGCTGTTTATTTTACAGAAAAAGCAAGCACAGTTCTATGAAAACATCGTGAAAGTGATAAGACCTAAACCAGATTACTTTGCTGTTGGATACTATGGCCAAGGATTCCCTACATTTCTACGGGTAAATATTCTTTTTTTTTTCCATGAGTTACAGGTAGATCACTTGGTTTGAACAAATTTTCCTTTCATGCTGGAGAGGATTTGTAAATAGGAATCTTTTTGTAGTTATACGAAAAAGATGTCAATTTTCTTTTCAGTTATGACTTAGCAGAATTGTAGTCAAAGGAGCTATTCTTTACAGCACATCCAGTGTTTTATAAATCTTAAGTTTTCATATAATTGGAAATGAACGTGTGTAACCCGTATGTTTTAAATCTAAATGATTGTCTTGCTTTTGACTGTTCCTTTAATACAGAGCGCAAATAATGATTGTCAGAGAGAACAGTTTTTCACTAGTATAATATTAGAAGGTTGTGAAGGGCCAATAAGTTTAATAAATTATTTTTGTCTGAACTATAGTTACAATTTAAAATGATATCTAATAAAAGTATTTTTCTAATTGTTTGTGATACTTACATTTTGTCATAGTTCATTTACAGATTAAAGATATTCTTAACAAAAATGTGTAGAAGATTTAGGAATAGAAAGTAGCTGCATTGTAATTATTGTAGTAAAATATAATACTTAGCTAATTGGAGTTTACAACAGGCAAGATATTTCCTATTCTATTGTTAGAATCATAAAGTATGAAAATGAAAAGCTCTCATGAGGGTATGTGATCCTTACAGCTGGTAAGTGCAGGATTTGTATTTATCCTATATTTTCTAGTGCTTTATCTACATAGTTGTAAATGCTAGTTTTGATTATTCTGTTCTTGTGAGACATCAGCTGATCTGCAATTCTGAAACTTGACTGCTTCCCCAGAAAATAATTGGATAAACATTTTATAAAATTCCTGAAAAACAAACCACAGGGAATGGTGAGAATAACAGTAATCTTCAAAACTAGAAAATAGAAGGTACCATAAAGTTACTGGTAACTTCTCAGAGAGTGATTTACTATTAATTTTGCCACATGCGCATTAACGTACAACAGAGTGCATATTTCCCATTATGGACAGAGTTATCTGTCAATGATTTAGAGCTGTTAAATACAACTTCGTGGAAATTATTCTACTGGGATCACAAGAGAGGCAGCAAACTGTCTTGAATATCTGAGTGCAATAGTAGTATATTCGCACGTTCCAGCATCTGAGCCAGTAATACATTTGCATTCAGGAAATGTGCAGAGAGTACAACTCACAATTTTCCAGTTGAAGCATTGTGTTATCTGTATATTGAAAGGGATATAATGGAAAGTAAGAATAGAGTTAACCAGGTTTACTAATATTGGACTGATCTTTTTCTTCACAATTGAATAATTTTTTGTTATTGCAGCAACATGTTTATTATGCTTCAAAAATTGTCAAGGGTCAGTGTGTCATATATATATATTAGCAATAAAAAATATATATTAGCAATAAAAACTGTAATGTTTGGCTATTATGTGGATTGCTGACAGAGAAGGTTCTCAATACAAGATTTTCCCTGTATTTCAGTTTTTATTTTGAGTTATAAGAATGATTCACTTTTAATGTATCTATCTTCATATTTCTATTCTCAAATAGAGATAAATATTTTTCAGCTCTTGTCAATTTCAAGGAGCAGCATTGCAGAACCAAACTTAAGTGACTGTTATAGAAATTATTAGCATTATGCTCCACAAATCATTGTTTTTCTATTAGGTTGGTAATAATTTTTTTACAAGTCTTACTTCTAAGAACTTCTGAGATGAATAATAAGATAAAACATTTTCAGATTAGGTTGTTACTTTCATATCAAAATTCATTTTAATGTGTCTTGATCGCTTTAGTGCTATAAACTTATGTGCCTCCTATTATACAACATACTTATCTTTAAGAATTAAGCATATTTCTTGAACGTATAACTCAGATTTATCTTATCGGTTTATCTTAATTTTCATCATTCAGTGACACAAAGCAATAAGCAGAAATGACCTAGCATTAAAATAATCATATAGAAGCTATTCTTTTCAGACAACTGTAAAATATTAATAGAAACCTGTTTGAGAGAGCTAAAATGAAATCCACAGTATCTCGATCTTTTTAGAAAAGCTAAATTAGATATATCATCTTTGGATGTATATGAAGTGCTCTGCACTAGAGTTGAGATACTATGTAATAAGATGTCATTTTATAACTACAGACTATATGGAACTGTCCTGCTAGATGTAGCAAGAATCTCTGATACTCCTTGCATACTCATTTCATCGGAACTGGTTTTGTAAATGTTTAGACATAATAGCTAAATTCTGCTCTGATACACCATGCAAACACCATTCACTTCAGAGGATGATTTGTGGGTGCAATGGAGAGGATTATTTTGGCCAATATTTTTTCAGATATTCAGGGAGGTGGCTTATGCACTTAAAGTTAAGAGGTGCTCGAGAGCTATCCTAAATTGAGGCCTTTATTATTTGCCATAAGCCCTTATTTAAACACATACTAAAATTCCGTTAACTTCAATAAGATTTAAGCCTGTGCTTGAAGTTCAGTATGTGCTTAATGGCTTTACTGAATATGGATTAATTAATGCTTCAGTGCTTTGCAAAATTTTCACCATAATATCTGTGTTGTGTGTCATTCTGTTGTAAACTAGATGTTTTATATTTCTACAGCTAGTAGGAGCATTTGAAGAATCCTCCAGATACGCTTTCAGCGGACTAGGATACTATTTTATAGTGAATGTACTGTGAATGTAACTATATGAATTTCACTGCTTAATTTGTTTCCAGAACAAAGTGTTCATTTACCGGGGGAAGGAATATGAACGTCGTGAAGACTTTGAAGCAAGGTTATTAACCCAATTTCCAAATGCCGAAAAAATGAAGACAACATCTCCACCAGGCGATGATATTAAAAACTCCCCTGGTCAGTGTATCCTTGAAAATTGCTACATGCATATGCTCATGTAATCTAATCAGACTGAGAATTTTATTGTTGCTAAAATTGCACAGTAGTTCACTGCACTTTTTATGTTTTTATTGAAATATTACTGTCTTTATGCCAATTTTCAAGAGACATTTCTCAGTTGAACCATCTCTCCTGCATAATTTAAACTCTGTCTCTTTTCAATTCTTAACCTGTCAATTCAGATATTCAGTGTTTTACTGTAAAACCAAAACTTGATTTACCACCCAAATTTCACAAGCCGGTATCAGAGCAAATTGTAAGGTGAGTTTTCCATTAATTCTACCTTCTTACCAATCTGGGTGAATGGCCTGCATACAACATTGAAATTAAGTAAACCCTTGTAAACTGTAATTCTTCTTCTTTGTTGTTATAGCGTGTGTTTGATTTTAAAAATAAGTTTCTATAAGCAGCCACTGAAGATAACACAGACACATGCTTGAGGAGGTGAACCCAAGTTCATATCACAATGGGGTCCTGATCTATAATTGGGACTGTTAGGCAGTACCACAAACCAAAATATAAATAATAATAAAAGTTACAGTAGAACCTCAGAGTTTTGAACACCTCGGGAATGGAGGTTGTTCGTAACTCTGAAATGTTCGTAATTCTGAACAAAATGCTATGGTTCTTCCAAAAGTTTACAACTGAACATTGACTTAATACAGCTTTGAAACTTTACTGTACTGTAGAAAAATGCTGCTTTCCCTTTATTTTTTTAGTAGGTTATGTTTAACACAGTACTGTACTGTTTTTTGTTTTGTTTGGGGGGTTTTTTTGGTCTCTGGTGCTGCCTGATTGCATACTTCTTGTTCCAAATGAGATGTTTGGTTGACTGGTCAGTTCGTAACTCTGAGGTTCTACTCCAGTTACTTCACTTCTTTGGACTGGCTCCATGCCTAAGTAAAGGACTGTGTTAGTTGCAACATCACAGTACAGTGAATGATGTGATACTGTAGCCAAGCAGGAACCAAGCAACCATTACGTTCACAGGCATGACAAGAGCTGAAAGGAGAAAAGTAAAGTGTGAATTTTAAACAATATCATGCTGAATTTTCCTTTTTACCTGGCTGCTTATAGCTCTTCAACCCATACTGATAAAGTTTCCAGGACCTGGCACTTAATCTTTGCAGACTTCCTTTAGCCCCTGAGTAGAGAACCCTTGTAGTTACTAAAAACAACAGCACACCTCTGCAGTTGTAAGATAAAAAGGGGGTTGGTGGATTACAGATGGTTGCAGTTAGCAATAAATCCAGTGTTTCTGTTCAGTCCATTATTTTTGGTGTCTAAATCCATTCATTATGGATTTACAGCTTATTACAATATTTTGTAACCCACTCTAACGGGTGGGCGCTCACCACTCCAGCACCTCCTGCTGCCTGTCTTGAGAATTAGTTTTGCGCCCTCTTCAGGTGGTGTCTTGCCACCATCACTCCTGCTCTAGGACCCATGTCTTTCCAAGGTCCGCAGCGTCCTCTTCAATGACACAGCCCTCTGGTCGTGCCACACACTGTGCTCCCCCCTTCCGGGGGACCAGCAGTCCGCTGTTCAGCCACTTCCCTTAATGGCTACTGCAGCGAATTGTCAGGCCACTGCCTCATGGCCCCAGCATCCTCTTTCCCTTGGCCCCAGGGCCTCAGCCTGCAAACCCCAGCAGCCAGCCAGGAGCTGTCTCTCGCTCCCCCGGTTCCTGCTCATAGCACTGCTCTGCCAGCACCCTGGACAATTCTCTAAGCCCTCCAGAGAGACAGTCCTTCCTCGCTGGGCTCCCAGCAGAGAACTGAACTCTGCGCTGCAGCTCCCTTTTTATATGGGCCTGGTTGGCCCTGATTGGCTGCCTCCAGTGCAGTCTCCTTAGGGCTCCTTTTAACCCCTTTTCTGCCAGTGAGGAGCAGGTGCCCCATCACACCCACTGACCTCCTCTTTTTGTCCTATGACTGCAGAAGTGTTAACGGGCCTGTCAAGGTTCCTTCCCCACTCTGAACTCTAGGGTACAGATGTGGGGACCTGCATGAAAGACCCCCTAAGCTTATTCTTACCAGCTTAGGTTAAAAACTTCCTCAAGGTACAAACTTTGCCTTGTGCTTGAACCCTATGCTGCCACCACCAAGCGTGTTAAACAAAGAACAGGGAAAGAGCCCACTTGGAGATGTCATCCCCCCAAAAGATCCCCCCAAACCCTACACCCCCTTTCCTGGGGAAGGCTTGATAAAAATCCTCACCAATTTGCATAGGTAAAGACAGATCCAAACCCTTGGATCTTAAGAACAATGAAAAAGCAATCAGGTTCTTAAAAGAAGAATTTTAATTAAAGAAAAGGTAAAAGAATCACCTCTGTAAAATCAGGATGATAAATACCTTACAGGGTAATCAGATTCAAAACACAGAGAATCCCTCTAGGCAAAACCTTAAGTTATAAAAAGACACAAAAACAGGAATATACATTCTATTCAGCACAACCTATTTTACCAGACATTTAACAAAAGGAAATCTAACGCATTTCTAGCTAGATTACTTACTAACTTAACAGAAGTTCTTAACTGCATTCCTGATCTGTTCCCGGCAAAAGCATCACACAGACAGACAGACCCTTTGTCTCTCCTTTCCCCCCCAGCTTTGAAAGTATCTTGTCTCCTCATTGGTCATTTTGTGTCAGGTGCCAGCGAGGTTATCTTAGCTTCTTAACCCTTTACAGGTGAAAGGGTTTTGCCTCTGGCCAGGAGGGACTTTATAGTTCTGTATACAGAAAGGTGGTTACCCTTCCCTTTATATTTATGACAGGGCCACTCTACTTTGAATGGTCCCTTACAATATGTGCCAACTTCTTATAATAAACAGTCTGCTCCACCTTGTATTTTGCTGTGATGCTGGGAGTTCCTTTCCCAGACCTGAGAAGAGCTCTGTGTGGCTTGAAACCTTATCTCTCTCACCAGCAGAGGTTGGTCCAATAAAAGATAAGACCATGAGAGACACATAATGTTCTTATCTTTTATTGGACCAACGTCTGCTGATCTAATTACCTCACCTACCTTGTCTCTCTAATATCTTGGGACCAACACGGCTACAACTACACTGCATCAGTACATGCCGGCAGACTCAGAGCTATGGGGCAAACTGTGACTCCTTTTCCCTGTTAACAGAGAAGTTCAGCAGTATTTTATTTAAATGTTCTAACGACTAAACATGTTGTTAATACAAAATACATTTACAGTTATGCTATCTGTTCTTTGGTTTTTCTTAATTCAGTTTCTATAGGGTGAATGAGGTCCAACGATTTGAGTATTCACGGCCTGTCCGAAAAGGAGAGAAAAACCCAGATAATGAATTTGCGGTATTTTTTTTTTCTCTTTTGTGAATGCAGGATAGCTGTTATGTTTTGGTTTGTTGGAGGTTGATAGATTGATTTCGTAACTGCAATAAAATGGGACTGAATTTATTATGAGTGCAATAAAAACTATATGTATCACGAATTCTGTTTTATAGCACTAAGCAAAATGAACAAAGCTTCTCTTTAGTCTGTTGAACATTTGACCACTTTGCAGGAGAAATACAAAACCGTCAGGCCTTAAAATGTAACCATCCTTCACTGAACGCTGTCTTACCTTAAGGGTCCCAGCCAGGCATCCTTCAAAATCAGTCTTTGCTACAGCAATACATATTTTACAAAGCCAGATGGTTCACCATATGGTCAATAAAGCTCTCTCTCTTATCACAGCCTGTGTCCACCAAGTTGGTTACAACAAGCCACAAAAATCAAGTGCTTTTCTCCCCTCCCTCTCCACACCCAACTTATTCCTGGCATAAGAAGAGGAATAATACTAACAGTACTTTGTAGTTTATATATAATTTTTCAATTGTAGATCTCAATTTTCTTTAGAATAGGAGGCTCCTTGTGCCTTTGAATAGACTGGAATTGGTTTACTAGAGCAGAGAACAGTGAACAGCTTCCCCAGGTTCATTGTCCACTTCACCATTTGCTCTGAATAGAGAGCTGCAGTCTTACACCTCCATACAAGCTAGCCAATTTTAATCTGCTGTGCTTTGAGGGGCTGGTGTGTTGCGGAACTCCACCCTATCATTGCAGGCAGAAGATACTCAGCCAGTCTATCCTGATTCACTTGACAAGCCCTGTGCCACAGCTGGTTGTTCTGCTACTCAAAGTAAACTTGGCTGCTAATAAAAGTGATCCCAGATGAGATGGAAGAAAATGCTCCCATCATCAATGGATGATTCTGGTGCAAAAACCAACAAAGATGTTTTGGTGAAATAAAGTGCTACAATGTACCTTGATTTCCAATTAAAAAAAATTAAAGTAACTAAAACACATAGGAGCTTCGGGCCAGATTTTTAAAGGCATGTAGGCATCTATGGCAATTTTCAAAAGCACCTAGGTGCTTAACTCTAGGCATCTGGTTGCTTTTGAAAATCTCACTAGGCACCTGAATACCTTTAAAACTCTAGCCCTTGGGTCCTATTGACTTTCAATGGGACTTAGGCTCCTAAGTGAGTTAGGAGCTAATAAAAGACAGCCATGCCAATATATTCCCCATTTAAAATGGGGAGGCAGGGCTAAAGAAAACAAAATTAGATAAAGAAACATGTTCATCATGACTTTAACATTTACAGACATGAGAGAGCAATAATTAAAACAATAATTTCTTTTAAAATAGAAGACAAAGAAGTTTTAAGATTAGGCTGCTTCTCCTTGCACTTAAACTCACTGAGATTTTTGATGAAAGATACAATCTGTAAGAACACTTTTTAGGGCATTAATGTGAGAACCCTAAAGGTTACACGTGGGAAACTTGTTTTCAGCTTTATTTAAAATTGTCCACTCAGAGAATGGAGTGGAGGATTTCTGTAGACAGATAAATTTGTTCCTGAAGTCTGTCATCCCACTTTGTCTAATGTGATTTTCACATGAGAGACAGGTTAGTTGGAAAATGACAGTTCAACAGAAGCAGGTGCAGCTTTTACATAATGTTACCCTTTAGTTAAAAGACCAATGTTTGGCTGTTAAATAGCACATTAGCTAACATGTTGAGACCAATCTCACCACAGACATAGCCCTGAAATATACATACAGATTCCATTTGCAATTTTTTTTTAGCTTTGTAATGTCTATACTGCTACAGTTCTTCTTTCTGATAATGAAGTTGTAAATCTTTGGTTAGGATAAAAGCTATCAATCTGCTAACATGCTATTTCTAACCTTTTTTATGTTATATTTGCAGAATATGTGGATTGAGAGAACCATCTATGTGACAGCATATAAATTACCAGGGATTTTAAGATGGTTTGAAGTCAAATCAGTTTTCATGGTAAGGACAAATCATGATGAATTTACTAAGACTACTTAGAACTTTTTTCTTTCAGTTACTGAATATATGTAGTGTATATAACTCTGCTTAACCTCAAAGTCTAATCAATGGAACCATATGTAACCTGCTAAAGGAATGTGGACTTACATACTGTCAAGGTTCCTCCCCCACTCTGAACTCTAGGGTACAGATGTGGGGACCTGCATGAAAACCTCCTAAGCTTACTTTTACCAGCTTAGGTTAAAACTTCCCCAAGGTACAAATTAATTTTATCCTTTGTCCTTGGAATATCCATTGCCACCACCAAACTCTAACTGGGTTTACTGGGAAACATAGTTTGGACACATCTTACCCCCCAAAATCCTCCCAACCCTTACACCCCACTTCCTGGGAAAGGTTTGGTAAAAATCCTCACCAATTTACATAGGTGACCACAGACCCAAATCCTTGGATCTGAGAACAATGAAAAAGCATTCAGTTTTCTTACAAGAAGACTTTTAATAGAAATAGAAGTAAATAAAAGTAAAGGAATCACCTCTGTAAAATCAGGATGGTAGATACCTTACAGGGTAATTAGATTCAAAACATAGAGAATCCCTCTAGACAAAACCTTAAGTTACAAAAAAGACACACAGACAGAAATAGTCATTCTATTCAGCACAATTCTTTTCTCAGCCTTTTAAAGAAATCATAATCTAACACATACCTAGCTAGATTACTTACTAAAGTTCTAAGACTCCATTCCTGGTCTATCCCCAGTAAAAGCAGCATATAGACAGACCCAGATCCTTTGTTTCTCTCCCTCCTCCCAGCTTTTGAAAGTATCTTGTCTCCTCATTGGTCATTTTGGTCAGGTGCCAGTGAGGTTACCTTTAGCTTCTTAACCCTTTACAGGTGAGAGGATTTTTCCTCTGGCCAGGAGGGATTTTAAAGGGGTTTACCCTTCCCTTTATATTTATGACACATACCCACTCTTCTCATCAAAGAATACTGTTGTTTATTGACTAAGGTGAAGGCTCAGATAGCAAAAGTAGTATTCTTCTGTCACTGGTACAAAAATATGAATGGTGAATCATATAAAACCTCTAGGCCCTGATTCAGCAAGATTTTTCAGCACTTCTTACCTTTAAGCACGGGAGTAGCCACATTAAAATCAAATGGACTACTCGTTCATTGCTGTATGAGTAGGCTTGGAAGGATTAGATTTTTATCATTAAGTGTCAATTTCACCATAAACACAGAAATCAGTGAAAAA